>NC_073696.1:36414857-36759857 GCF_029784165.1 Wyeomyia smithii
CTCTTGTATTTCTATTTCGCTTTTCTCTTTGCTCTTCTTCCTTCTCTCTTTTCTCTTCTTTTTTCTCTCCTCCCCCTTCTCCTTTCTCTCTTCTCTCTTATCTCTCCATTCTCTCTTCTTTCTTTTCTCTTCTATCTCCTCTCGCTTATCGCTTATCCCTTATCCCTTAACCGTTATTGCTTATCCCTAATCCTTCTGCACTTATCCCTTATCCTTAAGCGCTATCTATAAATTACGTAACGCTCATAGGGGGGAGGGATTTGTTACACAGGGGTGGGGGGGCAGGTAAGTTCAGCGTTACGTAACGAAAAATCTCTGGAGAGACTCTCCAGAAACGAGCATTTTTATCAAGGAAATCCTTCTGCAGCGTAACGTAATTTTTATGAGGGGGTAGAAGTTGGCGTTACGTTTTGTTACATATGGGGAGTGGGGGTCCAAAAATCGGGTTTTTTGTGTTACGTAATTTATGGATGTCACCCTATAACCTTATCCCTTATCTCTTATCTATCATCCCAATTTTTTTATCCCATATTCCTTCCACCCATCATCCATTATCCATTATTCATTCTCTTTTATCCCTACTCAATTATCCATTGTCCCTTATCGCTTACCGCTATTCATTTTTTTATCCCTGATCTATTAATTGTTCATCATTCCACAATTGTCCAGAAAACCGAGTTTCAAGGTAAATTTTTGATCTAGAGCTCGATATTCTAAAGCAAATTTATTTTCTAAAAAGTTGTTACATATAATGAAACGCTTATATACCAAAAATAAGGGTGACCAACATTTTTGATGGAGTCAGAAATTTTACTCTCTTATCATAATATATAGAAATTTGTCCTACAGTATTGCAGTCACGTTAATTTTAATCAACTTTGTGAAGAATGGTTTTTCGTTCTTCAAAAAAAAACTCTTTGGCTTTAAATTTGGCATTTCAATTTTCTCATCAAAACTGTCTTCGAAAGACTTTCAGGCCACCGCCTACCCTTTTTATTTGTTTGTCATTATTTTCAGGGCAAATATAAAAATATCTTTTGGCCCCATTTTGAAGGGCATATTTTGCTCTACATACGGAGAAACTTTTAAAATGAAGTTTTTATTTGCATTGAAGTAAATTCAGTTTATAAGTTTTTGCATTTAAAAGTAAGCATATTTGGTTCCTTGGTATTTTATCACTGAACTAGAAATAACCACCTCTAATTTGGTTAGAATCCATAAAAAACGGATTAACTGTTCAAAAGTTTTGATTTTTTTAAATTAAATAAATCCAATGAAGCCATTTTTTCTAGCTACCCTATTTCGGGACTGTACCTTCATGTATAAAAACGAAGCTCAATCAAAATGCAATTAGATTCGAAAATTTTGTATAACATAACAGTCATAAACTATTTCAAATCGAAGCAATCGACATAAACAATGCATATCATTAACCTATTCCCGTTTGCCTAGAACCTAACTCGCCCCATCGCACGGTACCATCCGCGGCAGCAACTCTGCTGCGATTTACGTGCGCACTTTACCAAGCCTCCGAATGATTTACGCCTCAGTGCTTCGTGCAAATAAAATATATGTAAAGGCGAAGAAAAAAAATTACTTTGCCAAAAAAAACCCAGTTCGCCATTCGTGCATTCGCATGTGCTATCATCGTTTGCGGGGGATGTCCGTCAGCATGGCGCGCGCGGCCCTGTGGCTTAAAACCGGCGCAGAAACGGAGCCGGCCCGAATAATACAACACGGACCCGAAAATAAGGGAGCAGCTCGGTAATGTTGCTAGTGGCGCAGATGCGCGAAGAACTGTTTGCTGTTTGCCGCTGCAGCCGAGAGCCACTAGCCAGTGTTTGAAGATCTGCCGCCGCCGCCGCCGTCGCTGGAAATTTGCTGGCTGCCGAACGTTAATGCCGTCGGATGTGAAGCGAAACTCTAGAAGGAAGCAACATCCTCCAGCCTGACCCGGGTTTGTTGTACCACATCCACATTTAGTTTGCTGGTGGGTTCTCGTGGAGATAGAGAACGAGTCTGTGTGTGTGTTTCCTGGCGCTGGCTGCTGCTGAGAGCGCTGATTTTACTCCACCGCGCGTCGAATGAAAATAAACCGCAGTCAGATAAAATCCGAAAGATAATTAGTATTTAGTTCGGGAAGTGTGCTTGAACCGGCCAAATGTACTACGCGATATAGCTCGGTAACGATTATGCCTCTGCAGAGTGTTTGTGGTGTGTTGTGGCAGAACGCCGCGTGAAAGTTTTTCCGCCCCAAAAGTTCGTCCGTCGATTCGAGGTCAAGTGAAACAAACTGCACACCACCGAGGTGGTCCTTTCGCTCGCGCAAATGGTGGTCTACAAGTGGTAATCTGAGCACAGCCGGAGCCGGGGAAACTCCTCCGGCTTGGTTTACACGCACGGTTGTCCCCCCTGGCCTCCGAAGAAGGTTCAGAAATTAATGTCTTCCTTTTCACCGAAAATGACTTCCAAAGTGAATAATTATTCATTGACACAGAGCGATTGGTGGTGGGCTGCAATCATAATTAAAGCCTGCAACGGCAAAAGTATGGTTTTTCCTTGCACTCAGCAGCTTCAATCAATGCTGTACCCAAAAGTGCACCATCACTGCTGCCATCAAAAGTAGTTCGTGTGATAACCGCCTCAGGGTTCGAGTTTCGAGGGAAAAGGTTCCACACGCTAGTCTGGAAATTCAGCACCCTTCGTAATTGATTACTTATGCAAGTGACGCTTTTAAACTCAGTAAGAAACTAAACAACAACAACAACAACAAAAACTCCAAGTGGATCACGACTTAATTAAAATTCAATGAAATCAATAAAAAGGAAAAGTGCGGTGCCAATTTCAGATGTTCAAGTGAATTCATTGTGGCTGGTCACGTGAAAGTAACTAGCAGAAAACAGTGCTGCTGGGCGGTTGCTTGCCGGTGGCTCAATCGAGCCTTGGAACTGGGATGCCGCGAAGCGACGTGTGCTAGTGAGCGGGGAAGTCAACATAATCGCTTTTTATAGGCTGTGATATTGGCTCTGCTCCGGGAACTGCAAGTATAGGTGGTGTGTGTGTCTCTATACGCGGTAAAGGTAGCACGCAACCTGGGTCGCCACCGTCGTCTGTGACATACAACAAGCAGCAGCAGCAGCAGTAACGAATTCGTAACCATCGTCATAGCCATCGGAACTCGGCAGCACTACAGTGTAGCAACATGCGTTTTGTGCTGATTGCAATTTATTTGATATTAATTATGCCCATCACCGGATCATGGTGGTAAGTACGCTAAAATGTCGGATGCGAGACGGGGGTTGAAATGAGGGCCCAGTGGGGCTTGGCTGCGGGGTTTCGTTCGGGTTAAGGAGAAAGAAACAGTATTTTGAAAAATTTATCTTAATCGTAAAATTTACTGGAATTCTATCATTTTCTAAAATATACCCTCTTTCTTTCTTTATGACCTACTTATCAACTCAGATCGACGAATTGAAGACTGTCTCTATGTTTGTGTGTGAAGGACACAATGTGTTTATGTGTGCGTGTTTGAGTGTGTATGTATGAGTATGAGTGTATGAGTATGTATAAAAGAAAGCTGAAGCCAAATATTGCTTGTTCAATTTGCAGGCAATAGGCAGTTTCCTCCCGATCTGGCCTATAACTTTTCTCAACTTATTATAAACTTATGATAGAATTGAACAAACCTTGCTATATTCTGATATATTTCTGTAGTAATTTCACTTCAACATCTAACATAACAAAGTTTAACAAATTTTACAGATTCAACGCAAAGAAACAAGGACAAAATCAATTGAAAATTGTCACTTAGTCGTTGGTAACATAAAACCAGAATTAACATTATTATAGACAAACATTTTACTAGAAATAAATATCAAAATCGAAAAGAATCAATTAATCAGCTAAATAATCATAAAATACAAGTTAGTAGTCTTCAATGTTTCGTAAGACTTTGCGCGGTTAAATCAACCAAACATAAATTGTATATAAACATGTGTTCTAAATTAATTATCACCAGTTTTTGATGCAGTGAAGTCATAGCAGTCAGATTAGATGATTTATTATTTGGTTCGAGCTCTATTTTAATCCATAGCATGATTGAGCTATTGACTTTTAATTGAACCCTCTCAAACCTTTTTAACTGAATACGACAGGGGAAGTGAGAATTTGAAGTGTGTTATAATCTAACAAACACTCGAGAAACTTTGTTGAACTATGATTAAGCGATTCTTTTATAATTCACAATAAATTAAATTGTATTACCAAGCACCAGAAATCGCACATTAGGTTAGATAACATCTGTCATCTACAACTTTTTGTGATAGCCCAATTTTTTTTGTTCGGTAGTTTAATACTAGTTTGAGATGTTTATTGTCATATTAAGACAGTTAAACTCGATCATTACATTATGACATCATTTCCTTTAATTACACTAGTCGACAAAAACGAAAAAATGCCCTAAAACTCAAAATAAATACCCTAAAAAGATTTTGGCCTTTTGTCCATTCCTGTGAATTTTGGTGCGCCTAGTTTATGCAAGAATGCTAGAAAGTGCACTGCAGATTGATCACTCGCCAGGTTCGTCGCTTCTACGTAGGCTTATGGACTATTGGCACCAAAATTCGCAGGAATGGTCAAAAAGCTATAATCTCCCTTTTTTTTCTAGTTCTAGTGGTCCACCAAAGTTTCGGAAATCGATAATAATTTTTCCCGTGAGAAACAAGGTATTTAGCTCATTATTCCGGCGATAATTGGCGGATTCTCTGACAGCAAATTAAAAACCCATGCTTAAGTCCTTTAACATCATATGGCCTGATTCTACTAAGACAACTGATGACCGTTTGTTGGTCTAAGTGGACTTAATAACCTGATGACTGATTTCAAATTTCGAATAGTGACCGTTAAAAGAAATCATACTTCACGGTTTAATTTAGGGTTGTGTTCATCAATGTCGAATTCGTTCTTCTTCGACAGTACTACACAGTTCTCGGACTATACTTTGCAGCTTGAAAAAAAAAACACTCTCAGGGTAGTTGCATTGGTATGCGTTATAATATATAGGTAGCTTTCAATTTGTTTTGTTTTGGTCTTTATCGCAATCGTCATTTTGTTTCGTTTCAATTTCATATTTCTATCTCGCAAATCTGCTGGAAATAATGTGGAACGATAACCAAAACAAATCAATTTTGACACATTCGTGTGTATTTCAAACTACACCCCATCTCTTTCGAATGTTGTCCGGGGTAGAAAAAGTGTAGTCCAGAAAGTAAAAAAAAACAGTTACAGTGTAAAAAGTATAGTTGGAGTGTAGCTAAATCGCTAAAACGAATATGACGTATGAGTATTTTATATTTGAAATTCGTAAAAACTCGTTTTTCGTAGTTAAAATATACAATTTGCAATAAAAAAAAATATTTGAAACTTTCATAAATTTATTCTTATATGTAATCACTATTATATGTATTCACTATTAAAAAATAGTGATATTTTCAGTGTATATATTTTTCAAGTTACTAGAAAACGACATCTTTTTTTACCAGCTAAAACTGATACGTGCTTTTGTAAAATATTGTTTGAGTCAAAACGTCTTTCTCTAGTCGAAAGCAAATACGAAGGACAAATCAAAAGGACTTACTGTAGGACTTTCTTAGAGTCTGGTATTTATTCTGGTTTTAATTACTTTTTCAAATCATTAGATACTTATTTCAGATCAATTTTTTAAACGATTTTTTTTTGTTAGGTTCGAAAGTTTCTCCGCTGCTTCAAATGTTTTTGTTTTGACGTAGAATTACGTCTTACGGCAACATATACAGGAGACCAATTTCATTACAGGGATCCAATTTCAAAAACCAAAAACATCGAGAGCGTCACAAAAATTGTCCATTTTCAACCATTTTAAGCTCAGTCAGTTTCCAGCCGATTTTCGTTATTTTTGCAGTAATCGATTGGAAAATCAACCAAGCACCCGTCCAAATGCAGAAAGTTGTAATCTGATTGTTCGAACGATTGTACTATTGAAAATTGTCAAGCCTTGTCGAAACGCAAATGTCGACCTCTGATTGGTCGCACAATGCTTCTTTCCCTAACAAGGTCGACAGAATATACCTAGTTGACTAAGAATGCGCGCTTTGTGTTTTATGTATAATTCCATGATTGTGCCGATACCACACGGACGTTGGTTGCTGATCGTGAAGAAGAAAGAAAAGCCGGGTTTCAATTTCTGGCTGATCGCGCTAAACGCGTTGATACTTAAGCACCTGACTATCTGGCGGCTGTTATAGTGTTTCCGGTAGCTGCAGAATTATTGGAAATGGCAGGCAATTCTACTAGAGAAAACGGGAGATCTAGAATCATCGGCGAATGGTTATCCGGAATGATGATAATTGAACAAACTTGCCGGTGTTGTTACTGTTGTGAAATATAATAGCACCTTTTGGTGCTCTTCAACTATGTGATTGAAGTAGTTGAAATTTTTCATCATGTGTAACAGACGGAAAACCGCGAATTTAGCATTTGCAAGCGAGGAAAAATTCAACATTGCCTCAAGAACGTGTTGGTGGCCCTGAGAAGGACCGGTTATAATTTATACTTGTTCTCGTGCTGGATGGCAGCAGATAACAGAAATGCAGCACTTACGCTCTTGCGTCTTAAATTAAAACGGTTATATTTTGATACCTCAGCAGAATTTTGACCTTTATACTCATGTCTACCATCGGCAATGTCAAACACGCAATGATCTGCTTTCATGCGACACTGGGACGGGAACATTTTTTTCAACCAAGCTGCGCAACACGACACAAAACATGTTATTTTGTTGCTTCAATGAGAGTGCTATCGGTCCGGCTCGACAGAATGTCCACAAGAAATCGTTTTTGTACAAACGTGCTACGAAACTGAAGAAAAACTTTAGAAACTGAAAAAAGAGGTGGAGCTTATCAAAGGATCGCTCTGAGCCAGAATGAAGAGATGTATTTTTTTTTCGAACGTTGTAGTATGGTATGACTGGAAATGATTAAGTCACACATATTTTCCAAGTTATATCATTCCACAACATTCGAAACAATTATTATGTCAGAGCGGATATTGCACGCTATCTGACTATGAAGCATTTATGCAATAACTGAATGAAAATTGCAATTGCAGCAATCGGCCTTTTTCAAAGCTACTAAATGTATTTCGAAGAGCATATTGAATGGTTATCAATAAACTGCAACTGAGGTTTAATGCTGCTGCAAATGTACAGCAGTCAGCACGTTCTGCTCACGATGATGAGTCTATTTTAGAAAATTCACAACTCTTCATTAATAAGGGTGTAACGTCTTGTAGAAGACGGTTAAAATTTAACATCACAGCAGCTCATGTCTACCATCGGCAATATCAAACACGCAATAATCTGCTTCCATGCGACACGGGAACGGGAACATTTTCTTCAATCAAGCTGCGCAACACGACACAAAACGTGTTATTGTGTTGCTTCAATGAGAGTACTATCGGTCCGGCTCGACAGAATGTCCACAAGAAATCATTTTTGTACATACGTGCTACGAAACTGAGGAAAAACTTTAGAAACTGAAAAAGGAGGTGGAGCTTATCAAATGATCGCTCTGAGCCAGAATGAAGTCACACATATTTTTCAAGTTATATCATTCCACCACGTGCGCAAAATAATTCATTCCTATTTTCATCTCTATATAAGAGCCTGTTTTAGTCGAAGCCGCTCATAATAGTTCTGAACAGTGACGACAGCAGTCCTCCCTTAGCAGCAGCGGGAGCGAGCAGTGAGTACCATCGATAGCGGATAGCGGCCACAACTGTGGCATGGCTGTGGATAAGCGTCGCAGTTTCAGCGGATCTCACCATCGATAGCAGCAGGGCCAGCAGATGCAGGTACAGCGGATACCAATGGCGGCCACAACTGTGGCATGGCTACGAATAGCGTTGCAGTTGCTCAGCAGTTGGGCCAGCGTATAGCGGCCACAACTGTAGCATGGCTATGCGTAGCGTAGCTGTTGCAGCGGGTATATCAGCATCGATAGTAGCAGGGTCAGCTGATGCAACGACACTTCCTTCACTGAAATGCTGTTTCAGTGTGGTAGCGGGAAGCAGCAAGCGCTCTACTGATGGCTGTACATTAACCTAATAGCGCTTTTCGCGTCTATTATGGCAGAGGCCTAATGGGAAAGTTGTATCATTTTGTTCAGAAGAATATTACTGTCGGTAATATTACAGAGATGCGATTGCGTAAATCCGATTTTGAATTGAACAATTGTTCTTTTGAGAACAAATAAAACACTTATTTGAAGAGTTAATAGCTTTTGGTACCAATAGCAGTACAGTGACAGCCTCAGCGGTAGATGCACATGCAGTCGATACTTCCCTGAGGCCGATGTGGAAGTAAATGGAAGCAGCACAGCGAAACAGTTCGGGTTATGCTTAGACGCGCGTCATTTTTCGTTGTTGATATTCCCCACATGAAACGACGCGCTTTCGTATGACACAGGCTGCCGTAATTCTACGTTAACCTTGCGGTCGTTTCTTATGAACAACCTCTTCCACTTTTTTTTTTCAATTTGAAACTAATTTTATTACTTTGTTTATTATTTTCGGTTTTGGTTTCAGCCACGGCTTACAAAAACAGGGCTAGCTACTCCGAAACTATTGTTTTTAGTGACGTCTTTCGTCGTCGACGAATCGTTGAAATAAACAATTCAGCTACTGCGAAGAAAATTTTATATTATACACATTATATTATACACATTATACATTATTTCATGGTATTTATAACAAATACCATGTGCTTGAATAATGATTATATTCAATGTAATATGTATTGTTATGCGATGTCAAATACGCAGATGATTGGAGTGTTACAAACCGTAACGTTCATTGCACTATCTGAGTAATAAATAAATGTTCATTTCATTATAGTATCAATAACCAATTTATGTGCATCTGTTTCATTATAAGCTTCTATAAACCTCATGCGAACATCTTAATTTAATGATAGCCGAACCAAGTTTCCAGAGCCACATTGGCTACATCCGGTCAGAATTCCCTCCAGGAAGTGACCAATTTCAGGATTCAATCAAAATTCATTATGCGATACCTCCAAGTATGATGAGTTGAAATATTATCTCAACTCATTATACTACAACATAAAGTTGTTGACAGGACAATAAATTGTCATCAACATTCATGTATGGTCAGATCTTACTATCGATACTCTGGATTCTGGTGAAATTCTGGATTTAATAATTTTATTTTTATTTTTACTAGTAATATGTTGATAATGTTAATGATTGATTATGTTAAAGTTTCTTTCTGAGTAATTTTCTGAGAAGGTATCCTCCTATTTATTCTATAGCATCTTTCTCTAACTCAGTCAAACTGAAGATATAATCTAACTCTAAATCATCTACTGTGGAATTCTTTTCTTCAATACGCTATGAGGTCTCTGCATCCACAACATGAATTAGCATGGTAGCCGTTAGTTGAGCGCATCTTTCCGGTCATTCCCTTCTCATACATTGTTTGGAGCAATCAGAACGGCATGAATGAGGCAATTAAACAAAAAAGATTTTACATGCTTTTTTAAATGAACAGTTAAACAAAATATTACCTAGAATACACAATCTCAACCGATACGTGAACTCCATACGCTCGATACGCGGTTGGGTTATCATATAATCCGTCTCTAAAAGTGCTCTAGGTCATCATCCTGCAGCCTTCTTGCCAGAATATAGTATTTACCGTATGATGCTTCCAATGTTCCGGCAAGTTGAACAATTGATGCATTTATTGATCAATATTCCTATCCTGTCATTCTCATAACTATTACACCAGCGGACACTGCACTACCATTTTTATTTTCAAAAATCCTGAGGCAAAATCGAAATCTATCATGTGTTGTCAGTTGCATACACATGAGCCTACTACACTGTTTACTGGAACGATAGTGATGACGTCATCGCTGTTTCTGTTTATACTCTAAAGAACTAGCTTGGTTTTTGTGAGCCGTGGTCTCAGATATGTTTTAAAAGTAATTTCCATTTTTTGGACTAAAATTATAATTTTTTTTTCTTAGAATAGGATCGAACTAGAGCGTCCTTCCCGGGACGTCCCGGGATGGATTTTCCCGGTATTTCCGAGTCTCGGGAATACTTCATTCAAATCTTCATTCATTCAGAAATAAGGGTTTCCATCTTCTCGAAAAAAAGTCCCGCTGCAAAATTTAAGCCCGTTCGGGTTTCGAAAAAGGGAGCCTCAAAGCGATCAGAGTGCTACATTTTATTTAATACCAAATGTCTTAGAAATATATGAAACGTCGAGATATCGTGTTACCTCAAAAAAATTAATTCCTGAAGAAACTCGACTTTTTAAAGCCTTAGAATTCCATTTTTTTTTTTGACGTACAACTACGTCTCTCAGAAAGTTCGGCTACATAGGAGTGTAAAATAAAAATCTAAATACGGAAAAAGGGAAAATTATGTTCAATTATGAATGCTAATGAGTCGATTAATTTTGAATGGATTTCCTCCTATGCATCCGCTTAAGCTTTGTTAAAACGCAAAATTCGACCTCTGATTGGTCGCTCAATGCTTACTTTCCTAGCACGGTCGACATAATTATAGGCCTAGTAAATCGGTAATGTACCATTTGGGCTACATAAGAGCCTGCCTCGGCCTAAACTAGTCATATTAGTTCTGGACAGCGATTACGACAGTCCTTACTTAGCAGCAGCAGCAGCAGTTGCAGCGGATAGCAGCAGGAGCAGTGGCAGCGGGTATCAGTGGTAGATACATCAGCCGGGGCTTCCTTCAATGAAAAGCTTTCGTATTTTGGCAACACATAAACGTTTTGGGATGCTGGCATCCAAAAAATGTGGACCGTTAAATTTTCAGTGTGAAAACAGCTTTTCACTGTGCTGTTCATGTGCCTGAATCTCCACTGCCGGGGTTGCACAGAGATGCGACAAATATTAAATTTAATGGGATAGTTTTCATTTATGACTTTTCTCGTCTAGGTGGTTTTGGGCTCATTCTGAATTCATTATTGTTATATACTACTTACATTTCATATGCCCAATCACTAAATAAACGACAGAATGGAGTTCTGTCGATGTTCACGAATGGGGACGGGGGAGCGAGGCTTCATAAAAGAAAATATCCCTGTTTTCGTGGAACCTGGACGGCCCTAACGGTAGACAAAATTTAGAATTGAATCAAAATAGAATCGACAATAAAGCGGAAAAGCTTGCGGTGATTACGATGAAATGAAATAAAAAATCGTAATAATTGCGCAACTAATAACTAATTACTACGCAACTAAGTTCTTGTCATTAGTCAATAGATGGCGGCAGCAGTGCGTGCTGGTCGAACTTCACATAAGTTTCGATTAGACTTACTTTACTTTACTTTGTTGGCTAACGGACCGTTAACCGGTCTAGGGCCGAACGAATAAGAGGTGTCCAGCTTCTTCTGTTTTGGGCAGCCGCTCTCCAGTCTCCTCGTACACCAGCAGATCGTGCATCTTCTTCCACCGCGCACATTCACCGCGTGCGAGGCCTGCCACGGAGTCGACGGCCTCTTCCTGGTTCTCTACTGAACATAGTTTTGGCGGCTCTCTCGTCAGGCATCCTGGCTACATGTCCAGCCCACTGAAGCCTGCCTCGCTGTATTACCTTCAATATATCAGCATGTTTGTATACCTAGTACAGATTAGAATCTATGGCAAAAGCAAGAACAGTTTGCTTCGATATTAGAACTTCTAATATCTTCGCCAAGCTATTTCCAGGTGATTGCATGCTTTGGGAATGATTTAAAAACCTAGGAAGGAATCTCAAAAAGAAAATAGTTTGGCTGTCATTTATTATAACTGATTGAAACCGATCCGAGCAATGCGCGAAAAACGGTCACAATACGAGCAGAGGCACGAAAAAGTGATCCTAATGCATGACAACGCTCAGCCTCGTACTGCTAAAGTCGTTAAATGAGAAAGCCTACCTCAACCACCATCTGGATATTGCGCTATCCGATTCTAACTTATTATATTATATTCTGCTCATGATAATGAAAAATAGCTTAAGTAGTGGACGGCTTCAAAAGACGAACACTTTAATTGTAACAGTGACCAGAACAAGAAAGTTATAGCTAGCGATGGACAATACTTTCAATGATTTCTAGGTACCCACTTTTTAAAATTTTAATGAAAAACAGCAAGAACTTAAGCACCTAAAAATATTTACAGAAAATCGCGTTGTAAGTTAAGCTTATTTGGTCGTAACAAGGTGAAACATCTCAATAAAAGTTTGATAAAATGTTCTCAGTAAGTTCAATTTTAGGGAAGAGCATTGTTTTTTTTTAATTTCTGTCATTTTCAAAGACGGAACAATTGAAACATCTAAGTTAATAATCTAAGTAATGTCTGTAACAACAACGCGCTATTCTGTAACAATAAAATGCAGGAATTTACCCAACATCAAGGCATTTTTTCAATGTGATTTCGCGTCAAAAGGGCATCACAAATGAACTTTCCAGTACAACTAATAGGGTGCTACAAAAATCGTACGCATCAGTAGTCTATCGCCTAATGACAATATTCGCACTGCAGAAGTACTCTTGTGTGATTTTTTTGCCAAGTTTCTGCAACTGACGGTGCTTCCAACCCAAAATTAGCCAATTGGCTGGTTAAAATCGTTTTGTCTATCTCTCTGACGTCTGCGGTAATAGAAAAAAAAATGGCGGTGATGACTATCATATCATACAAATCTTGTACATTTTAGCTATCTAACGACACATGGATTTTTGCGTCCGGTACAGTTGTATAAAACTTATGGGCATTCAAATTTTTCCCCGTTAAAACGTCTCATGCTTATTTCAGTCTCATGCTATTTTCAGTAACTTTAAGTAACATGTGAAAACGCTGTTTTAGCGTCTTTACAAGTGACAGATTATCTGTTACTGAGTCTTGCGCCTTTGAAAATTCGAAGTGATGGCTCGAAGCCGGCCATTTGTGTCATTCTTTGAACAACTACTTTCAACTACTTTTACAGTTTAGTGCAAAAACTTAAAAAAAATCTTCAAACAATTTTTCAAACGATTCGCTTATTAATTCGTTTCACTTACTTTTTCTCACTGCTAGCTGATAAAATCCGTCACAATGAAGAACTCAAAGTTAAAATGTGTTTTGTGTCAATAATTGAGGTTATCAAATCGGTTTGCTTTCGCGAACCAATCAACGGCATGCGACTTCACACATTCCGTTAAAATTACGACATAAATCAATTGAAGTCAACGTGTTTGTGTTTATAATAATGTAATACCCGAAAGTAGTTCTTATCCGCGAGCAGCGATATGCTATCATCAACTATGGAGGAGGAGCGTTTTTCCATTTGAGCCGTGCCGTGCGGATCGATTCGCTCTTTAATGAGAGATCCTTGTACGCGATACGATATCATTTTTCGCATTCATTAAGCGAAAACAGAAATACATCGAATGGGAAATAAATCAGTTTCTTCGGCTTTCGGTTCGGTGGTGGAATGATTTGGCGGGAAAACGCATCGGTTCGGAATCCCCATTTTCATTGCCGCCTCCACCCGCACCCACGTTGCACTGTACCTTAACCCCGGTGCAAACGCAGCGAATCGGTAGCCAGCTGGCAACAGTCAAGAAGCGCCGGGGGCAATGTGGATGATTTAAAGTCCATGGCCCCGCGGTTCAACGTGTAAATCCAGATCGTTCACAGCGTGCTGCATCGGCAATGGCAAGTACGGATAAACTTTGCGTAACCTTCGCTAGGCCAATAAACAATTTCTCTTCGATTCACCGCTGATGACTCTAGTTGCAGAATCTTAACAATTCGCTGGTGAAAAAAAAAACTCCCGAGCTTTGGGAGGCTTGTTATGTAAACTTTCTGACATGGTCGATAATTGACTTTCGATCCTGTCCTGTTGACCGTTTGTGTAGGCTCTTCAAAGGCTCCGAAGCATGTCATGTTTCTCAAGAGTATCGGTTCCGTTCTGCCTTTGCGCTGCTGGCTGACAACGTATCGATCAGTAACAGTAACTGAAGAGCTAATGTATCAGATTACTGCCGAGACCCGGAGGAATGCGTGTCCCTTCGTGCCAGTACAGATCTTGGCTAGCGTCTCCGCTGATGACGGACGGTGTGGACGGGAGCGGTTGCAAAATACCTGCGGATGGCATTCTTTCGACACCGTCATTCGGGCAGCAAGTTGGAGTGAGCGCCTGAAAGCATACGTCCGTGAGTGAGAGCGAGTGTGTGCTCCACACCGTCTCCAATGATCCGAATTGCATATGGTGGATTAATATTTGCATATGGTCAACTACTCGAAATTACTCGCTTCGGTGATTTCATTTGAAAAGTTATACCTGCCCTTACGGGTATTTACGTGTGTTGATCCCTCCGATGTCCGTGCCCACCTCAACAAAACCTCATGTTTTGTTGGACGAGAAAGATGAGTCCACTTGAGCATTAAAATATTTGATGATGATGTTTCGGTGCACTTTCGAGGGCGAGAAAGAGGAAAAACAAACTTTCGAAGAGTGCTTCATGATCAAATAGGCAAGCATCTGCGGATGCATTTTTCCTTCCCCGGGAGTCCGGGTGCCGGGGAGGCCGCGGTGACGTTCGATCGGTTCGCCATCACAAAAGCCATAGGTGATGTGCGTTCCTTGTTGTCTTTTAGTTTTCTTCGGCTTTCCAGGCAAACATCACGACAACAGTGTCCCTTTTCAGCGCTCTGGTGAAACATTACATTCAGGCGGCGGCGGTCAAAGGAAAGTGTGACGGTTTTCCGCCTCGTTAGAGGCCCATCCGTAAGGGCTGGGCAAAAAAAGAGTATGTTTGCGTGGTCAAGTGAAATATTGATCTTTTATGTCTTCCTGCATTCCTCCAGGCGCACCTTGATGTGGTCGGTGCATTTTTTTATTTGGTTTGAATTGATGGATCGCATGACGAGTTCTTGGTGAGTGAACTGCTTAATCGTTCACACAATAATTTTAAAAGTGAGCAAAATATTGAGCAGTGAAAAAAAGTTATTAGTTTCAACGAGGAATTTAATTAAAACAAATTGGCGTCTTTACTACCAGCGAACAATTACCTTCGACAAATAATAACCACCGCGGGATGATGTTTCACTGACGAGTCCAAGAAACTCGAACTGACCAGGTAGCATGACGTACTATTTTCCCACAGCTAATGACTAGTGTGTCCAATGAGTCAACTCTGGGAAGTAAATCAACTAAAACAGCAAAAAGCTTTTAACTCGACGTCATCAGCATTACCTAGAATGGTCGGGCCGAATGAGACGAGCAGCGCAGGCGGCACTTCTTGTGGCCTCGAATACCATCGCGATCCACTGACTGGTCCTCTAAAACCGATAACAGAGCTTCCAGTTATGATTCATTAAATTGCGGTGGTTTCTCGAAGAGTGCAAGATGCTCAACGCCAGCAGTCCGCCGGAGACCAATAAATCCAACACTTTATCTTAATAATTTCATAATTAACCATTTTATGGCAGTAAAATTGCATTGCTCGCTGCCTGGCCGCCGATGTTCCACGGTTAGTTATTAGTTTATCTTCTCTCATTCAGAGAACCCTCACCTAGCTCGCGGTGAACACACAACATACAGTGTTGCACATGCACCTCCGGAGGAATGCACACTTGCTCAGCGATAAAAAGACATATGGCTTCGAAGATACACAACCTCCAACCAGTAGTCATTAAATGCATCCTTAATTGCATTTACGCTTCCAGATGAGATTATAAATATTACAAACTGACTAGCTACTCTACTAGCATTATATAATTAACGATGACGTTGTGATAAGAGTTCCCGTGAACAAACCGTGGCCAACAGCCTTGTTTGCTTTGCCTTCTGCCTGGTCTCCCTCTTTGCAGGAGAGTAGAAGATTGAATAAAATGTAAACAGTACGTAGACGATTTTTTTCTGTTCGCTCTTCTGGATCTTGATCACATTATCATCAGCGTCATTGTAATCATCATTATTATTATTGCTATCATTGTAATTACTGGGAGCGTTTAGTGCTCTCGGGTAGTCGGATTCGTCACGGGAGATTCTCAGCCCAGTATCACCTCATATCACAAGTTCACACGAGCAGTTGAGTGGGTTAGGATGCCTAGAGCGGTTGCATTTGGTTCCGTCGATACAATTTGCTTTTGATTTCGAAAGTTGGCATATCGGATATCGGCAGTTGTAGTGCTAGCTATTGGTTCTTTCCTGTGAGGTGTTATTAGAACTAGTTTTTCGGAAGCTGGATCTTTTCTCTCTCAAAACGCAAGCATCAGTTACCGTTCTAGTAACACTGTCAGTAACAACACGTACCCTCTAAGATTTCAAACAAGAATCATTTTGCTAACATCCAGAATGATTCTAAATAGATTTTGGATACAGATGGGCGTTAATATTTCTACTCGAAGATATAAAAAAGATGTGGTAAGTAAACATTAAGAACGGGGTAGTATATATAATAAATAAGTCAGCATAAGAGTCAATGAGCGAAGCATCTAGGTAGGGATGTAGATTGCATTGTTTGCAACGCATCTCGAAACTGGAAAAAATAGGAGGTTGTATCCAAGACACGACCGCATAACCGACGTAGAACTACATCTGTCAATAATCTATTTCGACTAAGCAATATTCCGTACTTCGCACGTGCTGTTAGAGTACTATCAGCTGTTAATTCGCACATCAAAAAACGATATCAGTAACTGAATAGAAGAGGAAAGCATTTACTACCAAAGTCTAGCGCTTTCGAAAAAAAACTATTTATCTTCAATTACTTGTTTAGTTTCCGTGAGAAGGGCATTCTACTTTTGAAAATCGTATATGCTGTTTGAAACCGTTATGCCGCCCCGATAATGGGAAAATAAAGGCACTCCGACAACACACACTGAAAAGAACCGCGCTGCTGTTGAGACATGTGACCAACCGGGCAAATGATTTGTTCGGGCCGAGAGCAATCGAAAAGTCAGCTGATACTGGCATACAAAATGTTTACGTCTACGTAACGTCCAAAAAAAAAGTATGAGGGTCAGTGCCCATGACGCAAACGCAGACTGGACTGAGGATTACGGAAAATGGTTATTCGAAACCGCGGATAAAACATGGAACAGCGAGATTTTTTCGTATTACGTAACGACGCTAAGAGAATAGTTTATCAAATCGAAACCTTAATCATATCCCGCTACAGACGCGCAATTGTAATGTTCATCGCAACTCGATAATACTGTGCATAATACTTCAAGAAATTGGTGTTGAAAACCCGTTCAGTGGCAATAAGATGAAAAGCAGCAAATGATAACATAACATCTGTTACCGCTGCAGTATTTGATGCGGTCTAGCCAGCCAGGAGCACACATCACAACGCTCTACCTGATCGGCACAGCTACCTCAACGAAATGAGCGATTAATTTTTACAAATTCACTATTTATAATGAGCCAGCAACCAGCCAAATCGCACAGAATTTGCTCTCACTTCGCACAACCAATGCGTGATACGCATAACGCAAAAGTTGTACAAGGAATACATTGACAGAGATCAAAATCAGAATATGTGTCATATACACAAAAATCGTAATGTCTCGGTAAACTTCGGCTTCGGGCGAACGATCAGTTTCGAGGCGCTCAAAAAACTGTTCTTTACTTTCGCGAGCCGGTGCGTATCAACGGCTCGTGCATCCCTAAAAATCGTCAGCAACCGAAACAGCCAATGGCGAGCCTCGTTGCCGCGGAAGTTATTGACGCTGGTGCCAGTAACGCAGAACCGAATGCATGTGAATGAAACCAGAGTCATAATTATATGCAAAAAGTTTTGGACTAATCTCATGTTTTTGCTTATTGTTAATGGTTGAATGATGTTTTCAAATGACCTGATTCATGAAAATGAATCGATCAGACAATAATTTCTTCAATGGAATCAGTACCCAACTTATCAGTATTGATTACTGGTTGCACTGTTTTAACGATGCCAACCTTCTGAACATCGGCTGATGCTTTATAAGTGTAGTGGTTTGGAGCTGCGCAATACAGTCAAAATACGCTAGAGCATCAAATGCGTTATGCCCAACGCTCATGCGTTGTACTGGTTCCAATTTTAATCAGCAAATGCGCTAATTTCGCTCATAAATGATGTGGTTACGCACACTCCAACTTTTGCGTGCACCTGGAAATGTCCTTATAGTCCAGAAGAAACAAAAATGAATGTAATCACAAGTTATGCTTCTATACGCGAGAAAAATAACACAATAGACTACGAAATCTATTTAAAAATGACTTCTAGCAAAGCAAAATTGCAGACCAAACAGAAAACGTCCACAACTTCATGAAACCATGAAATTATCAACACAAATATTATTGGGTTACCATAAAAAACGGCTTTATTCGATGTATTTTATATTCAAAAATTCATAACTTTTGAACCAGTTGATCGAGTTTCAATCTTTTTGGATCAAATTAAAGGTAACTACTTATAATTTAAAGAAAAAATACAAAAAAAATATATCTGTGTACTTTTATATTCATAATATATAAAATCATTCAAATTTTCGTCATATTTTTAAATTGAATTCACTCAAATTCGAAAATTAACATATTTCTAAAAATTTCTCCATTTATAAAGTCGAATGTGCTCTTCAAATTAAGACCAAGAGATACTTTTTTTTGTTTGCCCCAAAAAGAATGACAAACAAATAAAAAAAGCATATTTTTCGAAAAAAAAACATCAATAACTTTGAGTAGAATTGAGATATTCACGATGTCAGCATTGCAAATTGTTTCTCTTAGAAAGCCCTAAAAGTCGTTTAAAGACAGTTTTAAGGTGAAAATTGAATTGAAAAAGTTAGTGCACAAAAAGTGTTTTTTTTTATATAAATCGGTTGTTTTCAAAAATAGAGAAAAACCTTTTTACACAAAGTTACTTAAAATCAACGGAGTTGTAACATTGTAGAACAACTTTTCTTCTATCTGCAACGATAAAAAAGTTAGATACTTGATTTTATCGAAAATTTGGGCCACCCTAATTTTTTAATAAGCGCTTTACTGTCGGTACCCGCATAACTGCCCCATACTGATTTTGGTCACTTTTGAGTTATCATCAGGAATCGACTTAACTGTTATCATATTTTCTGGAAAAAAATTAAAATTGATACTTTTGTATGGAAAAACATGGAAAAAATACCAAGTTGTTTTTGTCCCATATTGAAAGTACCCGCATTACTGCCCCACTGCATAGTGGTGCAAACTGCAAACATATAATTTTGCTCCAGGTTAGTGTATATCGGATTATTTTAGGCACATAGAAAATGTCATTTAATTAACTAGACTAGTGTTGTTTTTCTGTAGTACAATCTACGTTGCCAATGATATTGCCGGTTGCTGGTTGAATTTATATGTGATGGGACAAAATATGCGAGTACTTTCGCAATGTACCCGCATATTTTGTCCCATTTTGTCTTTTTTTTTCAAGTTATATAACGTAAAACCAGTTCCATCCATGGTTTTTTTATTCTCAACGATAAACTTGTGCTGCCATGAAACTGTTATGGTCGTTGTTTCTGGATGTAATTGCTGGAAATCCGAAAATTCACGGATAATATTAAATCGCCGTTTTCTCAACATGTTGTTTTTTATTATGGGACAGTTATCCGGGTACCGGCAGTTTATAACATGTGATAACTTTGTAGAAGAAAGTTTCTCTCTAAAATATTGCCATAGAGCTCTAGACCCAAATTTCCACTTCTAAAAACCACTCGCCAAAAAGTTGCTGATAGTGATAAAACTTTAGTAGCATATTGATTGGAAAATATGTTTAGAACCAAAACGGTTTTTTCATCGATAGAGTAAAGGGGGTATTCCGGCCAGCTTGAAAAAGTGAATTCACAATTAATTGGAAAAAAACATGATTTTTTCAACAAAAATAGGGTAACTGCTCCATTATTCATCTTATTAAGCCGATTTTCACGAAGAATGCACTGATTAAACACCAAATTTTCACGAAATCATTGAACAAATAAACTAAATATGCTTACGTGCTCTTATATATTCATTCAGCATTGTATATTTAGTGAAATTAGCTAGATTTGTCATGAACTTTGTAAAACAAACCATTTTTCACAATGCTGCCATATCAATCTAAAAACTTGAAATACTGCTCAATTATTCATCTCACGACGCCCCATATTCATCACACTCTTAATCATGAATGAATCACATTATCATGAATGAACGCAGTCGCAGCCCGTCGTAGTAGGTTACCTACACTGAAAAAAAAACTGCGCATGCTCCAGCCAAGTGTTTCATAAATTAGATATTCAAATGACTCCGCATTGTTATTAGAAGATTTTTTTTTATCGAATTCAATCATTTTTCACTTTCGTTTCAAGTTGTCGCACACATCAACTTACATCCATGAGCCTCACTTCTTTCACGTGTGATTCTAACATCCCTTTCAAGTGCATTACACTTGAATCTGCCCCACTGTTTCATCACAGTGATTATCATGTGCGAAACACTTTCAGTTGATTTGTTTTGTTTTTATATGTCAAATAAAATGCCGTTTGTGCTGAAAACTAGAAAAATGGCGAAAGATGAGAAGCCAGCAGGTGTCATACGGCTTAGAAGTTCGACGATTTTCCGGACTGCATCTGTAAGTTTTTGCAAGGTATGTGATTTATGTCACGTAAAAGAATCGAATTCTAATTTTATTTCGTTCTTTCAGCACAAGACCACAGAGATTCTGACGAAAGCATCTTTACGCTAGAGGCAAGAATTTGTTTACTAATTAAAATTAAATTCAATTAATTAAATTCTTTGTTTGCTATACAGGCTTCTTCAACAGAGAAGTGAAGATTATATTTGGCGATGAATTATTACAGTAAAAATTAAATTTTAAATTTTATAAATAAAATAAAGGTTATGTAAAATGCAATCACTTCCATGTAAAACTATTTTCATTTTAAAATCGAAGAAACAACATTCGAAGTTCGGTAAACATTCATTTGAGATTCAAAATCCAAACACTTTATGTCTTTAGGTATGTCATAACACGAGAATTGAAAATGTTTTCCTTTTGAAAATGAGGTGTTGCACGATTAATAATTCTGAAGTGTTTCGCATATGACTTCTATATGAATGGACCAGTAGGGCGAAATCAAGTGCAAAACACTTTATAGTGTCGTATCGATTTCTTTGAGTGTACTGGTCCAAACATATAGAATTCATAGGCGAAACACTTTAGAATTATTAATCGTGCAACACCTCATTTTCAAAAGGAAAACACTTTCCATTCTCGTGTTATGACATACCTATAGACATAAAGTGTTTGGATTTTGAATCTCAATTGAATGTTTACCGAACTTCGAATGTATTTTCTTTGGTTTTAAAATGAAAATAGTTTTACATGGAAGTGATTGCATATTACATAACCTTAATTTTATTTATTAAATTTGAAATTTAATTTTTACTATAATAATTTATCGCCAAATATAATCTTTACTTCTCTGTTGAAGAAGCCTGTAAAGCAAACAAAGAATTTAATTAATTGAATTTAATTTTAATTAGTAAACAAATACTTGCCTCTAGCGTAAAGATGCTTTCGTCAGAATCTCTGTGGTCTTGTGCTGAAAGAACGAAATAAAATTAGAATTCGATTCTTTTACGTGACATAAATCACTTACCTTGCAAAAACTTACAGATGCAGTCCGGAAAATCGTCGAACTTCTAAGCCGTATGACACCTGCTGACTTCTCATCTTTCGCCATTTTTCTTGTTTTCAGCACAAACGGCACTTCATTTGACATATAAAAACAAAACAAATCAACTGAAAGTGTTTCGCACATGATAATCACTGTGATGAAACAGTGGGGCAGATTCAAGTGTAATGCACTTGAAAGGGATGTTAGAATCACACGTAAAAGAAGTGAGGCTCATGGATGTAAGTTGATGTGTGCGACAACTTGAAACGAAAGTGAAAAATGATTGAACTCGATAAAAAAAATTCTTCTAATAACAATGCGAAGTAGGCTGTCCCAAAAAAATCGATGTTGAAAAAGTCAAGGTGCTCAGCCCTAAATTGAAAGATAATCTTATTTATAGCATTTTTGTAGAACATTTCGACTTTCTAAAAACTCGTTTTCAGGTTGCCCAAACGTGATTTATGAAAAAATGGCTTTTTCAAGCTACAAAACCAATGTTCTGCATTTTTTTTTTTTCAAATCTGTTCGATTCCTAAGTTTTTCCAAATATTTTTTCATTTTTGTGGGATTATTTTTGAATATTTTGCATGGTTTGGTTCAGCATCACATTCAATTATTTGACTTACAGAGCCCATTGAACATCACAAAAATGTGAATTTTTCTTATAATTTTCAGATAAAACCTTTCAAAACACATTTAAAAAAATTTTTTGATCAAGATCTGAAATTTTCATTGCGAAGCGGGATTCAAGACGAAAATTAACATGAAAAAAGATCCTTGATATCTTATCGGGGGGCTGAGATATTGGAGTTTTTACATGTGATGGAAAACTATGCATTTTCTCAAAAATGACACTAACGCTCAATATCTCCATTGCACAGTGTTTTGTTTTGCCGTTTGTGTATATAATTTCCTAAATAGTGATTCAAATGCTGATTATAGCCATAAGGTATGTTCGGAAAAGTTTCAGGACATTCAAAAATGCATCTTTTAATGTAAAAAGATGGGTGATTAATCCACCAATGAGTGAGATAAAAAATTTACTTCTTAATCAGAATAAGATAGACGCAAAGTTTTAGGTTATCTGAAAACAAGAAACTTTACCGAAGACGTCATGTTTCTATCTCTTGCATTTTACGAGCAATATTGAGTTTTCTATTAGAAGGCACTACAATCACAATTTTCGTTCTAACTTTTTTCGTGGATTTTTTTGAATTTTTAAACCTTCTACTAAGTTATCAGACATCTAAAATTGCATTTGTTTTCTTAACATTGTTATTTTTTATCTCCCAAAATAAAACAGTAATTTAACATATTTGTTAAAATGCATAGTTTTCCATCACATAGAAAAATGCCAATATCTCAGTTCCCCGATAAGATATCAAAAATCTTTTTTCATGTAAATTCTCGTCGTAAATCCCGCTATGCAATGTGAATTTCAGTTGTTGATCAAAATTTTTTTTATTTGTGTTTTGAAAGGTTTTATCTGAAAATTATTAGAAAAAATATATTTTTTATGATGTTTAATGGGCTCTGGGAGTCAAAAATCTGAATGCAATGCTGAACTGAGCCATGCAAAATATTCAAAAACAACCCCACAAAAATTAAAAAAAATATATGGAAAAATTTAGGAATCGAACAGATTTGAAAAAAGTGCAAAAGAGTGAGTTTGTAGCTTAAAAAAGTCATTTTTTCATGAATCACGTTTGGGCAACCTGAAAACAAATTTTTAGAAAGTCGAAATGTTCTACAAAAATGCTATAAATAACATTATCTTTCAATTTAGGGCTGAGCACCTTGACTTTTTCAACATCGATTTTTTTTGTGACACCCTAGCCGGAGTCATTCTAATATCCAATTGATTAAACACTTGGATGGAGCGTGCGCAGTTTTTTCAGTGTAGGGCGAAATCAAGTGCAAAACACTTTATAGTGTCGTGTCGATTTCTTTGAGTGTAGATATCCGCTGTAGTTGTTTACGTGCACAATTAGGTAACCAGCACAGTGCTGTAGATTTATGTCAATTATGTCGAAATAATAAAACATTTTCAGTATGATTTTTTCGTATTAACAGAGACCGATTAGGCAACTTTCGATTTTCTTCAACGCAGTGAAAACAGATGAGAATACATACAGTTGAAATTTAGGAATTGTAGAAATTCATCTCATATATTTCTGCAAATTCAAGCTTGCTTTGAGAAATTCGAGGCGAACATTTCAAAGATTAAAGTATTCTTAGTGTAGTGGGTGGTTTTGTTTAGTGATTAAAACAAAAAGTGGTCCACTAGTGAAAAAACTTTGGTTGGCTGCTGAACGAGTCCCGTTGTAGCCGTATAGAACAATGCGCGGATTTTGTTTGCAGATACCCGACTATAATATCAAATTTAGTGCTTTTAAGTGATTTTTTGAGGATTATACTTTATGAGGAATCTAAAGTGAACTAAGAAGAATCCATTCCATGGATTAGCAGATTGATTTAATAAGAAAATATGCGTTTTTTACTGTTTTCAATTGTGTTTTCATGTTGTATGAGATGAATATATGGGCTGAGATGAATAATGGAGCAGTTCCCCTACCTGCTCTATTATACCTTTGTGGAGAGCTAAGTGTCTAGTATGGTATACATCGTTCTACAATGCAATTCATCGGAAAATATCTAGAAATATCGGAATTTTTACGAAGTACTAACATCATATTTTGGTCCACCATGTCTACATTTTGGTCCACTCTTATATTTAGAACCATATGTTGAAATATTTCCCATTTCCCAGACGGTCTCGAGGTACGACGCTGATATAACAAGCCAGTCATCGTGAGATCGAGTCTCGGCTCGGGCAAGACTGTTAGTGTTAGTAGGATAGTAGCGCTAGCCCCGCAATTGTCCTGTACACTAAACAGTTGGCTGCGAAGTCTGTGTATAGATAAAAAACAGAAGGTCGAGTTCTGGATCGGAATGTAACACCAAGGCTTTGCTTTGCTTTTATGTTGAAATGTTTTGGACTAATCATATTTTAGATCATCATCGATCTTTTTAGGGTAGAAATAGTGGATTTGACGAGAACAGCCTTCTGCCATAAAGCTTTCGCAATATTAGGCATCGCAGAATGAAAAAAAAAACGGGCTTATAGCAGTTTTTCAGGCATTTGCAGCCAGTTTCAAATCATTAAATGTAGCAAACTAAGAAATAATTACTTGTAAACTACACAAGTTACTTCTCCATTCAACGCGAACGGTCGAATGATAAATAAAGCGCTGTCAAAACTTAGCATGGCCATAGTATGTTCTCTTTGGACAGAGGCCGCTATATTTCGGTCATGCCTTAAACTACTATTCTAATTTTGTTCCGATTGTTAGAGTATAAAAACTGTTTTTAAGATATTTTATGGATGTAACTACAACAATGAATTGTTTCAAAAGCATACATATTTACATTCAGCATACATTACATTCGATTTTGAATATGTGTGAACTAAATCTAAAATAATGCTACCTAGAGTCAATACTTTGCCGAAAACTGTGGTGCTTCTTAGGTATGTTATTTCAATGATGTATACATTGTTTTCTAATATTCATAAATTTTTCAAATAAAATGCGTGAAATGTTCAGGGTGGGCCCCCGTTACTCTACGGTGTCTTTTGGTAAGAAGACTTGAAAAATTTTCTTCAGGAGATTTTAACTATGAACAGAAACTCAAAATACATTCGCCGGTTTAGCTGTCCAACAAGCTGATTACGTTTTTGGTTGCTTGTGGATTGATAGTTGACTGCATAAAGCTTTATAGTTTGTGTTTAGTGACAGTACGTCTTTTCAAGGTTACCTGTAGTCTTTTTCAAGACTACCTTTTTTAAATTTAACATTTGTAATACATATTTTTTGTACTGCCTGAACTAACAAAGGGGAAATAAGAAACCACGCATTGTAACGAGAAGAAAAAGAGAGATTTCTCTCTCCGGCACTTCATGCGTTTGTAGTGAAAACTTGTTTGATGCTTGTCTGAGTAAGGAGCCAGTGAAATTGAAATGAGAATTTTCCACCTGTTGCCTCCTATTTTTTTCAAAGGAACTGTCCATGGTTGTTTCTGATATTAAAGCTATCAACCAAATTGGCCGTAGAGACGAATGCCGCTTACTAACCGAGATTAAAAAAAAAGCAAAGCCTTGGTGCTACATTCCGATTCGGAACTTGACCTTCTGTTTACTACACACAGACTTCGCAGCCAACTGTTGAGTGTACAGGACAATTGCGAGGCTAGCGCTACGATCCTACTGACACTAACAATCTCTCCCGAGCCGAGACTCGAACCTACGACAACTGGCTTGTTAGGCCACCATCGTACCTCGAGACCAGCTGGGGAGACTAACCGAGATTACAACCGTCTTATTTAGCATTTAACTGAAAAGATGCACAATTTTTTACCTGCTGCAGCACAATAGCCAAATCATTCAAGTTGGTTTATTTAATTTATTAGCTCTACCAACAGACATTTCAAGACGAGTCCTAATGATTAATAATATATAAAACATTACGAAACAGAGATATAAATTTTCTACGTATAACTTGATGCTATAAGTCAGCGGTTCTCAACCTTTTTTTGTCCGCGTACCCCTTGGCGACAATTTTTATATCGATTGTACCCCCTGGATTGGAATGTTTTCGCAGAGTGCGAGAGGGTAGTGGTAGGTCATGTGGTGGTTTTCTATTTCAGGTTTCATATTGAACTATAGTTTGTTTGATTTTTACAGTCATGTTTTAAGAGCACGATTGAACAACAAATGAAGTATTACAAAGAAAAATTGCTTTGTCCGCCATTACTGATTTTTCTTTCGCGTACCCCCTGAAGGCTTTCGAGTACCCCCGGGGGTACGCGTACCCCAGGTTGAGAACCGCTGCTATAAGTGAAAGTTGAAAGCAGATGACACTCGTTGAATACCAATGATGGCACTGTTTGTGCTGTAGTTGGTACGACGAAAAGGCAGTTGCAACGCAGAAGACCTCCGCAGGGTTCTGGATGGCGCTTTTAGGTTGATCAGGTTGTTTTAAAAGGTGTCACTAACGATCCAACCATTGATGAGATCAAAATTATCATGACAGGAACTATTTGGCATATCCTCCACTAAGAACTATTCAATTTATTTTTTTCACAGTGAGGTTACCAATTATTATTTTTTGAAAAATCTCATGCTATGTACAATATTCATGTAAAGTGGGAGTTGGATAAAAAATTCGGTGAAAAAGTATAACAATCAATGTTTGCCATGGGTCAAAATTATGTCATATGGATCCAAAAAGTTGGTTTGTGGAAACTATGTTCACGAAAAGAATACATGTCCAGTGATAGAGAATATATCTTTTCGTTGTGGTAACTGTAACGGCTATCATATGTCAAATTTTTAAAAATGTTCAGCTATTGTCAAGGCAAGGAAGTATCAGTAAAATTTGATTTTCAAATTTTCATGCTCCTCAGTCCTGTTGAAACACACTTGACAAAGTCATATGCTGACATTGTAGTAAATTCCTACTCGAAAGTTCTCATCAGCAAAGAAGGGTGCTATAATTCCAGTTGTTGCCTTCATGGTAGTATTTAAGATGTTCTGTAAAACAAACACAATTGAATGATCACCACAAGTTCTGCGGACAAGAATTATTTGAAGTTTACTTTTAAAATTTAATTCATTAAATACACATTATGATGATTTTTTTCTGATGATTTTGTGACTTTTCTCGCAATTTTCAACTTTTTTATTTATCTACTTCACCAGTATCGTACAAGGCTGTCTACAATCCACCGCTGTTTGTTCGCAATAAAGCCAAATTAAATTCAATTCCCACCGTTTAGCGCACACTCGGCCGGTTCCAAACCCACCTTACCGAATGAATCAATTAACGAAACAAATTTGAGTTAGTTGAAAAACCACCTCGGCCGTTTTTATTGACACCGCAATAATATTTATCCATCGTCCGTTTCGTTTATTTGCTCCTGCGTCCAATTTCGTCGTGCCCTGACCATCAATGAGTCAACTCGCAACAGACGGACCAACTGTACGCGGTGGATATATGCGAAAGTAAACTGCGAATTGCAGATGAGCTGCTCGAGCAGTCATTCAATGATAATTAAAATAAATTAGGATTGTGGTGAACATATTGACACATCTTGTCGGCAATAAACACTGACCGAAGAATTAGGCGGTTAGTTGGCCACTGACTGAGAAGCTAAATCAACTGAAATCTGGTCGAAATCATGCTGAAACCTGATGGCGTTGTCGCAGATATTTTTATTGCCTCTTCACGTTTGAATGACCTAGCGGAAGGCCACGGCTGGTATTCTGAATAAACACAATGATCCAGGCACAAGAAACAAAAAAAAATCGAACGAGAATATGCTCGAGAAGCGAAAGATTTACTCAGGATTTATATGATTTAATGCTACGCTATCGAGACGAAAACAATGGCCATCGCATCGTGTCACTTTTCCCGTAACCCTCCTTAAGAGACATGAATGAAACTGTTACTGTCTGCGACAAAATTTTCGAGGTTATTTGTGTTTCGATTTGTTTGAGTAAAATACGAATGTTATTAACTTTGTTAGACCTTTAATCGTAGTGTTCAACAATATTGAGAATATTCTGCCAGTTACCTCCAGGAGCGTCACCGCTTAAGCGTTACACCGTCAGTGATTAAAAATTTACTGCCGATAAATTATGGCTTCCGCCAGGACGAAGCAAGCATTATACAACCAGTGCAAATAACAGCACCCCAAGCCAGCGATATTCACTGTCCGGATTGTTTTGCCAGCGATAGAAAATCAATCTTTTCTCATCAAATTAATCGTTGCAAATTAGTTCCTTGATCACCGTGTTTATAAAGCTCCATTTACTCGGGACCTGCTAATCTTAGAAATCTATGCTGGAACCCTGGATGCTGCGCTGGATGAAATGAGAAATTACAAATTCAAATTTTTCAACCCGCTCTCAGTCGACGGTTTTTCTAGCTTCGGAGACCCGCAGGGGAACACCCCGAAGCGGTCGGCTGCTAATAAAGACATAAATTAGTCATTCCAGCTGGGCCCCGGTGGCAACCAGTCTCCGTCATTGAACGCCGCGCTTCACCCGAATGGATCATAAAGATGTTGATTTTATAGTTTATCGATCGCGTATTAACGAATCAGGTTCCCGCGTTTTCAGTATCACTCAATTTGATCAATTAACACTTGCTGTTTTATCAGGCTCGGACTCGATGCATAATTTTTCTTTGCTCGAGAGACGCAGGCACGTTCCACAATTAATTAGTATAAATTAGAGCGATCCGGTGGTGGTCACGACCGCGAAAGGCCGCTGCAAACTCTCGCTGCAGCAGCTCCCCGTCAGCTGTCAGTTAGTACGGCCAGCTGCCATTTTCCGCCGCCCATTCCGCACAGTAAGGAAACTGTTATGTGGATCAGATGGGTAATACTAGTCCGATGATGAATACCGGCAGAGGAAATTACCATACGACGAATGAAGATTGTATCCTGTGGATACGGACTTTGCTTAATGGTCAGTCGTTCGAGGAAAGTTTTACTCAAATCTAGAGGATCTCAAAATTCTGATTATTTGAAGTCCTCCTGCAAACTTGATCAATAAGGTTAAAGCTGCTTCTAAAAATAACCACTTCGTCGGTTATCCTTTGTATCATATGTTTACGAGTATTGATTTTTACGAAACATCTCAAACTGTACAAATTCGTACTTTCCGATGAGAATTTCATCGAATGTTGAGAAAAGGTTATGTTTCCAATTGATTCTACTACCGAAAAGTAGTAGAATTGAATGGTAAAATAACCTATTCTCAATGTTCAATTCCACTCCACTAAGACGCCCAATAAGAAGTTCGTTTGAAGAATTTCATCGATGAGTGCTCCTAATCTCATTATTTGATTATATTTATTATCATGCACTAAGTTGAGGCTTTTCTCGTGGTATAAAAACTGGCATTTCTTTTTTTTTTTTTTCACTTTGAATAAATCAATGAACAGTTGAAATGAAAATTAATTATTTTTGATTTAGTTTCGCAGCAATCATTAGCTCGCATCTATAGCTAAGAATAGGATGATATGGTGTAGAATGGTACCTGCCAAATACCGTTTAAAACGCATACATTGTTACCTTCACTTAATAGATCTAAAACAGAGATGTTTTCATCAATCTTTTGGTATAATAATTGGAATATCTTCTCAATTGCAAATCAGTGAATCTTTTTTTGCGAAATTGTCCAATTGATTGATGCAAAAAAAAAATTCACTGATTTGCAAAGCAGCGGCTAATCAATCACAAGCTCGCTTTCTGTTCGTGATGTTTATTTAAAAATCAAGTTGAAAGTGGCTCCGTCTTTTTTCAAGTTATGCCAGTTCACCTGTTTCGTAAGATATCAAGAGATGTTATTCCGTATGCAATACTCACAATTACCGTATACAATTTTCAGGTTGCGGGAAATAATCAAATTCGTCTCTTGTTGACTGGAAGCAGATGGCAAGAGTGCAGTACGCTTAGCAGCGTTGCTAGGTCGATTTCATCAATATCTGAAAAATACAAAAAAAAATCTGACAGCCTTTTTGTGGGACAAAAGACCATTTTTACGGATGAAATAATTTTGTGTAAAATTCGAATTGATTAACTTTTTGCGAGACAGGGAAAATAAAATCTGGATAAATTTGGATCATTTATGAAAAATCTGGAAGATTAGAATCAAATCTGGCTATCGGGATACATGTTTAAAAATCTAGATAATCTATATAAATTTGAATAGCTGGCAACGCTGACAGTCGCGCAACACTTCACTACACTGTTGCGTGTTGCATATTGCAGTTGTGCGGTTGGTTAACGACAAAACTCTGTTCATGCTGACGTTGACTGATGGCAGACAGTCGAATGGAGTTCGAAATGCTGCTGAGAAGTCCAGTTACCAGTCCGTCTCAAGGCATTCCAACATCTTCCTTTTTAGCAGAACTCGCCAAACCTTTGATTAAAATCGAATTTGTTCTTCATATGGTTTTGATTTTATGATTTTTTAATTACACGAATGCATGAAAAATCTTTTTTCGTATTGAAAACCAGTGAAACCGGACCGATGCACATAGAAGTACGTAAAACAAAAGCTTGGTCGAAATTATTCTAATGAGTTTTCAGATAGCAAATGCGTCGTAAAGTGGTTTTATCTATATTGAGCTATGTAGTCAGACATAAAAACTTATTAGTAACAATATTTCATCAATCATCCATCACCTAGCAGTGATAGAAGAACTTCCTCTGGAATTAAAAAAAGAAAGCATCAACCAATTTAATAAGTAATAAATTGGTACTTTGGTACTTTGTGGGTATAGATATTTTGTTGGGCTCAACAAATTGTTTCGTTTTGCGAAGCTGTCAATTTTTGTTTAAACTAACTTTTGAAGCGACTCAGTTGACATCTTAAAGATAGGTAAGTGTTTTTTTTGGAGGACATTTGAGGTTTTTTTGTAAGATTTAGACCAATGCGATCATTGTTTTTATCTCTTGTGGTAATATTTGAGAGTTTCTTCAAGTTTTTCCTTCAGAAACAGATCCTTTATCAATCGAATGTTACAGTACGTAATCAACCTGAATAGGTCATTTCTGAAGAAAGCTCGGCAAGTTATCACACATTATAAAAAACTAATCAAATTTTTACAATCGATGTATGACTAAGGCCTGATAAATGCACTCATATAATAAATAAAAGTTCAGCAAATCTGAACGTTCCAACTTCACATTGATCGCAATTACGAATGGGTGAGCCTAGTACTTATTCAGAAACACATAACCTTTCCAATGGTGGGTAAATTTTTGCTGGGACTTGCTGGGAACCTAAACAAAACTCCCTTCTTGTGAAAATTTTGTAAAGCAAAAGAGACTGAAAAACACGTGTATGGCAAAGCCTTGTTTCGATGCCATTTTTTCAACCTATACAACACATTACCGGTTTAAATTTACTTAACATACCTTTATTGACACCGCCCATATTAAATTTACACACAAGAATCACTTTAAAGATATAATAACATCAGTGAAAGTTTTCATTTTTCGTAGAACAATTTGTGACTTATTCATGCGCTCTAAGAAACACCAAGTTTACGATAGCTACAGTCGTTTGGTAACAAATCAGATAAATTCAAGATGGCCAGCATACAACGTAGTAAGTATCAGAGAATGCAAAAAGGATCAATAGCACGAGGTACACTGATATTTCTAGAGAAACATTTCAAAAGGTCCTATCCGCTTTGATCGATCACTTTCATTCAATCACCACAACTTATCAAACACCTTTTTTGTTACGTTATTTGCACAAGTTGATTGCGTAGGGATCACTCTAGCCTTCTGAGCGAAAACTACGCTTGGGAGAGCTACTAAAGTTGAATCATTACCAAAATAAAAAGACGCTTCGGAAAAACTATGAAAGCAGATAGGACCTTTTGAAATGTTTATCTAGATGTTTGCTTTCGTATTTTGGCCAGGTTTTTGACTGAAATACTCCTATGTGCGATGCACATAAGACGGTCTCCATATAGAGGAGTGGCCAGATAGGAATTTCATATTTAGGAAGTTTTGAGCACATCATTTTGTAGTTTTTTATTTATTTAATCATAATTTATCGATGAAATCTTGATATATTAAACGGTTCATGTTGAAAAACGCCTTCAAAGTTACCTCTTTCAAAAATGAAGGAAAACAGTATTTCTGATCGTTTTGGAATATATAAAATCCTACTTAAGCTTTTATGGTATGTTTGCACACAATTAAGAGCTTTTTATATTAGCTTCCTAAAACCGGAAGAGTTTTTAATTTTTACCATGCAGAGTCTCCGACAGGCCGCGTGAAAAATATTTGGAATTTTCGTTATGTTGGCCTTCAAAAACATCGAATGTAAGCACGTGTAAGCACAGCTCCTGATAGTGTACCTGAGAGCCCTGTGAAGGGCACAATTCAAGAATTGATGTTAAAAGTTTGCGTGAATGTTGCCTTTTTTGTAGGAAAAGATGATTGAAAGTATATTTTGAATCTTTGGATGATTTAACAACAAAATTCTTCGTATATCACACCAATTTGGTTCAGAACACATTGAGAATACATAAAATTAACATAATTATTCGTTTGTATACACAAACGAGTTTTTTTATTGCATCGAAAAAAACTGAGATATGTCTCAATCCACGTAGTTTATGGTCAGCCCCTTGTCACTACAATACTTTCTCATATGACAAAATCATCTACAGTAGAAAACTAACAATTTGACAACAAAAATAATAATTTTGGCAGCAAAACATAATTTCCCGACCATTGTGCGATTGCGACTTGGAAAAAGGACAATCAAATTCCTCTGGTGTCGGATGGAAGCAGATAATAGAGTGCAGCATTTTCAGCCACGCAACAGTATACCACGTTGTTGTATGTTGAATCCTGCGGCTGCGGCTGGGGAATAACGAAATTCTGTTCTGAGTCCGGAATGCTGCTGTGAAGTCGAACTAAAACCGTTCTTTTTTAAACATTTCTATATTTTGTATGAATTGTGATTCCTGCGGCTACGCAATACTCGATTTTATTGTTTGCCACCGAGTATTGATTGCAAGATTCTACTTTCCTAGACTCCAAGCACTCGCCGATCGGCCTCCTATATCCAAGGTTGATGTCCATTTAGCGTCACCGGGAGGATCAGCGTCTTGTAGAGCACAAATTTCGTGCGGATCTGTGAACTGCGGAACCGAAGCTGGCATCGTAATTCGCAATAAGCGATCTCGTCATCCCGCGGCTCACATCGTTATAACACATTTGAGCAGGATCATGAGCATGATTGACCGCCCGCGGTTGCTACTCCGTTATTGCCAGATCAGCAGTAATTACACAGAGAACCAATAGATGATGCTTGGAACCAACATGCAACCTCAATATATAAAAACTGGTGACCTAAATCTGTTGATTAGACAATACCAGCGCCGGCCGCATCCGACGGCAGCTCAAAATACTACAAGGTATACAGCCCTAGGGTTGTATGAAGTGGTGACGTGGGACTAAACACTGTAATTAGGGGATTTTTTGTTACAAAATATACAGAGCCTGCAGACAGAATCAAGGTGTTTGCTCAGCGACTGTACGTATTTTTATTTTCAGCCTCCCCTGGAAATCAATTTTTTTAAATATATTCAACAACACTCGAAAGAACACCGTATATATTTGGCGATATTAGTATTAGCCTGTAGTATTCTTTTGTGCAAAAAACATGTATTTGAAAAAGCACAAGCATATCATTCTTGTTGAAAAAGCACCAAGAATTTCTCGTAATGCGTTAAAGCCAGAATTAACTCTATATCCTCGAAAACAAAATCCAATAATAGTTACGTTATCATAATGAATGGTTTTGTCTTATTTAACTCTGATCAAATCGAATCTATGATATGGTCCTTACTTTCAAAATAATATAGAAGCTCTTACGAAGGTTAATTAATTGGCAAACATTAGAAGATATGTCTAACTAAATTATTAACAAGTTCCAGCAAAAAACCATAACAATCAACAATTCCATTTTTGTTTTTTGCTTGACAATTATTTTCATTTACCTACAACAACATTCGCTGTATAACGACGACTGCTAATATACATACGTTTATTATGGTAAAGCTTTGAATAATAATATATCATGTAACCATTTTGAAATGTAACAGGAGATTCTAATGAATCTTAGTAAACAAACCAAAAATTCACAAGCATTTGCAGACTCTTACTCTTCTATAAATGTGTTTATGTGGAATTTAGTCTTTCGATACTATCCGGTCACGATTATTTAGTAAACATATCGAAGATAAAATAGAATAAATATCCGTTGCAAAATTTACAATTCTTGTTCAATAGTTAATGGTAATCATATTTATAAGATAAACTGGTGGTGATGGTGATTTAACCATCAACAGCAGCATTGCAGTATTTCCTCGATCGCACATGAATAGAAATGTACGCACAAAAGTGTATTAGTGCAATATGAATAGTACCGCTGCAGTACGAATAGAAGTGTACCGCTGAAATGTACGAATATAAGAGTACCGCTGCAATCATAGACGACGAGAGACCTGCGGTTCTTTACTCCACTGGTACTGTTGCTTTCACCGGCATGTTTTTTTTTTCAAGACATCAGTTTTTATGAAGTTTAGAAAGCAGGTTTAGAAATTGTTCAAGAATGGAGATTGTTTCAAACTTTTCGGAAAACTTTTACCTTCGAGACATCATTTTAGTCTAAGCTCATGCAAGCAAAAATAAATTGACCTATTGGGACGGGGAGACTCTGTCAATTTTTATATCGATATTGATACAGAGAATATCACGGGGAACGGATGGTGTCTATTCACGTCGTCTGTGCTAGGGATGCTCGCATGTAATTGGTTCATTGTTCGCGTAAGTTTCCCTGTAACTTTTTGTCAAATTTCACCGTTAAGCAGTGAAGTAATAATGATAACTAGCGTTTTAAAAAATTGTTACACATTTTATCTATCCAACAACATATTGGTTATTGTTATCCATCATGTAGTTATGCTGTTATTAACGTTTAAAATCTGTCACAACATTTGCCAGTTTCATTTCCAATTTTACAGAATGCATCCCAGTATAGTAAACAAATACGTAGTCCCACGTCAAAAGGAGTTTGTTTAGGAAAATGTTGACGTGATACTCGCTTTATGGAAGCCAACTCACATCGTTTTAACACCTTTGTCGAAAAACTGTTTTCACGAGGTTAGGTAGAAAATGAAACACGATCTTCTAGCAGGTAAATAATGCTTTAGGCTGTAAATTTATTTCAATAATTATTTTTCTAAAACATTTTTAATGATTTGAATTCACATTTTAGTGATTGAAGTGATTCCGTTATGCAAACACGATCGATTTTCATTCTCCCTTCCATACCGTATTAAACCGTATCCAATTATAGTTGCACCACGTTTTAATCAATTTCTTTTAATGATATGGCATTTACAAATCAGGGTAAGACAATCTATTTATTACAGCGCGCTGTAATGATTCTGATGGGTGCTTAGAATAATTTCAGCACCCCGACAACATTACCAGTGTATCAAGATAGACAAATTCATCAAGCACTTTGAAAGCATCCTCATCCATCACCACTGCAGCACCAACGTTCGTAGGACTACCACGCTCTCTGCCAACCATCATGAATTTCGTCTTGGCAGTGTTAATAGCGAGTCCATTCCTCTGAGCTTCCTTTCTGAAAGCCATAAAGGCACCCTCCACAGCACTACGAATAACACCGATGAAATAGATGTCGTCCGCAAAGTCTAGAGGCATGTGAGACTTCGCGTTGACAGTGCCGCTCCTCTGCTCACCTGCTCTTCGTACAACACCTTCCAGAGCAAGTTCGAGAGGCCGTCTTCGAGCCCGCGTTCGAAATTTCATCAACTGTTCTGATGCATGATGTGAAACCGTCAAGGATCGCAGCTTAATCAGTTTTGTTGGGAAACCATGTTGAAGCTTAATTTGCCACAACTCGATGCGCTTCACGGAGTCGTACGCCGCCTTGAAGTCAATAAACAGATGATGTGCTGCAAGCTGTGTTCTCGAAACTTGTCTCTTGGTGAATCGCACTGGCATTAACCAACAAAGGTTTCCTGCAACAGCCTCAGTCTATGGACCAGGATGCGGGAGAGAATTTTTTATGCGGAAATGAGGAGGAAGCCGCTAGCTCCCGACTTTGAAATGTACGGCTGGAAGTTTTTAGTTCTCTGCAAGCTTTCCTCACCACGTTCAAGGCTGGCGGATCCACCGTTTGTCCATCCTCCCCAATTTCTCTTCTGTTCCCATCGAAAACAACTCTCCTACCTTGCGCACCATTCATCGCCACTTCGAAGTGTTCATCGATCCCTCCATCATCTTTCCGAGTAAACTCTGAAGCAAACCCTTTCGTTGATAACCTCTAGATGTTAAGCCGTACCTTCCTCTTCGATCTTGATTCGAACATCTTGGACAGCCGGATGCGTATCTAGTGATAGAGTGATAGAGATAGTGATCTGAATCGACATTCGACGCCCGAAAAGACCGGGCCGTCGGCAGAATGTTGTCGATCTGAGAGTATGCGTTTACATAGGGGTGTCTCTAGGTGTGCTACCGAATGTTCCGAAGTGCAAAATAGGTACTACAGATGGCCATACACCAGACCACAGCGAAGTTCACTAACCTCAAGCCGTTGTCGTTGGTGGTAGAGTGGGGGCTCCTTACCAATAACGGGACGAAAGAATTACTTCCGTTCGATCTGTGCGTTCATGTCCGCGACGACGATCTTTATGTCGTGTTGTGGGCACTCTCCATACGTACACCGCTCGACATCGCTAACCACAGAACCACTGGGATCTAGTAATCCCTAATGTTCAGCAGGCTCCGTAGTCGCAAGGTTACCCCTACATTTGTCGTCGAATCGATCGTTCCATTGGATTTGTCTCAGAATCCCGATGACGTTCTTCATTGCGCTGTTGATGGCTGTTTTGATGGTGTTTCAACAGTCCTCGAGAGAAGCTTCCTCCAGCTGGTTCTCTACCGACAGCGCAGATTCAAGCGAATGCACGTAGTTTTCGGCGAAGTTAGGCTGCTTCAGACGCGCGAGATCTAACCGGGGCGGGCGTCGGTACTAAATATTGTTAACAACGGAGAGTTTTGGGCTCATCTTAACCATCACCAGGTAGTGGTTCGAGTCGACGTCAGCGCTCCTAAAGGATTTGACGTCGATGATGTCTAAGAAGTGTCGACAGTCCATCAGAACGTAGTCGATCTGTGTTTCTGCTTACTTTGGTGTCCTCCAAGTGTACTTATGTGAATGAAAGTAGGTACTACTTACGGCCATGTTCTTGAAGGCAACAAAGTCGATAAGCCTTAGGCCCATTCCGTTGGTCCCTGTTTGTATTTCTCCTACTGGCCGATCTGAGCGTTGGAATCCCCGATGACGATTTTGATATCATGTTTTGGGCAGTGGTCGTATTTTTGCTCCAAATGCGCGTAGATTTTATCCTTGCCGTTTTCAGTACTTCCGAGGTGATGGCTGTGCACGATTATGACGCTGATATTGAAGAACCGGTCCTTGATTCTCAACTTGCATATTCGAGGTCTGATTGGCAACCACCCGTTTCCATATCTCACCCTTCACTATTAAAGCTGTCACCAGCTCATGTGTGTTGCCGCTGGTGGATGGCATGACATCCCGGAATGTACGTACCATTGATTCGTTCTAGCACACATCCTGCAGTGCTACTTCGAACCTGCGAGACTTCAATACTTCGGAGAGCACTCGTGTGCTCCCTTGGAGAGATCGGTAGTTCCACGTCATGAGTTTCTGATCGTTAGTTTACTTTCGTAGCGTGGTTTCTGCCGATTGTTAAAGTCCGAGTTTCTTTGTTCCTCATTCATTACTTGTGAGTGTTTTACGGTGGTGGACTGTAAGGCCTGCGTACTAACCTCTTGTCTTGCCATGCGCCATCGTGCACGACACTGTTTAGCAAGCAGCACATTTTCCCCAGAGATTAGTATTTTGTTTGAAAGTAAGTTTTATTGAATCTTTGATATCAAAATAACAATAAAACAACTCTTTTACAGATCCTGAAATCGATTGCACCGACACGGTGACAGAGATCATTTTGTAGTCAAATTGGAATTCTACAATAAAATAAAATTGAAAAATCTGAAATAAACAGAAATCTTTCGAATTTATTGTGATTAGCTGATATTATCCAAATGACCGACATTCCGTATCTCAAACATAAGCATGTCAAAAAAGATGAACTTAACAACAGAAAATCAAGTAATTTGCTGTTGATTTCATCGTTCTTTGCATTGATATGTTTCTAAGGATTTTCTTTTCACTTCTTTTCATTAGGCAAGTAGTGCTAATTCAAAAGCAAATCACTTCACTTCAACGTGAAATCTTTTTACAGTGTAACAAACAATAAGATAATTCACATGTCATCTACAAAATTCCATATTTACCCCTAATTGCCCAGAAAAAGTTCCATAAAATCGATATTCGGCCAGAAAATTCATTTTTGAGATATGTAATACCAAATCTAGACGTCTTGTGCATTTTGAAGTCATTTGCCACCGAAAAAAATTTCGATTTTTCTAATTTTATGTACTCCCCTCTTTTAGAGATTTTCGAGGGTCAAAAGGTCAAAACTATGAGCGCTATGAGACACTCCTACATCATGTCCAACTGAGTTGAAATTTGGCACATTTTTTGGGGGGGGGGGCAATGTTCCACACATTAATGAAAGTTCTTATGTTATTGGATTTTAGAAAGAACTGTTGACCAGCAACATCTAGTTATCAACGGCAGGCAAATTTCTGGAGTGAATTTTCCGCCACGCACGATACGTAGATTTACTTTTCTCAATCAATAGTCGCACTAAAGGACAACACAGCGATAAAGGTCGCAGCAAATTTAACCTGTTGAAGCAAAACTGCTACGAAGCGTTTCCAGGGCATAAGGCATAATAAATTGAAGATGAGTTTATCATCAAGCAATACGCGAAGCTCGGCTCGAATGCGAGTGATTAAATGGGTTGAAAATGATTGAATTGACGGTGGTGCACGATGAAAGGTCATTACATGCTTGACATTCAGCAATACTAATTACATGCCAATTTGTGCGGCACTAATCAACAAGCGCATCTGCAGCCTGCGGCAATCGTCGATAGATCGAACTATTAAATATAATTTCTGGTTATCAGTATGCAACCGACCGCCGCATGGTAAATATACACCTCAATGATGGCTTGCCGGATTTTATGGTTCCAACGGAAAAGTTTGGGTACTCAGCAAAGCTGTGTGACCCAAACTTTGGCGTCAGATATCTCTTCAATTCCCTCATTTTGGGGGGGGGGAAGCGTTTTTTGTAGAGAACCATCGGGGGTGGTAGAAGATAGCAAACCACTTATAAATCTTTTTTTTTTCAGTGCAGCACTCGGATATTGTAATTTATCTTCCTTCTATTGTTTCAAAAACAACGGAAGTAGCTTTACTCAATATTATATAACTCATAAACACATTATTTAATTACTGACAAACATTCATGCGCATGGCTTGCTGGTTCTTTTTAGTAGAAGAATTAATATGCGTTGAAAATTGAATAGCACAACAATGACAACTGCTTTTTAACATACCTTGCAATCCCGCGTAAGTACGCCTATGTACGATGACCTTTCCCAAAAATTTCCGAGAAAAGTCGACCTCACCATCAAAATAGCGCCACGTGACAATTGCGTATGCTGCCAAACCCCTTTCGTCGGTGAGTGCTTAAGGGCCCATAAAAAATATTTCCCCACAGAGAATTCACAAAGCCACCGTTGCCATCAGCAGGAGGAGACTCGATTCAAGAATCCAACCGTAGCATATTTATCTAAATCTTTATTATTTTTATTACGAAATAAAAGAAATAACACCATCAACTATCGTGGCCAGCGATGTGATCACGAAAAATATAAAGCCGAAGAGCTCCAACCAAGGTCCAAACATTACGCATCAGCATCGCACCGCGGTTTCGTTACCGTAACTGAAGTCTTCGCGTTCCAGATCTGCGCGACGCTCGACGCTGCGACAGTGCGATTCAGCAAAGCTCCGCCTCGAGCACGTTGATGCCGTGATCCGAGGGTCAAGTGCGAGAAACGAATCTACATTCGGTCGCGACTTGTTTTGCATATCTAATTATGTTACCGTAAAAATGTTAATAAATTATTCATCCTAAACGTTTTATCTTCATGATGTTTTCTTTTATATGCGGGATTCGGAGAAACCGCAGACATTGGATAAAACACCGAGGATTAACCTCTGTATGAATACCGATTTGGTTTTTCTTCTTTCTTTTTCACAGAACTGCTGAGATGCGCATTTGGAAACAATTATTTTCTAAAGATCGTTACATTCCACAAAGATCTGGACTATGTACAAATTGCACTTAAATTAAAATTATTTATTGTAAACAAACAAGAAATAGATCTTTTACGACTATTTACCCCACCCTAGCTTCTAACAGTGTTCAATTTCACCCGGCCTCCGATCACGAATTTCACCATTTCATGTAATATTTCACCTCTCTCCCCGTGTTTGCCCGTTGTAACAGTTCCAATTAAGACAAGCGTGTGTAGGGGTGGAGGCACTCCGGCAGTTTATAACTACCAATTTTACGATTATGAGCGCACTTGCGTTTCGTTGAAATAAACTTTACGTAAACGGGTTTGATTGCGTCTCTCATTTTCGAATTATCTCTACATATTCCCATCAGGGCTGAAGGCAGTAACATTCTACTGGATCCGGCGCAGGTATGCGAAAATAGGAACAAGAAAACCAAACGCCTCACCGGGAAGCTGGCCGATATCTGCAAGAATGACACTTCCCTGATGCGCGAAATCAAGCGCGGCATCAATCTGGGTTTTCGGGAGTGCGAAAACCAATTTCGCAACAACATGTGGAACTGCTCGTGGACAATCAAGCGCAGCATGCGGAGGATACTAACGAGGGGTGAGTAGGACAGTTTTTCCTATCTAACAATTGGCAACAATGTCAAAAAGTAAATAATCGTAGCGCATAGGAGTATTTGACCTTAAAAAAATTCTCATTTTGTAGCGTCAATAAATAACATTAAGCGTTGAAAATTACGGCATTGTGGGCCACGGCGACCCAAAGTAAATGCAATTTTGTTTGAGCTTCACGTTGCCAGTCTAAGGCAGTGTCCGCATGCCAAAGTCAATGTTCGGATGCTGCTCTTCGGCTTCGTTGCCGTTTGCCATCCCAGCTTGGGTAACATGCCGAAAAAAAAACGTTCTTAAACCTGCAGACCTGCCAATGCTCATTGTTAGTGGTGGCAGACGTCAGAGATTTCGCCTGGAGTGCGGTTGGTCAGGAAATCGCCGTGACACACTGTATCTATGCTGTAAAATGCTCTCTGACTTCGGCTGACTGTCGAAGATTTGTTAGCGATCGGATCAATAAAACAAACAAACAGCCTACCTTGTCTCCGCGTCAGTCCGCGCGGTCTGTTATTGTTTTTATGTCTTTGGATGCCTTTGGTTGCAACCGGGCTACTGTCATGTCAAATTAAGCCCGGGCGAAAGAAGGGGACGAACCGAAGAGGGGGCAATTTTCTCTTTTACATATAAAACCGTAACAGGCCTGGGAGGATGTGTCACGATGCTCCGATCAACCCATTTTTGGCGGAAACTGGACGTCGAAAAGAGACCGCACGATCATTATAATAAATAAATGCATATTGAGCTGTGCATTCTCACCCATCCATCTGCATATGTGAGCTATGTGAGGACGGGGGCAGCAGTAACCCCTTCGGTGCTGATGTTTCAGTCATGTTTCTGTGTTTTTCCTATTAGTTAATTTAGAAAGAAAGTAATCTCTATTTACGTGTTCAACATAATAACAAGTTTTATGTAAATGATCTGCGCTAGCTTAAAAAAATGTACAATGTGCAGTTACCAAAATTATCAAATTATTCATGCATATAGGATTATTGCAGAATAACTTGGATCAAATTCAATAAGGTTTTATCATATAACTAAATTATTTTTTTTTTTTGCAGGATCTTTGCTCTTAAATGATCTCTCTAGAAAACTGCAACAACAAACTCATTTAATGATTTCTGTTCATATTTTTGTCTAAAGCTTGCTCTAGGCTATATAAAGGGTAATTTTTGAGGACTTTTTTTACAAGTTGGTAGCACAAATAAGTGATGGTGTTCAAACGTCATCTATCAATGTCAAATTGCTGGTGAAGTATTCGGCTGTTTTACTTTGAAGACGACCTTATACGAAACGTTACCATCAACAATCAATCCATGATCCGTGACTTTTTATTGCTCAACTTGGAGGAATTTGATTAACATCTAGTTTCAACAAAATGATGTCATACGCACACAGCACGCGAAACAATCGACGTTTAAAGAAATGACTTTGGTGTACAATTCATCTCTCGTTTTGGCCCTGAAAGTTGACCACCATTCATGTGGTTTGACACCAATGTACAAAGATTTCATGCACACAAGATTGTGGAAACCCAAGTTTCCTGTTGGCTCTTGGCATGACAACTTCGTAGTGTTTCCGGAATGTAAGCTGGCCATTCAAAATTACGCCACAATCTCGAGCTCGGCATACTCAAGCCAGCTTGTCCAAACTGGTTGTATAAAAATGTGGTTGGCTATAGCTTTTTACTGAACGTTACATTTATCTACGCACAAGACAAGCATGATTTGGTTGCCCCTATCACAAAGTTGTAGTTCTTAATAGTCTCAGAGGCAATCAATAAACATAAAGATTTTCACATCGTTGGCAAAACTGGGTCGTGTGCCTCGCGGTACGTCATGGATGAAAAGTAAGAACAAAAGTGTGCCCGGATTGCTCCCTTGCGGCACTCCAGAAGAAGTTATGAATGGTCAAGAAAAGTTGCGCATGGCTTAAGAAGAGGAATGACCGAAACCATCTCACAAGCACGTCAAAGAGTCCCTGTTTATCCAGCTTTCATAGAAAGATGTCATGAATCACACGATCGAGCGCTGCCTTGAAGTCCGTGTAAACTGCATCCACTTGCAATCCCTCATTCATTGAGCGAGTACATAATGAAGAGAACTGCGACATATTGGTTGGCGACAGATTGGACGGATCTTTTGGGGGAAAATCCATGTTGGTTACAAGAAATGTAATTGTTACACGATTCAAACAGCACTGTTTTGACTACTATTTCGAAAACTTTTGAACAAGCACATAAAGATGTGATTCCTCGATAGTTGGTTATGTCACCATCATCCCTTTTTCTAATAACATTGACGGCGGGATCCCATCTGATCCTGGACAAGTGAAGTATTCACCTTTCAAATTGCGCTCAAAATGTGATCTTCTGTGACTCGGAAAACTTCATATATTGTAGCATCGATCTGGTAAGGCGAAAAACCGGTTTTAAAGTGCTCAGTAAATAGCTCACATTAGGAAAAAGCTGTGTTAACGTTGTATTTCTATCCGCTGATGATAAAAAAAACTAAGCAAGACCCCTTCTCAGTTTTCGCACGTCAGGCGTACCACAAGGAAGCAACCTTGGTCCACTTCTGTTCTCAATATTCATCAATGAGCTGTCGATTTTACTGCCGCCGGAATGTCGGTTCTTTTATGCGAATGATGTCATGGCATCGATGATTGTCGTGTGTTTCATCAATGAATCAACATTTTCGAAGAATGGTGCTCGAAAAATGTATTAACGATAAGCATCAATAAATGCAAGGCAATAACGTTTCATCGAAAACTAAACCCAATCACTTACAACTTCGGCATTTCCAATCAAACTCTTGCACGAGTTGACCACATTCGAGACTTAGGAATAATACTTGATTCTGGACTCTCATTTAACCCTCTAGTACCCAAATTAATTTTTAGACGGACTTCGAAAAAATCACTATTAAGCCTCATAAACATTTTTTAAGTTCTTATTGAAGCTTTTTAGAGGATCGACTGAAGACCGCCTAGGGGCGGCACTGGGCACTAGAGGGTTAACCTCCACCTTGACAACATAATTACTAAACAGACAGCTCGGATTTAAAACATGTAACGAATTTTGCAATCTTTATTGTATGCGGTCGTTGTACTGTGCCATAGTGCGCTCCATTTAACGAGTCCAACGTAATGGTATAGTGCCCATATCAGAACACTTGGAAAAACAGATTCAAATCCGTACAGAAGAATGCTGGTTCGGAGCAAATTCTGACACAACTTAATTTTTTCGCACCTAGAAGGATTTTTCGGCAGCGGGATTTGCTACCTCTCGATGCTCGTCGTACGGAATACGGTCGCCAGGAGCCGATCCGTTTTATGGCTACCAGCTTCAATGAGCTCTACCACCTCTACAATTTCGACTCCTCTAATGTGGCATTTCCACGAAAACTTCTGAATAAAGGGCAAGAACTTCAATCATGCGAATCTAACGAAACAAGCTAACCAGGATGATTGACATTACCTCTAGTATTAGAAATAACTTTATACTGACTGACCAATGTACATGTCGTAATCATGCTTTGTGAATGTTTAGTATAGTAAGAAATGATATGATGTTTTTTGTCATTTTGAGTAACAAACTGTGACTCAAAAAGGTTTTTTCTCATCACGTATCATTAAGGCATATTTAGCCAGATGAAAATATCAAACAGATAAATAAATATTGATAATATTACTCCCTCCTTCCACTTCCCTGAAGCCAACCAATGCGGGCTCAGCTTGATAATTTCCACTTCAATGCCATCTTTTCCAGTTGATTTGTTGTTCTTGAGCTGCTTGATAGCATACTTAACTTCACTTATCCTGGGAGGCGGTATGTTTCCCTCATCCGCTGATGAAGTTGTTCCTTCTACCGTCTAGGTACTCTGCTTATGCGTCGTTCAGGTGTTCGTTGTAGGGCTGCTTCCACCTGTCGATCACCTTGCGTTCATCCGCCAAGATTGCCCCCCCCCTCCCCTTATCAAGACACAAAGCCTGCTCGGGACGCGTTCAGTTTTTTTGTAGAATTTGCGTGTTTTCCGAGAGCAATACAGCTTCTCCATTTTCTCACTCTCCAGCTCTTCCAGGCGGCACTTTTTAACACAGGAAAAAATGGGTCTGCTGTCTTCGTTTCTGTTCTTATTGAATCTCGATTTAACGGGTCCTTTGCTGCAGCATCAATGCCCGTGCTGCATTCTTCTCGTCTAGAATCGTGTGACACTCTTCTTTAAACCAGCCGTTACGTCCATTCCTCTCGACGCACCCAATAGCACCTTTCGCTGCACTGTTATTGGCTGCTTATACATTCCTCCAGCAGTCCTGTAGAGAGGCTTCTATGAGCGCTCCCTCATCCGGAAATGCTGCCTCAACGTGCTCAGTGACGACTTCGGGAAGTTTAAGTCGCTCCAGGTCATACCGTGGCTGGTGACGGTAGCGGATGTTGTTGAAAACCGAAGGTTTTTAGTGTATTTTGACCATCAGCAGATAGTGGTCAGAATAGACGTTTGCGCCACGATAGGTTCGGACGTCGATATTATTAGACAAGTACCTGCCGGCGATCAAATCGAAACCAATTAACGATTCAGTCTGTTGTGATGATCTCCATGTGTACCGCTATGGGAGGTAGGTACTATGTATGGCCATGTTCTTGGAGGCGGCGAAGTCAATGATTCAGAGGTGGTTTTCGTTCGTGAGCCAATGTCTTCCCAATAACCGTTATAAATTCCTCCTTCTGACCAATCTGAGCGTTAAGGTCTCGAACGACAATTTTGACGTCATGTTTTAGGCAGCACGCATGCATGTTTCAGATGCGCGTAAAAAGTGTCTACTGTCACCGTTACTTCCAAAGAAAGAGCTGTGCACGTTAATGATGCTAACGTTGAAAAGACAGCCTCTAATGTACTGCTTGCACTTTCTACATATGCAGTACGGCTCGTTCTGAATGATTACAGAAAACCTGTATTCCTTACAAAGTTAGGTAAATATGCAACTAATCCACCATAATTTTTGGAAAAATGGGCCGCCATGCAAGTCCGGATTTATGAATTATTATTTTAAAAAAAATTTTCATTTCAAAACATTCCTTTAAATAAATGCTAAAGGTGATTTCTCTGTGTTGCTATTTCAAATGTGAAAAGTATGCAGGTCACAGCTTCTTCATGGGCACCTCTTTGGTCTCACTTTTCTATCCGCTAACAGATGGCGCTGCAAGCGTACTTTATTCGTTTGTGTTTTATGTGCGTCTCGAATGACCGATTCCAAAACAAACACCATGTGTCGAAAATGAAATGTTACTTATCTTGCTTGAAATAACCTGGTGACTCCTTTCTTCACTGTTCCGGTTAGCAGCAGAACTTAAGTTACGAAGCCCCTTGAATATACTAATATTATTTGGGGAGAAACAACATAACCTAGTGAAACTTCACGTATAGATAAAACACGCACAACACTGAGCCGGCCTTGTTGCCAATTCCTCCTCTCTTTGAGGAAGAAATGAGAGCAAAATTCTAGAGAACGGAAAAAGCCTGGTTTTAAGTAGCCCCGCTTTTTTAAAATTCTCTCAGTTACGTAGACGGAGGACAATTAAATTCTTTTCATGCAGATACAGGGGTGCATCACTCTCAGCCAAGCAACAGTATATCACGCTGTTGTGTGTTGCATACTGCTGCTGAGACTTGTGGATAACACAATTCTGTTGCTGCACTGAAGTAGAACTAACAGTCTTTCTTAAGATGTCAAAATATTTTGAATGGAGTTCAATGAATTTTCTGAAACGAATCCAGCATTTTCAGCAGAATACGCCAGTTTTGGATTAAAATTATATTGGTTTTCTATATACCACTGATCATGTACGGTGTCACCACATGTATAAGTTTTGGATGAATAACAATTTGCGTAGTCTTACGTCAAGCCTACATTTGTGCATATAAGCACTAACTCTTATACTCTTCATCTTTGTTAGGATATTAAGGATTTAGGCAGCAGAGGCACATCTACTGTCCATCCAGGTTTAAACCTATGCAATATCCACTTCGTCATGCATTTTCAGGCAATAATATCGCAAATCACAAGGTTAATCTTCGAAAGTACCTGGAATCTATAAGAATCTATAGGAATAGAGAATAAAGAATAAAGTTGAAACATTAACTTAATAAACAATATTTAGTGCTTCATATGATTCCACAACCATTATCCCGGCATCGAAAGGGTTCCTTCGCAGCACCCGGATGATCTTTTCAGCGGCAATCATGTTCGCAGCGAAATTCGACCAAGCACGTCGTGTTCGGATCACTCCGGCTGGTGCATTCTGTGCGGAGAACATTTGCAGCAGTCAGCCGTAGGTAATCGTCGATTGTCGGATTTGCAGAGTCCCTGCGGAAGCCGCTGTATTTGAAGATAAACAATCTCATTGGAATTGTCAAGATTACATCACTTAAATTCAATATACATTAACCACGATTCGATCGCATAAAATTAATTTAAGGTATTCACAAATTGACAGGTAAATTGTCTCCGGCGATGGTCTGTCAGTGGTGACCGCGACCAGCTAGGGACCGTTGTTTCAGCAACCGCTCTTACAAGTTGCAAGCTGCGGTCGTTCATTGACAGGGGTCTTAGCGCACCAGCAGAGGGTCGTTGTGGTTGATCCTATTTTGAACGAACACGACACGCCAATCACCAATTGCGGCCCGGTTAAGAGAGGTAGTTGCTTCTGCTACGATCAGCTTCACGTCGTTGTTGGACAGAAGGGACTATACTTTAAACTACTGCTGAACTGTTGCAATCTATTTAGTTTCCAAGCGATAGTCGCGGCCGGACAGCGACGACGACGACAACGACGGATTACTGACGGGTGAATTGACTAGTTGACACGAGGTTTTGAGGCACGATCAAATTTGTTGCGCTTTGCGTTTGCCACCAGCTCAGCAGAGGCATTCAAACTGAAGTCCAGCTTCCACGAATGGGCATACATTAGTGTCGCGACTGTGCTACCTTTCTGCTCAGAGGTTAACGATAAGTTGCCGTGCAACTTCTTGCTCAACTCGACAGCTATTTTGACTTTTTGAAACAGTTTGGGTTTGGGTCTATTAATAAAAAAAAAACACAATATTCTCATTCTTATTAACAATATTGCCATCATCATTTGGACAAGCCAAAGAAAACGACTGCAATGAATCACAAAGTGCTCCACTTCCTTCGGAGCAATTCGATAGAAAAATAAACGATTCAATTACCCCTAAAACAGCTAAGATTGAACGGAGTATACGAACGAACCAATATACATATTCCTCTAGCAGCTCGTTTGAATCATCCCGCGCTTGTAAATAAATCATTCCAAATTGCTTAAAACTTTGCCGATATTCGATCATAAATGTTGCTACCAAAGGCAACCACTTTGTAGAGAGGTGCACACACCCATCGAAGTTGTTGATTTTCCGATGAAGTAATTCGTATGTCTTGTGATGAGTGGGCATGGTGGCGGCGTCAGGCGGCAGGCGGCGCCAACACCCACGTTAGCTTTTCGCTTTCTAGGCATTGCACTTCACGTGGCAACGGAGAAGGCCAGCGTCGAAAATAATGACTAAAATCAGTTTCGGTACCCACTTTGCAACTTTTTATCCGCGGAGGAAACGAACAAACAAAACCGACACCGCCGTCAACCTTTGTTTGCTGAACCGATGAAGTTGTAAAACGGTTTGTCACCTTTCTATGCCTTAGCTCCAGGGTACGAAAAAAGAGTAGGATGTGGGAGGTAGGTGGGTGGGTGGCTTGACAGATTGGTTCAGGGTAGGCACCCAAAATCGAATGCTAGTTGATGAAGCGCCAATATTTGCTGTACCTATCGGCTGAGTTGCGTTTGCTGGCTTCAACGCGAGGGTATTTTGGCAGTCCGGCGGTGGCAACATCATTTAGCGGATGCAAATGAGCTGTTAGCTTAGGTTACGTATTTTCGAATCAATTAGCGCCACCTGGCGGGTGAATGAAAGTGAAATTTTTTCTCGACCTTTAAGGTTTTTTCCTGCATAACTCGATGATTTATGGGAAAGGTACAACGTTTAAATTTTAATGCTTTGTGGGAAGTAACATATAGCAATAAATTGTTATTATTTGTCAATATTTAAAAAAAAAGTTATTTATGGAACTTAGTTTTTGGAATCAATGAATAATATATTAAAGCAAAGTGGCGTTTAAAAATAGCAATGCTTAATGAATGGATAGAGAGAGAGGATATTTCTCGGTGAATCAAAGCATTGCGACTAGAGACTATCTGAAGAAAATCAGAACTAACATTGATAGTTTGAATCCATTCACGAGTAAGGTTTAAAATTTAACACTATTTTTTAAAACCACAATTTCAAATTTACAGTATAAAAAAATTTAAAACTTATCAACAAAAACGCCACATATATATGGTATATATAAGGTACGGTTTAAAAAGTAATCTTGGCCATTTTCTTTGGCTTGAGAGTAGATATTCAACACTATTTCATCAAAATTATCATCCCATTTTGAAAACTTTTTATGCCTCAACCTGTTATACAAATTAGTCGAGTCGAAGTTTGGAGTCCATGGTTAAACAATTTTTTTTATTTTTAGTTGTTTCTTTAAATAGTCAACTCGCTAAAATTTTTGGCCCTCAAAATTTTACTAACCTTCAGGGAAGCGGCCTGAAAATTAATCATAAAAACTGCAATGATGACGTGCATAAATAGCTTCACACCATGAGCATACTCGAGCAACTTTAAGAATGGATATTTTCTTTAAACACCGTTGAGTTGTCTTGGTGCTGTCTGAAATTTTCATTTTCTCACAAGACAAGAGGTAGTCCATGGCTTTCTACCGTTAATTGAGAATAAAATCACAAGAAGGTTGTATGCAAAGCCACGACCGCAAGGTTGAAGTAGAATACTTTTACAAGAAAGATAACCCGGCTGCTTGCGTGTCAGTCATTTTTTCTAGTAAATAAACGTTGACCGTTCATTGACAGTATTGTAATTTCTATTTGTATGATATTTTGAATAAGGTCCTTGAATATTTTTAAATTTTGTGCAAATGAGATGTTGAAGTGCTGCCGAATTGTGATATGCACATTTAATACGAAATCATTAAACGGGAACGGAACAAAGGCAACGGTTATGCAGAACGCGAATGCCGGCGCGATGCGATTCGCCTTACCGTGGTGAAATGTACAGATCTTTTTAAGGCGAAGTAGAGCTATACATTTCAACAGATTTCGTCTTGCCGAATCGCATCGCGCCGTTATTTGCGTTCTGCATGACCGTAGCCAAACACTAAGCGACGCAAACACGTAATAATTGTCAGAGTATGCATGTAGATGAAGATAATTAACTTTGGATTATAGCGCAAACGAGAAAATATTAACTCTTTAAATAATCATTTGTGTTCTTCAAATTTCAGTTGTTCAATTTAATAGCCGATGAAATGTTTGTTTATTATGTATCTGATGAAGCTCTTATATGGGCCAAATGTTGCATTCCCAATTTACTAGGTCCATAACTCTGCCGACCGTGCTTGGGAAAGCGCGGTATAACGACCAATCAGAGGTCGAATTTTGTGTTTTGACAAGGCTTAGAAGTTTTCAATAGTACAATAGTTCGAATGATAAAATTGCAATTTCATGCATTTGGTAGGAATCTTAGAAGATTTTCTAATCGATTGCTGCAAAAACGAAGGAAATCCATCGAAAACTAACCGATTTATTAGCATTCGAAATTTTTCTCACTTTTTTCAGTTTAGATTTTCATTTCACATCCCTATGTAGCCGAACTTCCTGAGAGAAGTATTCTAATTCAAAATTAAATCTTCATTAATTCATTTGTTGTCCTTATAAGGACAATTGTTCAATTTATCATAGCATGTAGTGTTTACCTTACATCTCTGTGTTACCTTGATAGTGAGGACTAAGGCGCACGGTCAACACAATGAGAAAGGTGTTTTCATATTGAAAACTAGACACGTCTTTACTGGAGGAAGTGTTGGCTAATGCATCTACCGCTAATACCACCGCTATCATACGAAAGCGCGTCGTTTCATGTGGGGAATATTAACAACGAAAAATGACGCGCGTCTAAGCATAACCCGAACTGTTTCGCCGTGCTGCTCCCATTTACCTTTACATCGGCCTCAGGGAAGTACCGGCTGCATCTGCATCTACCGCTGAGGCTGTCACTATACTGCTATTGGTATCAAAAGCTATTAACTCTTCAAATAAGTGTTTTATTTGTTCTCAAAAGAACAATTGTTCAATTCAAAATCGGATTTACGCAATCGCATCTCTGTAATATTATCGACAATAATATTCTTCTGAACAAAATGATACAACTTTCCCACTAGGCCTCTGCCATAATAAACGCGAAAAGCGACGCGAACCGATTCGCTCGGCTGTAGGTTAATGTACAGCCATCAGTAGAGCTGTACATTAACCTACGGCCGAGCGCATCGGTTCGCGCCGCTTTTCGCGTCTACTATGGCAGAGGCCTTAGAGAAAGTTGCTGGCTGATGTATTCACTTCATGCAAGTCTGCTGCTGATGCTTCCCGCTACCACACTGAAACAGCATTTTAGTGAAGGGAGTGTCGTTGCATCAGCTGACCCTGCTACTATCGATGCTGATATACCCGCTGCAACAGCTACGCTATGCATAGCCATGCCACAGTTGTGGCCGCTGTACGCTGGCCCAACTGCTGAGCAACTGCAACGCTATCCGTAGCCATGCCACAGTTGTGGCCGCCATTGGTATCCGCTGTACCTGCATCTGCTGGCCCTGCTGCTATCGATGGTGAGATCCGCTGAAACTGATACGCTTATCCGCAGCCATGCCACAGTTGTGGCCGCTATCCGCTATCGATGGTACTCACTGCTCGCTCCCGCTGCTGCTAAGGGAGGACTGCTGTCGTCGCTGTTCAGAACTATTATGAGCGGCTTCGACTAAAACAGGCTCTTATATAGGAATGAAAATAGGAATGAATTATTTTACGTACGTGGTGGAATGATATAGCTCATGGCTCAGAGCGATCATTTGATAAGCTCCACCTCTTTTTTCAGTTTCTAAAGTTTTTCCTCAGTTTCGTAGCACGGATGCACAAAAATGATTTCTTGTCGAGCCGGACCGATAGCACTCTCATTGAAACAACAAAATAACATGTTTTGTGTCGTGTTGTGCAGCTTGGTTGAAGAAAATGTTCCCGTCCCCGTGTCGCATGTAAGCAGATTATTGCGCTCAGTAGACAGTAGATAGTGTATCCAGCGAATAAACACCGATGGTGCTCTCACACACGCAACGGTTTTAACCCGTATCTTATTGCGGTTTGTAACATCAAGCGATTTCGTTTGCTCGCTGTTGCGTGTTGCATCATGTTGCAACTTGGCAGCTGGGAGACGACGAAATTCTGTTTATGCTGATTGATTGAATCGACTTCATATTAGCTCTGCATAGTCGAACTAACTGCTTTTGTGAATGCGTACTAACAGGGCAGTTAATTATTCAATGTCGGTTATGCTGATCGCAGCCTTTGCGCTGCCCCTACAGTGGGGGGTTTACTAAATAAAGTGAAAATTAGACAACTACAACAGAATTTGATTGCATCCCGCACAGAATGTCTGCTTGTGTTGATGCCAGAATTGTTAATTACAACCTTTGAGCTGCCCTAACATTGGGGGAATTAAGATACACGGACAACATGCACTGTGGAAGCTATTTCACATTCATTAAATTAGACGGGTGCGACAAATTTAAATTGCTAGGATGCAACACAGAATGCTTGCTTGCGTTGACAAAAATTATTAACTTTCAATGACTTGTTTATTTGCCTTGAAAAAGGCATTATGATTTCCGAAATTGGATTTCCTGATGGCAATCTTCATGCTGCCCCAACACGGGGGGAATAATGGCTGTCTGGCGACACACGCTGAGAAAAACCGCGCTACTCCTGAGACGTGGTGACCAATCACAGGGCTAGTGCTGCTGTTAAGGAAGGACGACTGCTGTTGTCGCAGTCTAGTACAATTATGAGCGGCTCCGGCTGAAACAGGCTCTTGTATAGCCCAAATAGCATGTTTTCAATTGCAAGGTATATGATCCTGTCGACCGTGCTTGGGAAGCAAGCAAATAACGACCAATCAGAGGTCGAATTTTTCGTTTTGACAAGGCTTGACTATTTTCAATAGTACAATAGTGTGAATAATAAAATTACAATTATCTTCAATTGGGAAGAATCTTAGAAGATTTTCCAACCCATTGCTGCAAGAACGAAGAAAATCCATCGAATACTAACCGATTTATTAGCATTTGAAATTGGACATATTTTTCACTTTTTTCGGTTTTAGATTTTCATTTCACATCCCTATGTAGCCGAACTTCCTAAGAGAAGTATTCTACTTCAAAAACCGCAGGCTATTCTAGCTAGGAACACCATTACATATCTCTTCCACTTCTATTTTTTGCAATTTGAATAACACTTTCACATGTTTTTGGGTTAGATGACTGATATTTTCCACGGGTAGAAATTTTTTTTTGAATCAGCAGTAATTTTTTTTACAGGACGTATACATTTTAGCACGCATTTAGCAATGCAACTCTAATTCATTTAGTTGTAGAGAAAAACTGTTTAGGAACGTAACTCATCAATCTATAGTCGTAAAAATCATTTTCACTAAGGGGGTAGAGGGTACCCAAATGACCACGCTTGTCCACGGTAGGAGGGAAGGGGGTAACGATAATGTGCACGGGGACACGATATTTTTCCACAAAAAAGAGGAAAGCTGTCAAAAATAAATTGGCTTGCAAGGAAACATCTACAGCTGTTCTAATTTGAGAGTCGTTGTCAGCTAAAAAAGCAAAGGCTACATTCCGATTCGGAACTTGACCTTCTGTTTATTGATACCAGACTTCGCAGCCGACTATTTAATGTACAGGACAATTGCGGGGCTAGCGCTACGATCCTACTGACACTAACAGTCTCTCCCGAGCCGAGACTCGAACCTACGACGACTGACTTGTTAGGCCAGCATCGTACCTCGAGACCATCTGGGAGTTATCAGCTGTATTTGTGTTAAATTTGGCTTCTCAAATATATTTCCTTTTTAATCATTTTCTTTCAAAAGCAGAGGTCTTTGGGGCACTTTCAACTAAGCTCAATTTGGATAAAGTTTTGTCTTTACTCGCATCCATCTATCAATCCACTTTTCGCTAAATTTGGAATCATTATCTGCTTTACCATTTCTTTCAGAACGCTTCTATTCATCAATCATTTGGCTGAATTTTTAAATTATTATTTTGAACCAAATCAAAGAACATTTCCTTAATTTTTTTGTTTTTTTTTTTGCATTTCAAGAGCGTTCCTAAGCACTTTAGGTTAGTTCGGAGTACCTAATTTGCTTCATCTGTTTTGTGAAAGCCTTTTTAACATAATTTTAGACGTTTTTGCCTTTCTCCTAGAAAGGTATAGCAATCACTGGAAAAAACCAAAGGTATAATACTACAAGGTATACAGCCCTAGAGGTTGTATGAAATGGTGACGTAGGACTAAATGTATACATTATATGCTGCGATAAACTGTTCATAGGCAACACTACCGTTTTTATTTGATGGTCGTTATTGTAAAACTAACGATGCATGAACATGAAAATTTTACACTAGTAGTAGTTGCGAAATTTCTCATAACTCTCATCTTCAAGCATCTATAGCTCTGAAAAGAACCGATTCCATAATCTTCAGCTCGAAATGTGTGCTATAGAGCGCTGATGATCGCACCACCACCGGTAGTATTGAATATTTTGTTGGCCACGCATAAAATTTGCTCTCCGCTGTGCCCTCCAGTAGCTGTGCCAGCAAAATATCCTGCAGCGTACGATGATAACTGCTGCCGTATGCAAAATAAAGGTAGCATGCTCCGCGGTGCCTGGAAGTTGACTCGTATGCAGCTCTCGATTCTCAATGTCGCGTACCTCTAACAGCTATACTCCACTCGCTGTTGTGTGACAAACTAGACTGAAGCTGAATTTTCTACACGCAATCTTTTGTATCGAGTTCAGCGTAGATTTTTGCCATTAAGGCGTGGCCACACAGCTTGGAGAAAGAGGAACAAACCGAAACACTTTGTTGAGTCAAAATATGTAGGCAGTGGAATTTATTTCGTCCATGTTATTGTTATCTGTGCTCGGGAAGCAAGCCAATAACGAGGGAAATATATGGGAAAGCTTGACCTTGGAATTTTTCACCATTAAGCAGCAACAATGTTGAACATCATATCAAAAAATTGTTACACATTTTATCTATCCACCGACATATAAATGACTAAGATGCATTAAGTCGTTCGCTCGCTTTAATCGTTTGAAATCTGACGCAACATTTGCCAGTTTCATTTTCAATTTCACAAAGTGTAATCTAGTATAGAAAACAAAGACGTAGTCCTACGTCAAAAATGGTCCCAATGGCCAAATATCACATACCACTCGACCCCTTTCGACTGTCTCCAAAACCCTTAACTTTTAAATTTTGTTATGATTGAACATATGGTTTAAAAGTTATTTAAAGAAAAGTTATCCTGAAGTTGTTTAAACTCACTCATTTTTCTCAGAGATGGCTGAACCGATTTTCCCAAATATAGTCTCAAATGAAAGGTCTAGTTGCCCCATAGGTTGCTATTGAATTTCATTTCAATCGGATTGTAACTTTGTCCGTTGTTCATATTCGTTGTTCATGTTCAATGTGAAATCACATAATGAAAGTAAACATGAAAGTGATCCAAATGGCCGAATGTCATATACTACTCGACTCAGTTCGACGTGCGAGCGTGTACGTGTGTATGTGCACCTTTTTTCGCACTCACTTTTCTCAGAGATGGTCTGACCGATTCTTTCTATATTGGTGTCAAACGAAGGGTCTATTTGCCGCTTAGGTTGCTATTGAATTCGATTGTAATCAAACTTTTAGTTTTGGCGCTGCGTCATAATGTGAAAATCGCTCTTATATCTCAGAAGCTATGAACCTAGTTGAATTCAAATTAATAGACTTTTAAACCCTTGAACAATGAATTTTATAATGTTTAACCATGTGATTTGAAAGTTATAGAAAGAAACGTAACCCGCAGATTGTTTAAAACTATAGCTACGATCAAAATATGTGGCCTCAACGTCATTTAAATTTGATATTGTACTATTTCAATGTTTGCGGCCTTGCTCGGAATTGAAGTTGAATTTAAAAGTCATTTCTATCATATCACTTTTTTTCAGTTTAAATAGTTTATTTGACACGACACGATACATCTTATGTTTTACTGAGCCAAATATAATTCTTATTATGTCTAACTTAGCAGGAAAAAGAGGTAAAACTCATTTCACTTTTTCTTTACCACAAATATTACGTCAAATATTACATACTATACCTAAATTATTACTCTATATATAACATCAATATTCTAGTACCCAAAGAGTGGATATACCTTCATTGAAATGAAATATGGAGTTTACTCCCGGCTTCGGGTCCGGGATAATGTTCTTAAAAAACATTGGGTAATGTTTGTACCTTTAAGGTTGTTTTCCAGAAATCGGAAGCTACTATGTATCTAAAAGTTTAAAATGGCGTCCTAAGTTGATTTCTGGCCTCTGGATGTAACGCTTCCGCAATACTCATAATAGATGATATTTGGTCATCTTAATTTGTTTTCCAGAAACTGAAAGTCGGAATCTTCGCCATCAAAATACCCGGATTAGGCAAAATTTGGCCATTTTTGTGAGTATTCCGGTAACCAGAAGTAGTCATCTGGATTTTTTGCGTGATGTATTTGAAACATATTTATTTCATTATTTATTATTATTTATTTTTAATTTTAATCTAATAATGGTATCGTTGTGCTGTTGGCTATCAGAAATTCCTTATTTAGAGTAATAAGTTTGAATGAGGAAGGCTGGGTCTCACCGCTAGGTGGATTAATTTGGGTTTTTTTTGACGTAGAATACGTCTAACGGCAACAATTACAGGGACCCAATTTCAATACAGGGATCCAATTTTAAAACCGAAAACATCGAGAGCGTCACAAAAATTGTCCAATTTCAAATATTTTAAACCCAGTCAGCTTCCAACCGATTTCTGTCATTTTTGCAGCAATCGATTGGGAAATCATTTAAGGACCCGTGCAGAAAATTTTAATCTGATTGTTCAAACTATTGTTATATTGAAAATTGTTGAACATTGTCGAAACGCGAATGTCGACTTTTGATTGCTCGCTTGCTGCCTTTCCCTAAAAAGGATGACAGAATGGAGTACCTAGTTAGCCAGATATGCACTCTTCGGGCTATATAAGAGACTGTTTCTCCTCAAGCAAATCAGTTTACTAGTAGCAGGCAGCAGCAGCGGACATCAACACCGATGGCAGTAGGTGAAGTGGATCAGCATCAGGCAACAGCGGCGGTGGGAGTGGTTAGCTGCAGTTCTTACCTCTTTCAGTTCGGCTTCCCTTCGATCTGAGTTGGACCCCACCAGCGGTAGTCCGATTCAGATATCGTTGGGTGAATACAACCCGAAACTGAAAGAGACTCGCACCGCCAGGTGATTTGAGAAGCCACCATCATCCAGCGTATGTAGGGTGTGTGCACATCACGTGTGTGAATATTTGTAGCGTGTATCCCTAACATATAAGGTGTGTGGCTAGCGTGTGTGTATGTTTATGGCGTGTATGCATGTCTGTAGCGCGTGTGGCACCGTGCATGTCTAGCGTGTCTGTGCATGTCTATAGCTTGTATGGCTTGCTATAGAGCGTGTGGCTAGAGTGCGTGGCTTGCTATATAGTGTGCGTGGCTAGCTGTATAGCGTGGGTGTATGTTTATAGCGTGTCTATAGATGTACGTGGCTTGCTATATAGCGTGTGTGGCTTGCTATACATGCTATATAGTTTATAGCATGTGTGGCTTGCTATATAGCGTGTGTGGCTAGCAGTATAGCAATTGAAATTTTCATATATACATAATTGCTAATAAATCACCTCATGTAGAGTTAAATTATCACTGTAAATCATCCAAAACTAAAAAAAATATTTGCCATGTTGAAAGAATATTCGCTTGTCAATAAATGGCATTGACAAACACAATTAACCTCAAAGTTTATCTGAAGAATTTCTGTCTTACAAATTGCAGCAATCAGTTGTAAAATTATCTACGCTATCGTAAAATGCAGAAAATTGTTATTTGAACTGTTATATCATAGATGGAGAATGCACTATTTGCTCTTGTCTATAGCCTCTTCGTAGCCACTGCCTAAATTAAGATATCTTAGTGCAACTTGATACAAAAGACAGCCACAAAACAATTCGATACTAGCACAGCTACAGAGGTAAACGTCATTTGAAGCAAAAAGACTATTAAATTATTTAACCCCAATTGACGTTCTCTGCGGTCGTGTCTTATAAACAACCTCCTCCACTTTTCTTTTGTTTCATCTGTACCTGCGAAACATTTTACAGCCTTTTTTGGTTAATTCATGATCATATTTTATTTTGATCTTTTCTGTCTAAATAAAGCGTCATAAACCTCTATTTCCATTGTTGGCTTTTTCTATATATCAGTGATGGTTTTGTAATGATTTTGAACTAAATTTAGTAATCATCTTTTCTATTTGAAAAAAGTGTTTTAAGATGTTTCATGCTACATTTACTAAAGCTTTTGTGCATTTGAAATTCAACTTGTTTTTCCTTGAATTTGGTATTTTTTCTGGGTAAAAGTTTATCTTTTAAGTTATTTGATCTAATTTGAAATCAATTGTTCACCTGTTTTCATGTTTTAGAGGCGTTTCTCTGCTCATTCGAACAATTTTTTGTTTAATTTAGAATTTATTTCTATTGGGACCTCTCCACTGTTTAACGTTTCTAGGCATTTTTTTAGAGTTTTTGTTTTGTTTATCTCAACATATTTTAAGTTACTTGAAGTTATATTCAAAATTGTTTTCTTTACGACTTCTTCCGGATATCAGGGAAGTTTTTCCAGTGTTAACTTTTGTATGCTTTCTTTTTAGAGTGTTTAGAGACGTTTCAGAGTTTTTTGACGTTAATTTCTGAATATATTATTTGTAGTAGTTCAGTGCATTTCTCGGCTCCCTTAGGCTTAATTTGGATGAGATTATTTTCATTTATGGCTTCAATGGTCTAGGTGGTTTTGAGCTGATTTCAAAATTATTTTTGTTATTCTTTTGCTGACATTTTTTTGTTATATCACTTCATGAAATGACAGAAATAAATATTTTTCGATTTTTCGTTGTAAAAAAAATGTCTACGCTTGTCCACGAGGGGGGGCCGGGGGTGGGGGTCTAATATGACGATTTTTGTGTCCACGTGGAATGTGGACGGCCCCTAATGAAATTCTTTGAAAACAACTAATAATCTTTTTTCAGTTTTCACCCTTTCAGACACACTAGATTTTCATTCTTGTAAAGAGCTGTCATACCCTCATGTCATTTTAACGCCCATCGTTAACGGTCACACAACAAGATTTGATGAGGATCACACCGTTCGAAAATGACAATCGAACGCCATGAGTTATCAAAATGAAACACCAATGTTGATCGAAAAGTGAACTTTTCGAAGCCGCTTCCTTTTGGGGTAATATTTTGAAATAGAACCACGTGAGGATTCGGCAACAACGCTTTAGAAAGTGCAGAGTCAATCCTGCATCGGCTCGTAAAAAAACTAATTTTAGTGGAAATCAGAAAAAAGAATTATCAGTACTAGAAGTCTAGATTTCTAGTAGAGTCTAACGGAAACTGATAATTCTTTTTTCTGATTTCTTAAATCACTCTGCTAAGACGCTCAGTATAGATTTTTCAAATTTAATTTTAGTGGTGTAACTAATTGGAACTACGAAATCACGTGTGATAGTGGAAGTGAACACTAAAACGGTGCTGCTAAAGCTAAGTACCGTGCCGTTACCACCGGTAATGCAGCAAATACATTACAAAAAAAATGTCTTTTTTTTTTCTTTTCTGCTTATATTTTTTAATTTATCATTAATATTTTTAATTTAATTTTCTTTTTTTTTTTGTAAGATTTGAACCACTGCGACCATTGTTTTGATCTTTTGTGGTATAGATTTAACTTTCTTAGTGTTGCAATTGCAGAGCCGATCGATTGACACATTATTTATTCCAAGTTCAGCAATTTGTCATCAAATTTAAGGTCAGCTCCCTAACATACAGTATTAAAAATATTTTTTTTTTTGTGTTAATAGATAGATGGTTCATTTGGCAAAGTTGCAAAAAATTTTAAAACATGAAACTCTACAAAAAAACCAAATTTCTATCCTCATTGGGTACAAAGTTATAAAGTATATTATATGAAAGCTACTCAGAACTTAGTTTTTTGATATAAACTTTTGTCGGTTGCCTTTTACAAGAAAACGAGGTTCGGAAGAATTAATGAGGCACACAAAACACATATTTTTGCTGAAAATCATTCATCTCCAGGACTATTCCTTACAAAGTGATAGCAAATTTATTATTAAATGATATATAATGGATCAGAGTTGGAGGTAATACTACAAAAACAGAGCAATCACGTAAATCACGATTTCAAATGGCGTTAAGCATTTTTCACTCAGCGGACTGCAAGGCGCATGTCACACTAAGCCACGGTGACAGCTGTTAATTGAATTAGGTGATATTCGATTTACCCTCCTCCTCCTCCTCCGACGAGGTGAAACTTAAGTCCACTTTCAACTTTGGTTAGCCCTTCTTTCGTGTATCGTTTTGGACAGTTCTCCATTTTTGTTCACACGCTATGACTTTCGACTTACGTGCGACCTTCCCGATTCGTTTCAGATACCCGCGAGACAGCGTTCGTGCACGCAATCACAGCTGCCGGAATCACTTACGCCGTTACGAAGGCTTGTACGATGGGCGATCTGGTGGAGTGCTCCTGCCAGAACCACGTAAAGAAAAACGTCCAAAACTACGCCACCGCAGTCAGCACCGATGGCGCCTTGGGTTCGCCCGTTCCGAGTGGGCTGGACGGTCCTGGATCGGTTGCCGCTTACGGAGTAGCAAATAGAAATGGCGGCCGAAAGCCGAAAAACGGCCGGAAGATCAATACACGCAACACCATGCTGATCACGTCATATCGTAATGCAAATAGCAATTTCAACAATTACAATAGCCTTTCGACAGCGCAGGCCGTCGCCAAGAAGGACATGATTAAGCCAGTTCAGAAGCAGATTGGTTCCAGCCAGGACGGTAGCTGGGAGTGGGGTGGCTGTGACGATAATGTCAATTTTGGTTTTAGAAAATCGAAAGATTTCCTGGATGCCCGGTTACGCAAGAAAAGTGATATTCGAACGTTGGTCAAACTGCATAACAATAACGCAGGCAGATTGGTGAGTTGAGTGGATACTTAAATTGATTTATCAAGTATTAAGCCATATTATGCGATGCGGCATCCCTAATATGTTGCATAAACCGACATATGTACAGTACACTTGATCACTTGACTACATACTCGAAGCAAAACACGTAATCAATCATATTTTCCATTCTTTCCGCAGGCCGTCAAGCAGTTTATGCGGATGGAGTGCAAGTGCCACGGTCTGTCCGGATCCTGCACCATGCGAACCTGCTGGATGAAGATGCCACCCTTCACGGAGGTGGGAGTTCGCCTGAAGGAGCATTTTGACGGTGCCACAAAAGTGATTGCACGAAACGACGGCCACAGCTTCATGCCGGATGATCCGTCGATCAAATTACCCACCAAGCGGGATCTGGTGTACACCGAAGATTCGGACGATTTCTGTGAACCGAATGCAAAGACGGGCTCACTAGGGACGCACGGTCGGGAGTGCAACATTACATCCAACGGAGTGGACGGTTGTAATTTAATGTGCTGCGAGCGAGGACAGTCCAGCAAGCAGGTTGAGGTTAAGCGGAACTGCAAGTGCAGCTTCAAATGGTGCTGCGAGGTCACCTGCAGCACCTGCATCGATGTGAAGGAGGTCTACACCTGTAAATAGATGGCGGATGGAGCAAAGATAACCAGGAGAAGCGTGATAGTAACCGCTGTGTTTGCGTATCGTTTAAAAGAAGCAACTCTCCACATGAATCCGGGAAGACTGATCGAAGAAGTGACTTTGTTGAGACATGAGTGTATAGAATGAAATGATAAGTAACTGAAATCAAATTGATTTGAACTTGGAATTGTTGTGTAGCACCACTTGTAAACTTACCAGATCTTCGAATAAGCTTTAATCAATTTCTAGGTACATTAGAAGCTTTCAAAAAAGCAGCACTAATAACTAGAATATGTTTGCAATATTTATTGTTAAGTGTGGTTAAATTTGAGCATGCAAAACAAACACGCAGTCGAGCTCTCTTTGTTTGAAAGAAATCCTTAAATTTGTGCAGTTATCGCTTGACAAATTCCCACACAAAAAAAAAAACTTCTATCTAAGTTTCAATATGAAAGAGCCCCATAGAATCGAACGATTAATGCTCGACATAAAAGCATTACTCATTTGCAGATTAAGACCTAAGTTTCCTCACACTGAAGTTAAGCATCGGTCGGATCCAACAACCCACCCAAGTTCCAGCGCAAACATTCATAACATGGCGTGACAGCAGCTACGGTAGTGCAATCAAACCATTAATATCATTTTTATGCGATACTGTCTTCACATCACCAACGACTGAAAGAAAGAGACCACCGCTTAAAAAAGTCGTTCCCTGTCGCCACACCTACACATGGCCGGAGCCCCAGCCACCCCCGATGCAGTCGACTTTCCCAGCATTAATTTAGTTGTAAATTTGTTCTTTCTTTCAGCGCAGTTTTGTTTCAGTCCTGTTCTCGTACCCGTCGTGGCGTTTCTCTCGTGATCACAATTTATGATCGTTATATTGAGCTGTGCAAGCAGGAAAAAAACGATATTTAATGCTGCCGCCTTCAGCAGTTTTCTGCCACCCGCACTTCGCACACAGATGACGTATCGGAACCCTATCGGAAAAGTATATTTCAAACTTTTAAAAGCCTTCACGGTGCGCTAAAATGCAGCACTGCCTGCCGATCGCAGCCTCCAAAGTTGGTGGTTATTAATTAAAATTCCACATCACGAAACGGGCCTGCGTGTGCGGTTTTATTTGGTACGGTAAGAAGGTGAACAGTGCAGTGCTGCAGCCATCAGCCGAACTCCATCATTAGCATCAAAAGCCAATTAATCAATGCCAAAGCAAAGTGCTTTCAATATTTAATTTTTACCATTAATAATTTCCCACCGGTTGCGAGCTGCAAAGATTGCCGAATTTCTAATTAACACTAGGGTTAATTCTGGCGCCATGAACTTTCCGGTGGCTGCTGCTTGTAGTAAATTACAAGTGCACATACTTTTTACCCATTTAGTTTATAACTGATAGGATAAATAAAATACATAGTACAAACAATTGTAATACTTGCTTTACTGAACTTTTCTGCGTAACTCAAAATATCACAATAACTCATCTTATTCCACCAAATATTCCCGTCTAAATATTTGCAGCGTTTTGAAGATTGTAGAAAACGATGAAAGTGCAGTAGTTATTTTTATGAATTCCATCAGAGAACATTGAGAAGAAACTTGTTTAGGTCAATAAACAAAGTATAAAAGAACTAATCCATCATAAAATGCGTTCAAAATTCCAAGGAACAAAATCAAAATAATTTGAAAATTTGAAAATTGAACACAGCCACCTGATCTTTTTCCACTAAATCTTCTGCTTCAACCGGTTATAATATGCAGATTGGATGGAGCTCCGAAGCTTTGTCTTCTCGAAACAAGTCACCATGCAAAATTGCAGCTCAATCTGACTTCAAGCTGTGGCGCTTTAAAGCGGTCAAAGTTTCACTGTTTATGCTGATGAAAAATTATACAGATGGACTCCGGTTACGATATGAAAATCAAACGATGAGAGCAGCAATCACCAATTGATAAACCTATCTACACGCTGCAGGCTGAACAAAGTTCCAGTTTTAGAGAAAACTTTTTGGTAATGAGCCTTTAGTCTTCTTTTTCTGGTAAAACCTCTCTTAGGATTTCTCTTGCGTCGCAATGATACACCTATAAACCCGGTCAATGGTAGCTTGTCACCAGTTTCTTGAGCGTCTTTACACTTTAAAAATCTTTCTCCACTTGGTCCAACTATCTAGCTCGTTGCACGCCTCTAAGTGTTGTACCGGCAGGATCCGAAACGAACACCATTTTTGCGGGATTGTTGTCCATTCTTACATAAACAGCGCCATTGTACCCTTCCAGCTTTAGCAACTTTCTGGATACTGAGCCCGCAGTAGAGCTGCGTCAGATGGGACTCATTCTACGCCTTCATACACAATTCTCATATATTCCGCCAAAGAGGGTTCGTTCTAAAATGGACTGTGCTCAAAACCCTTAAATGCGCAATGTTGTTTTAAAACAACGTTGCTAATAATGTTTTAAAATATATGTATTTTAGTTTTTTTAGAAATAAAATTCATTAGAACATCTCGCGAAGCTCTAGGGAAAAAAACTTAACAGCTGGAAGTACTGTATTTGAATGTTTTGTTTTTATTTTTGCTGTCAAAATATCGGAAACGAAAAAAACAGTGGCGAGATTTCCGATTGGTGTTGACTGTCTTTAAAAATAAATTCAGAAATAAGGGTAGTGGTTATTGTAAATGTCTGAGTTATCAGAAATTATACCAAAAAAGGTCAATTTTAAAGATACTGTGAACAGAAGTAATTGTTCAGACATTATTCTGCGATTAAGTCGCAGTGTTGTTTTGAAACAACATGTTTATATATTCACATTACAAAGTAAATCTTTAAATTTTTTATGCATATTGGTTAGTTTTAGAGCAGTAAACCTGATGAACAAAGATTTTATGCTTTTAGATGATTTTTTAAAGTCGTGCGCAGTTAAGGGTTAAGCATTGTCCATGTTTCGTGTCCGTAGAGAACTACCGGTCTTACGAGCGCCTTTTACATAGAGTGCTTGGTACGGAACGAGTTTTACTAGACTTCAAGGTCTTGTGGTTTCCGTAGTACACATAACTTCCAGCTACAATAAGTCTGTGAAGCTAAGTTTGACGCTCCTTCCAAGTAGTCAACTCACCATTCGAAACCCAAATGAGTCGCGTGGAATAAATTTATTGGAAACAAAACTGCTCACTTAATAGTTCATGGAATTGTCGGAATCGTCTTAGAAATGTGATCTGGTGTATTGAAAAACAATTTTTTTTTTCGAAAAAAGTCACCTTTCAGTCCTTAACCTTAAAAAACTTTCTGACTTCTAGAAACACAATCTAAAAAAACTTCGAACGCGAAATTTGCATGCCTGTTTCATCGGTTTAAGAGTAAAAAATTTCGAAAAACTTTGAAAAAAGGGGTCTTCAAGGTACGATTTCGGAAAGTCCGATTGCAAAAGGCCTTGTAATATATAAGAGAACTACAAAGGTTAAGTCAACCTTCAGGGACTTGTAATATATAACAAAAAATAACAACTACCTGGAATCAGGTCTGTTGCTAGATTATTTTATTAAACAGACTAACTGATACCCGGCCGGCGGTTCTGCGCCTTTTAGTTTATTCAATCACGCATCTCTTGATTTCGCCATAGTTTTAAACAAATATTAAATTTACCATGTTATATTTATGACACTGTATGTATTTTGCCCAAAACCTGGTTTCCGGGATAATGTTTCTAGAAAGTTTTTAGTGTTATCGAAATCTTACATTCGGGAATTCGGGTTTATTTGGTTTGGAAAAAATTAGCTTTAGCAAGCGATTCATGTATGGGAGATTACAAAAATTATATGTAATACATTCCGGAATCCTCGAGAAAGCTGAAATAAATCATCGGAAAAGTCGGATAGTTGAAGCGGAATATCGTTTGACTGCTCTAAATAGACTGAATAATCGAAAATCTGTTGAACCCAAATAACAGCTGCTATTTAGCGCAAATTAACAATTAAGTGAAGTGTAACTAAAAAAGGGAGAATAACAGATGTTTCAGATGCAGTGCAATTTCTTCCTTTCGAACCAGACTTCCACACGTAGGATATTTTCTGTAATTGTACAAAGCTGATGAGTGTCATGTGAGTTTTCTGTTTTATTGTTATCTAAATTTTATTTATGTCCGATTTTCTATGTTTCGTGTAACGAACTAAATTTTAAAATAGGCCCTGAAGAAGATCCCAACCCACCGGATCGAAACGTTAGCGATGACCCCATCGAGATCAGCACTGTTTTTATTGAGACTATCCAAAACAAAATCAAATTTAGTGTAACAGTCGAGTCCCCGTATCAGAATATGCAAAGTTGCTTAGGGTAGTAAGGCTTACACTTCTTTAAAGTTTCATTGCATTCTATCAGGGGGCTGCCAAAATCTGGTCGGCGCATTGGTAGTAGAGGCACAGTAACGACTAAACTGAGCAAACCAATACGGTTTGCTCAGTAACGGTTGAATTAACTGGAAACCCGTGACATTTACCATGTCATTGCTTCGCTTGAACAGTACTTATTTGGCGTGAAATCCTTCTATTGCACGAAGGAGATGGAACTTCGCATGGAGACTCTTTTCGAGAAGACAAAACTTTATCGGCAAACGTAATTCGAAAAGTCGATTTCCTTGATAACCTACTGTTCATGTTATGTGATAAACAACAACTCGACTACTATTCTAGAGTTGACCATTGAGAGACGATTTACAGCCTGTGCATTGCACGGTAAGCGGTGTCGCTGATAATAGCAGGAAAGTACTTCATCTTTTACGTTGTTCTCTCCTATTATTTCTCTTCAATTTTCATCCGCACACATATCCTTACTACGCAACCCATATTGAGAGTGAATGCCGTGAGCGCGCTAAACCACTGCACAGTGGGGAATCGCTGGCCATCAGCAAAAAAAAATTTTTTCGTTAGCTGTTTCATAATATTTTTCCTTTATTGCTATAACATTCATGTGTCTAAATCCAAAATTTGGGCGCAATTTCATGAAATCTGAATTTTTTATGACTTTTCAAAGCTTGGCGAACTGACGTTTTTTGCCATTTTTTTGAAAAAAAGTACATTACTTTGAAATGCTCCGTAGCTTCATTGATAGCTTGGATTTTTTTGACGTAAAAGAAAAAGTTGTTGTAAATATTGTGCAAAACAAACCCTCTTCATTAGATATTGTAAAATTTGGTTAAAATAGGCCTGACACTAGAAAAAATAAAAAAAACGTGTTGTAGAAAAGCAGCTTAAAAGTTTAGTTGCCGCAGTTTGCCACGGTTGTGACTACATTTAAAATTTAGGTAAAAACGTAAGCTTTCAAATGCATACTGTCCGCTGTTGCGCAAAACTGCGCAAATTGTCACTTTAGTGAAAAAAGCGTCAGCAGTTTTTTTTTCATCTTTTTTTTTTAGGTTGAAATTTCATCCAGGATTAATTTTAGTCACAACCATGATACTTCATTAATGGAAATTTATGATATCGAACTCAATTCGTAAGAATAAAATAAATACTTGGGCAAAAATTACAAAATTTATCAATTAAAAGTTATAAAATAAGTGTTAAAGAAGAAAATAGTAAACAAATCTTTATGAAACTTTTAACTATGTCAAACTTTATCACTTTCTGCAAATTTAAAACAATATTAGCCCTCTAACGCTCACAAGGTTTATCATTAAAATTTATAGCTTCACGAGAAAATTCAAGCTGAACACTTTGTAGACTAACTAAAATTACTGTCAACTGTAGTATTTTGAAGAAAATTCCCAGTGATGCTCTGAGGCAGCATATAAAAGTTTATGGAACAATCGGAAGCACAACAAACTATTTTGTGTCAAGATATGATGATTATAATTCTTGGTGCTTTAGAGTCACCATGAGCGGGAAAGGGTTAAAAACATTCAGCCCTTTTCAATTTATGATCATGAAATTCGTTAAACTGATTGAAGTGTCAAATACTAGCAGCAAATTTATACCATCAAACTCCGGCTAACAATAGCCCGTTTGAAGATTGCTTTTGCTTCGCACTCGTTGGCATACAAAAGTAAAGCACACATTTTGCTTTATGAGAAAAGAACAAAAAACAGTCGTCGCCCTCCGCATCTTTTCGTATTCATTTAGAACGTTGTGTCATTCTAGTGTCTTGGTTTTCAAATTCATAAATTCGTTAAATTTTATTGTGGAGCCTTCAACTTCAGTGGCACCACCTAATTCAATGTCTAGTAAGTTGTCAATTCATTATAACACCATGAATGTATTTAAATGTCCTCTTTCCTTTAAATGTCCTCTTTCAACCATAGAAAGCGGATTAGGAAGATAACATATATATGAAAAAATGAAACATCGAAAATTACTAGAAGAAATGAAAATTGCAGCGAAAGACATTTTGCCTGCTGATAAGTATAATGAACTTCAAATTTTCTGGAAACAATTCAACACGAGATTTAAGCGATCACAGCGGAAGATGATGATGCTGATGATGATTTTTCCAATTTGTAATTAGTTTGTTTTAGTTATGTTGTTTTAGTTTATTAAATATATATATATATATATATATATATATATATATATATATATATATATATATATATATATATATATATATATATATATATATATATATATATATATATATATATATATATATATATATATATATATATATATATATATATATATATATATATATATATATATATATATATATATATATATATATATATTAAGGAAAATTTGTTAAGTTCGAGGAGTCGTCCATAAATTACGTATTTTTTCAATGGGGAGGACGCCCGGTGGCACTACTTGTGGTCAAAGATCATATAATTCTATAAAAAAGGAAAATAGTGCCAAGAAAATATTAATAATTGGATTTCGTGCTTTATGGACGGCCCCAAACAAAAAATGGATGCCAACAAATTCGTGTTCAGCGCCCCAAAATTATGTAAATACCAAGTTTTTGTCGCATTTATCGACACTTTCTTTGCTTGGCCAGCCTTTGTATGGAGTCGCCCCACTGTGCACTGTGTTTCAAGCCCGCTTTGCTACATGATAGTCATGATCAGGCTTCGAAATGGTCACGGTAGAACCACTTTTCACTGCGATAATCGTCTTCTTCTTCTTCTGACGCTACCAAGGCTCGCTGTCTGAATACATTCTTGAACAAACATGTCAAATGAGTATCGCCATCACGACGTTATTTTCCTCAAACGTATTTTGACATTTTTTTTAGAAATGAGAATTACGCACGTTGAGTGCGTGTATTCTGGAAATTATTTATATTATTGATCTTGTAATAATATTTCTCAACATAAATGAACGAAGTAGACAGAAATAGGCCGAAATAACATCGCTAAACGAGTGTCGTTTGACTATCTTTTTCTTTCTGTGAGCTGAGCGGCGATGGTTTGGTTATTTTACATTTACGAGCGAAAGCCGACTGTGACGCACGCTGAGGAAGCGAGATGAAATGAAAATGGTGACCGTTTACAAGCCTGGTCATGATTTTATTTACTGTGAAAGTGAAAATAAGTGAGATTAAGGGGTTATATACCTTTTTGGTCGAGAAAAATGAGGGAAGTTGGAATCTATTTTTAAGTGCATAGCACCATTTTCATTGCATCAAAGGGGTATTTTTATGAAAGTACAATTTATCAACAACAAAAAAATACGTTTGATTTTGAGATATACCAATTATTACTCGAGTAATGGCCGTTTCCCCAAAAGAAAAGAAATAATGAAACTGATGGGTGAAATGTTCGAACGATACGTTTTATACCAAGGCTTCGTCAGATAATTAGAAAGAGGGAGGGGCTACATAGATGATGGAATGGTAGAGACAAATGTTTCTTGAAAGCTGCGCCGGCCGCTGTCATAATAGTAACACCAACACAAACATGCATTTTTGCAAGGTTTTTTCCGCTAGCAGCAGCATTTGGTAAAACAGAAAATTCAATTTGCCGCTTCTGTAACAAAATTTATAGGCACCGAAAGGTGCCAGTTGCCGATTACATTGTTGTTTTCTGGTTAATCTACTAAGAGCCACCAGCATAATGGGTGAAACCGGCACGAGATGACCGGTACTATTTTGTCTTTCCTCCTTTCAGCTGCTAACACCTAGCGCTGTCGTGAAATTAACATCAACATAAACATGCATTTTTGCAAGGTTTTTTTCCGCTAGCAACAGCAATTGTAAAACATAAAATTCAACTAACCGCTTCTATTATAAAACTGCGAGGCACCAAAAGGTGCCAGTTGCCGATTTCTTGTTTACTGGTTTCCGTCCAGAATTCCAGCCATTTTAGTATTTTGCAGTAGCCACCAGCATCACGGGTCAAACCGGCACGAGATGACCGGTACTATTTTGTTTTTCCTCCTTCTAGCTGCTAACACCGAGCGTCCGTATGTATCCGGTACGGTTTAATAATGAAACTGATGGGTGAAATGTTCGAACGATACGTTTTATACCAAGGCTTCGTCAGATAATTAGAAAGAGGGAGGGGCTACATAGATGATGGAATGGTAGAGACAAATGTTTCTTGAAAGCTGCGCCGGCCGCTGTCATAATATTACCACCAACACAAACATGCATTTTTGCAAGGTTTTTTCCGCTAGCAGCAGCATTTGGTAAAACAGAAAATTCAATTAGCCGCTTCTGTACCAAAATTTCGAGGCACCAAAAGGTGCCAGTTGCCGATTATAGTTTCCTGGTTAGTCCGTCCAGAATTCCAGCCATTTAAGTGTTTTGCAGTAGCCATTTACTACTAAAGCCACCAGCATTACGGGTGAAACCGGCACGAGATGACCGGTACTATTTTGTATTTCCTCCTTTCAGATGCTATCACCTAGCGTCCGCATGTCACTGGTGCGGTTTTGGAATCAGAATGATGGGGCGCCGGCCGCTGTCGTAAAATTAACACCAACAAAAAGATGCATATTTGCAAGGTTTTTTCCGCTAGCAGCAGCATAAACATCAGAAACAGAAAGTGACAACAACAATAACAACAAAGTCAGATCGATTGTATCCGTTAGTGTCGACTGTGCTTGGGAAGAGAGGTAGTGATTGGCTGCGCGGTATGATTTAGACAATCGATATTAATTACCAATTTTTCAATAGTGTATCTCAAACAATAGTTTGTTTTTGTTACATAAATTTAACCGTAAAAGAATTTCTGATCGATTGATGCCAAAACCTCGAAAACCTGATTATAGATGACTGCAAAATAAGCGCTCAAAACCAGACCACTTTTCTCTGGTTTTCCCTGGTTGAATTACTAGATTTTCAAATTCAGGGGCCTAACTTCGATATAGATGTTAGTCAACGTCAAAACAGGAAGCTTTAGGAACACTTTTGAAAATTGACATTGCACGCTAGTTCCGGATCTTTCGGTTGAATCATTTCGTTTCTAGTCAATCCCGCAGAAGCAGTTTCGAAAAAATTAGGAAGCTATAGGATCACTTTAGAAAATTTACCTCAATTACGGTATTTCTGGATCTTCCGGAAGACTATCGGTGGCCTGCCTAAAGCCAAACCAGGGTCCAGTGTGTAAATATATATCTATATCAAAGACTTCAGAGAGTTATCTTCTAAATTGGCCACAGCATACGAGTTGATACTGAAATAGATAAAACTCTTTCTGTTACAAAATAGTCACGGGTACACTAGCGCCACGTAGTGAAAAAATTCCAAAACAGACAGATCTTCATCTGAAAGTACTCAATCACTTGGCCAACTTTGCTGAAGACATGATTGTTCTATATCCTAAGATCTTCGATTTACAATTCATCTAATATGCACAGACTGGACATGTACCACTTTTGCTCTCAACGAAATGGTGATCATGTTAATTACCAAAAATTGTTCTGGCTATAACTTTGGTTTAGATTACCAGATCTCTGTTTTTCATGAATATTCTAGTACGTTATTGCGTTCTGCATCAATTTATGCAAAAAACCCAAAAAAGTGTAAAATTGGCACATGTACCACTTTTGCTCTCAACGGCTCATTTCTCTGAATCAGTTTAAGATTCTATCAACCTACTTCCCGAAGAGATGGAAATTACTAACGAAGAAGCTACTCCATTGGATACACCAAACACTCAATATATCGCAACAATAGTCAAAAATTGTAAGAATGGCAAAGCAGCTGGAGAAGACGTAATACAGATCGAACTTTTGAAATATGCAGATGAAACGACGCTAGAGGAATTTAATCACCTATTAAAAAAAATATGGACAGAAAACAGCATTCCTTTGGGTTGGCGGAAAACTTTAGTAGTTCCCATTCCGAAAATTAAGAACCCTAAATCAGCTAAGGACTTCAGGAAGATTGTACTGGCCAGTACGGGGTACAAAATTTATGCTTGTTGGATGTTAAGCCATTTGATCAATAACACCAGTCCAATTGGATCACATCAAGCTGGATTCTTGAGTCAACGCTCAACTATGGATCATATTTTTGCAGCCCGCCGAGTAAGTGTCGAATTAACAACCCTTTCCCATCCCCACGAATTGCAAGGACGTGGCCAGGTCTTATGGAGGTTGGTAGTTCTTCGACATAAGAGATAGATAAACTCAAAATACTATCGGTCAGCAACGGGAGAGGGAGGCCTTCCTCATAACATAAGATCGGAGTTAGGACCACCTACGATATTGTGCAATATGGTTTATACTATGCTATGCTATGCTATGAAAACTGAAGAACAACGATATAAACTATTTGAAAATCACGTTTTGCTCAGTAAATGCAGCTTTTCAAATTATATATAAAGCCTAGTACCTATAGCTAAATAACCCAATTGCGTTAAAGGTATACAATTTGAGACTTCGACCGATCAGTGTGTCATATAAATAATAAAAACGTTCGCGAGACTTGTGTTCCACAAAGAATCAACAGGTAACCGACCGATGATGCAAAATTTAAAAAAATTACAAGACACTTTGATAGTAAAATTCTAATTATAATCAGTTGGGTGAACCTATTTCCAGTGGTTACTTTTTTTGGTTGTTGGTTAATAATCAAGACATTTCAAAAAAAAAAAACTTCAGAATACAACTTCAGAATACATCAGAATACAATAAAGTGAACTCATCCAACTACTATGTCATTTAGTGGTAGTACAACGTAAACTAACTGCGAAAATATGATGAACGGTGGTTTTGGTAAGTGGTGTTGCGGACGCTCAGAGACGTAACCCTCAAAATATCCACATGGGGAGAAATCGAAGAATACAATGATAGAAACACTCTATCCAGCAAACAAAAGAAATGATGAATTAAATTGTCAGGAAATTTTACAGAAATTGCTTCTGGTGGGCTTTGAGTTAATTCTATGTTAAAATATATAAAACGAGACACGTAAAATTCATAAACACCAGTACTCGTAATATGCTCAGACTTTTACTTTGGATGAATGATGAATATGAGATGTGCAAAATTTCTTAGTCAACATTATCGGAAGTCCACTCTTCGTTAGTTAAAGATTGTTAGTCACACAAATTCCGTTTTTAAAGAAATATCCTATAGAAGATTATTTCTAAGTGTACGTAAACTTACTTACCAATGTCCTCCAACCAAAGTCTAATTCTGGTCTTCACTTGTCAGAAAGTAAAAAGTAGCAGGCTCCCCAGTTTTAACACCAAACATGCCTTCCACCAAAGAGACTCCGATCGCACAGTTTCTACACAGACTCCTCACCGGTCCAGGCATTCTGCCAACAGCCAAGGTGCAACCAATAACCAATAACTCTCGTTTCCTCCCAGCAGACGAAGGTACACATATATCACGATCGAAACCACAAAAACGGTGAATTTATAATAACGACATATTAATTTCCCATTCGATACACTTTTTCGCAAGCGCAGGCGCGCTAATGCCAGTGCCTTTCAGCTTGCCCGCGTGCAAATATGGACTTGGCTACTTGTTCTGCTGGAGCCACCAGCAGTCGTGGACCACGTCGTTGGCTGTCCCGGGTTGATATCTGACGATCGGTTGCAATCCGCAACTCTGTCAATAAAAATGATGCTCGCGGTTGGCCGTTGGCTACATTTGGTCAAGTGGGCTCCCGGGATCCACTGGGTAGGTAACTCCGCTTATATAGCGCGCGACTCAGCGGGGCACTTTTTAATTTCATTACGCTCACTTTTGTTAATAATTTTTATGATTCTTCTCGCGCAGCAGCAGCCGATCGATTTTGTCGTTTTTCTCCTCGTAAAATATATTGCTTGTCGATCGTCAGTCGATCGTCGACCTCCGGCGTAGACTGGGATAATCAACCTGCCCCCGGCAAACAGTGCGCCTCTTTCAGGTAATTCTTTGTGAGCCACTCTGCTGTAAGCTAGAAAAATGGGCATCGGATTTTAATTACATACAATGTTTCGCGCGGCCACCCGGCAACACGTACTCTCCAAATGTGATACTTTTACGGACGCTTTTTACCAGTTGAGTCAGCCAATTCCCGTGGACAAATCCATTCGTCAACCTTTTTCGTCGGAAAGCGAACCATCACTTCATCGGAGCAGCAGCGCGGTTATTGATATTGATGGATATGACTGCGCTTTTAATCTTTGACGCCACACGTAGCCCACAACGGGATCCCAACCAGTGCAGCGCTTTTTCCTGCTTATCTTGCCCATTCGATTCACATCAGTCAGTCCGGCACAAGCCTTCTCACGGACCCGATGCTGTGTCGACTCCAATCTCCCAGGGGAATGGCCGTCGGTCAGCGGCAAGCCGAGCGATACTAACCTGGAACGACAGCCACCGTACAAGCGGCCGCGGCAGCAGCAGCAGCAGTGTGCAATGAGTTGTCGGAAGCAAAAGATAAAGACCACCGTTTGAAAGGTACGGTGACGGAGGAGATAGCAGCAGTAAGCCCAAAGAACACGAACCTGGGAAAGGAATTAAATTTATTGAATTTGCACTGTGGTATCACGCACGGAGCAAATATAGTCCGGAAATGAACGAATTATTACTATTATTATTTTATTATTATTTTTTTATTTCTGATTTTCTCACCATACATGATTACCTTCGATTAAAAACAAACTCTCCTGGTCTGGAGAACATAAACATATGATACAAATTATACGATATAATGCCGGCTGATTGCACGAAGAGAACAATCTTTATTTCTGTTTGAAAGCGCTTGACCGTTCGGTGTAGATAACACAGTTAACTCCCTGATATGAGTTATTTTATAGTTAATGGTAACTGGTACTCGAAGAGACAATCAATGGGAAACAGGGAATAGATGACTCCACTTTAGTCGTTGGTAATTCTAAACAGATCAGTATATAGATATTTTTTAGGTACAGGATTGATTCGTTGAAATTATCGATGTCAACTAACTACTACAAATTTGACGTAACAAACGAATTTATGTTTGCTAACAAAACTAACATTAAATCAGCAAACTCAACTCAGAATTGTTCACTGCAAACTTTTTTTTTATCAATATTATTTGATCAATGTTACATGTTTTAATTTACAGGAGTACTACTCACACTTAGAACTTGTGTTGAAATCCGAAAAGAAACCCGGTAAAAAGTTTTGATATACTCGTCGTATTGTACAGTAAAGAACTGTGCCATGCGCGTTCCACAATACCCCGGCAAGGTTGGTCTAGTGAGAGAACAGCCCGGGCGGAAAATTAAAAATATATATGTATTCTCCAGAGCTATCAAAATTCGCAACAGCTGCCGGTTCGCCAGAACAGAACCACCAACGCTCCTCAACCACGACCACGGTATAAATCTTTGCGGATGCGGTCAGTTTCCTCTCTCCCAGTATCTCGCTATAAACGCTTCTTGCCGCATCATTTTTGTAATTATCGACGTTGGTGTTCCTCACGCCTCGAAATTATGATGCGCGCAAGTTGAAAGCGTGAACCGAAAGTGAAGAAGTGATACCTGCCACGTTTCGATCGAGAGCGCGAAAGATGGCATTGTTCCCCCCGTTGGAATGTGGTCCGGACAGCCGAAAGTAGATGTTAGCCATCGCCGGCCAACCAGCCAGCCAGCCAGGGCAGAAGACCCACTAAAGGCCATGTTTTGAATAATTAGGAGCGTTTCAGTATTTTGGTCATAAATTTCACAAATTTTAATAAACATCCGAAAAAGAACGTAACTGGTTTTCGGACGCTGTGTCGAAAGAGCAGCCCACCGCGAGGTAATTGCGGGAGGTTCGATGGGAGAAAGAGAAGGTATAAGATACCGGGAAAATGAAATATAAAGGGCAGAGTATAAAACAATAATAACATAATACACCAGAATCGGTGCGAAAGCAAGACTAATAACCCTTATTTAGATACGTTTAATGGTCACGAAACGTCTTTATTTAGCTGGGACCCCCAGCGCACACCGGGGTCTTTCCGATCGGCGAGCGAGCAGAAGGATCGCATGTGTATTCGTGATCCGTTCCTGTGGCCGCGCCAAGCTTCAAACCGGGCGGCTAAGGTTTCCTGAAAAACCCGGCTCAGTTGAAAACTGTTTTTTTGTTTTTGCTTCAACCATGCCACACACCACACTCGAACGAAATCTCCACCGCCTCGGGGTCAATTTCGAGCGCAAATGTTAACCTAACGTCCCAAGGACCGCCGACCGCATGTATGATGTGAAGAAAGAAAGGAGTGCATTTGCACAGTGGAATTGGGCTGGAAAAACGACTGAAAATTTCATGTTTTATTTCTGTCTACAAACGGTACTTTATAATAATTACTTTATTTGGGTAAATTTAGAAAATTCAAGTGATAGAAAAAAAATAGAACTGCTTCTTCAAAAAGTAAACACATGAAATGATTTGAATCCAGCAAACCAGCAAACGAAAGTTGCACGCGCTGCACGTATCACGCAAAATCGAAATTAAAAGTTAAGCCTGCCTTTAACGAACACTGTGAGAAACTATGAACTTTAGCTACTGTTGTGTCTTGTGTGCACTAATGCTTTTGTTTCTTAAGGAAGATTTACAGAGTAAAAAGGTCGAATTTCAGCGCCAGGCGTGTCTATCTTCGTATTTTATCGTTACCATAATGGATTTATTCAGCTTTTGAATGTTTTCAAACCCGTTTTACCAATTCATCTAAGTAAAGCAAAGCAAAGTCTTGGTACTACATTCCGATTCGTAACTCGACCTTCAAGGTATTGTTAACAGACTACGCAGCCAACTGTTCAAGTATAAAGGACAATTGCAGAGCTAACGTTACGATCCTTCTGGCACTAACATTCTCTCCCGAGAGGAGACTCGAACCTACGGCGAATGGCTTGTTAGGCCAGCTTCGTACATCAAGTCAACTGGAAGGTTCTTTCCTTTTCTCCATTCACCTGTAAAACAACATTAAACTATTTTTGGTAGTTCTAGTCCTTTTTTGCAATTCTGAGCTAGTTTCCATCTCTAATTTTGTGTCTTACCAATTTTATAACTATTTTACTCCTGTTTTGTGTATATTTCACTGCTTTCTCCCTTTTCTTTTTTGTGATGTAAGACTCCGTCTAACGCAAGTAGGATGTCATGCAGTGTAAAGTGTCACTAAAAAGTTCCCTCTCAACATGCATATTGCGTTATTACTTCTGAACAGTTTTTCAACGTCGATGTCCTGATTTAAAGGTGAAGATTACCCCATTCCTGTGGTATAATAGTTGGCACATTTTTTCACTAGAAAATTATTGTGAAGTTAAGTTAAAAATTAGTCGTTTTTAATTTATTTTTGCAGCATTCAACCAATCACCCACTCTCTTCAATAGTTAAGAACAAGATGGTATAGTGTAGAATCGTACGTGCCATGTACCGTTATGAATGCATGTATTGTTACTTTCACTAAACAGATATTGAACACCAATGTCAATTGCAAACCAGTGAAAAAAAAAACTAACATTCCATTGGGAACCATTGACTAATCATAAGCTCGCATTCTGTACACGATGTTTGTTTTGAACTCATGTTGCAAATGGCTCTGCCTTTTTCACGTTATGTCATTTTCCCAGTTTCGCAAGACACATGGAGATTTTATTCCGTATGTAACACGAAGGTACGAGAAATGAATCTCATTCCGCGTTACCAAACAGCGAAGGTGGACCGATGGAGCGCTCGGCCTCGCAACAAAATAAACATTTTACCGTCCTGCGGTTTGGAAGGAAGACGATCAAATTCTTTGAGTGTCGGATGGAAGCAGATAGCAAGAATGCTGCACTCTCAGCCACGCGCTGTTGCGTGTTACATATGGATCATTCCATCTCAACTGTGCAAAATACAACACAAATGTGTCAACGACCTTCTGAGATTTGGTTCAAGCTATTGGGTATTGTTCATTTCAAATAACTATGCAAAAATCTCACTTTGATGTCGATTGCACCCCCCTTCGATCCGTTCCCTTTTTAATAAAAGTGCCATTTTTAGTTGGAAACCTTTATTAACTACTACAAATACATAATGTCTAAACCTGAAGTGATACATTACTTTTGATAAAATTAACAAGAAATCTAAAAAACATTAATTTTAAGCGACAGTGTAGCCAGATATGTTCTTCATGCATATGAATCACATTACTTTTTCGGTTAATGAATATATTTCGATTTCAAATTTGATAATTTCATCATATTTTTAAGGAAATTTAACACGAAAAACAATTATAACTCAGAGGTATCACGCAAAGGTCAAACTCCGAATACCGGTTGAAGACTTCGGATTTGCCTTCTTCCCGAAAAGCCTTAAACGTGTTAGACAACGGAACACACCTTGTTTCACACGAAGAGGGAGACCGTTTGTTAATCTTTCCGTCAGGGTATTGTTTCATTTGGCCTTGCAATGCATCGTCAAGAATCAAGCTTGCGAGAAGGAAGTATTCTTCAAGTGGTAAAAGTTCTTGAGTCGACTCAACAGCTCATGAAATCTTTTCCTCGTATGTCTTCCAATCGATATTTTGTGTGATGTCAGACGGGGTGGTAATCAAGATAGGTAAATGATTAGCTATGATGTGCAATCCAAACGTCATTCCCTCCCAAAGGTAAAGCATTAAATCCAATGCAAATTGGTAAAGATCTGGCACGGTTTTCAGCCGTGACAGATATTACTAAAGTCCGCCCCAATAAATTGCGCGTTTTGACGTCAAGCCTTGAGCAAGCAAACAAGATTGCTTTTCGTGAGCTTTGCACGCTCGAGTACCATGTTCATATCCCAGCTCGCGCAGTGGAGATCGACGGTGTGGCCAGCGACTCGAGTTTGACCGTCAAAGATCTGCTGAAGGCTGGAACCGGCCCTTTGAAGGAATTTAGTCTTCAGCCGGTAAAGATACTGGATTGCAAGCAATTGCACTCAATATCGCTCGATAAGGGTGTATAAACATAAGAACAAATCATAATTGCTCGGTTGCGCTGGAGGTTTTGTTACACGTGTCATTGTTTGAAATTGTCATAACGAAGTCGTCTCAAAGATTATAGACCACAGCAGAGCAATTATCATTTCAAGGGGAGCCCCCAACCACGCAATGAAAGTTAAAATCTCTCTAGTTCTATTAAATATCAAAAAGCAACCTTTGCCCAACCTGTTCTCTGAGGGGAATATAAATGAAGCAATAAACAGCTCTTTACCTTGTATTGTTATTTGACACGCGACAACTTCGATGTCTGGGACCAATGAGAGGTTAATAAGAAAGAAAAATTAGCACATCTTAATCCCTAAAAGTATTCCTCCGTGAAGGGTATCTCATTCAAGTTGAATAACATTACTATCATGGAAGTTAAGGTCCATAGTTGAAGTGAGCCAAGTTTAACAGAAGGAAAACACATCGCATTTGTATTTATTTGTTCAAACTTCGAGTGAATCTATTTTGGGAATGACACTTCTACAGTTCCATTGAAGAGCAGAAATTGAATCCTTCACTTCAGCAGATGAAAGACACATCAAAGGATACGATTACTGCAATGAGGGGCCATTTAGCAGTCAACTGCTTCAAAAATATTGTAGGTAGGTATGCCTTACTGACTTTACTTTACTTTACTTACTTTTACGGCGATAGACCGGTTATCGATCCAATGCCGAATTCAGAATACGTGCCATGTCACTCGGTCTTGGGCTGCTATCCTCCAATCTCCAATCCTCCTCTCTTCGGGATCTCTGCTAAATATAGTCTTCGCTGGTCGTTCCTCCGGCAATTTAGCTACATGCCCTGCCCACTTTAACCTGCCGTGTTTTATTTACTTAACTATATCCGCCGATTTGTACACCTGGTATATTTCATGGTTTATGCGTCTGCGCCAAACACCATTTTCTAGTTTGCCGCCAAGGATTGAACACAAAACTCCACGCTAAAATACACGAAGAGCTCGCCGATCGGTCCATGCTTCATGGCTGTAGAGGGCCACGGAAAGAACTAGCGTTGTGTAGAGTGCAAGTTCTGTACTGGTTTGCAGACTGCGGGACCTCAGCTGGTTACATAATCCGTAGAAGGCCCTGTTTGATGCTGCTATTCGTATGTATCCAGGTAAATAAGTTCGTCGACTACTTCAAAAGTTTCCCCATCTGGTGTTAGATGTGTTAGATGTGCATACCTACGCCATCAGAAGACTTTTAAGGCGATCAGTTATGTTGAAATATTAAAAAATCTAGTCCACAAAGCTGAAGAGTTAAGCGGTCCTGAATCTGGCTGAATCTTGGATGAAAAAGAAGGAACAGTTTGGCAATTTAATGTTTCTGGAAGTGCTGAAAATTTCATGCAGGAATTGAGCTCAGCCAATCTCACAGGAGTTTGCTTCAGATTTTCAATAACACTTTTTGGTTTGAAAATATTCGCTTTTCCAGATGGTAATCTAATTTGATCTTTTCTAGGAACTTTGGAGAAAAGAGGTTTTTTCTCTTCCTAGACTTTCCGGATTCGACAAAAGTAGGTTCTCAAACTGAATCCTCAGAATCAAGCTCATAAGTCGAAAACATCTTGTGAGGATTCGGGGATATCAGTTTGATGGCTTAGAGCAGACCGCCTAAATTTGTCTTGGCGCTGTTTGTACGCGGGGCATGTGAACAGCTTATGTGGAATCTGTTCACAATAGAGACACTTTTCAACTCCTTCATCGCAAAAGAGCCTGACTGGATGTAAGTTTTAACACCCTTGTCGAGCGAAAGTGAGTGCAATCCAGTATTTTTACCGACTGGAGGCTGGAATCTTCGAACAACCGGCTCCAGCCTTCAGCAGATACTCGACGGTCAGTCTCGTCGACTGTGCGAGCTGGAATGCACACGTGGTTCTCCACCGTCAAAAGCCCACGCAGTTTATTCGGGCGCACTTTAGTTTTTTCAATAACGGTTAAAAACCGTGCCAGGTCCCTACAAATCTGCATTGTATTCAATGTCTTTATTTTGGACCGGAAATATACAACTATTGGTTCTGATATTCTTCCGAGTATAGCTTTACCCGAAGGATAAGGTCTGAAGCTGCTTTCCCGCGGTACCTTGTACACGTCTGGATCGGATGATAGATCGCCGGATCAAGATTTCGCCACCGGAATCGCAGGAGTCGGTTCATTCTTCGTCCATATTGGACAAGAGAACTCAATCCGCAAAATAAAAATCGAAACCGTAGCAAAAAATAAGAAAAATAATTACCCTTAATAGTCGCTCTGCAAGAATGATTCTTCTACTATTTATCTGTTGAAAAACACTTATCAATCAGAGGTAGCATGCGCGAAACTCGAGTTATGGCATATCCAACAAATAAATCAAATTTACTCCGATTTGCTTATAATTTCTACTCTGATTTTACCAATATCTCTGGAACTCTTTTGATCCTGGATGATACAATTAGAAGAAAATTAGCCGAAGAGGTCTAAATATATAGAGAGATTTTAACTGACAATACTGTGAGAACCATTTATTTAAATAGTTTTTTTTTTGCCTTTCTCCTAGAAAGGTATAGCAATCACTTGCAAAACCGAAGGTATAAAAGTGGTCCCAATGGCCGAATGTCATATACCACTCGACTTCTTTCGACGAACTGAGCATTTTCTGTATGTATGTATGTATGTGTGTATGTGTGTGTGTGTCTGTATGTGCAACTTTTTTTTCTCACTCACTTTTCTCAGAGATGGCTGGACCGATTTTCATAAAATTAATTGCAAATGAAAGGCCTAGTTGCGCCATAGGTTGCTATTGAATTTCATTGTAATCGGATTTTTAGTTTAGAGGTTATGTATCAAAATGTAAAAATCACGAAACATCAATATCTCAGAAACCACACAACCGATTTCAATAAAACTGGTTTCAAATGATTGGGCTGTCCCCAGAACCCATAACTTTTAAATTTCGTTATGATTGAACATATGGTTCAAAAGTTATGCAAAGAAAAGTTATCCTGAGGTTGTTTAAACTCACTCATTTTTCTCAGTGATGGCTGAACCGATTTTCACAAAATTAGTGTCAAATGAAAGGTCTAGTTGCCCCATAGGTTGCTATTGATTTTCATTGCAATCGGATTGTAACTGTGTCCGTTGTTCATAAAAATGTGAAATCCCATAATGAAAGTAAACATAATGACTTTCTCCTAACGATCACTGGCTAATCAAAAGGTAGAAAAATGATTGAAATGGCCGAATGTCATATACTACTCAACTCAGTTCGACGAATCGAGCATTTTCTGCATATATGCATGTATAGGTGTATATGTTTGTGTGTTTGTGTGTACGTGTATATGTGCACTTTTCTTTCGCACTCATTTTTCTCGGAGATGGTCTGACCGATTCTTTCTATCTTGGTGTCAAATGAAGGGTCTATTTGCCGCTTAGGTTGCTATTGAATTTCATTGTAATCAAACTTTTAGTTTTGGCGCTGCGTCAGAATGTGAAAAACGCTCTTATATCTTAGAAGCTATGAACATAGTTGAATTTAAATAAATGGGCTTTCAAACCCTTAAACAATGAATTTCATAATGTTTAAACATGTGGTTTGAAAGTTATAGAAAGAAACTAAACCCGCAGACTGATTAAAACTATAGCTACGATCAAAAAATGTGGCCTCAACATCATATAAATTTAATATTGTACTATTTCAATGTTGCGGCCTTGCTCAGGATTTAAGTTGGAATTAAAAGTCATTTCTATCATTTCACTTTTTGCCTTTCTCCTAGAAAGGTATAGCAATCACTGCAAAAACTTAAGGTTTAAAAGTGCTCAAAAGGGCCGAATGTCGTATACCACTCGACTCAGTTCGACGAGCTGAGCATTTTTTGCATGTGTGTGTAACGCTCTCTCAATCTCACTCGATTTTCTCAGAGATGGCTGAATCGATTTCAATGAAATCAATTGCAAATGAAAGATCTAGTTGCCCTATAAGACCCTATTGAATTTTGTTGTAATCTGATTTCTATTTTAGAGGTTATGTATCAAAATGTAAAAATCACGAAACATCAATATCTCAGAAACTACACAACCGATTTGAACAAAATTGGTTTCAAATGAACGGTCTACCTAAAAACCCTCAACTTTTGAATTTTATGAAGATTGGACATATGGTTCAGAAATTACAGAAGGAAACGTGTTCTTGAGACTGTTTAATCTCACTCATGTTTCTCAGAGATGGCCGGACCGATTTTCATAAAGTCAGTGTCATATGGAAAGTCTTGTTGCTCCATAAGACCCTAATGTTTTTTTTTTGCGAACGGATCATTACTTTTCCTGTTATGTTTAAAAATGTGAAATCCAGCTATGAAAAGAAACATATTCAGATGACTACTTGGGCTCACTAACTTTTCTCAGAGATGGTTGACACGATTTCCACAGAATTAGTATCAAACGAAAGGTCTAGCTGCCTCATAACACCCTGTTGAATTTCGCTGTAATCGGAATGTAACTTCGTCTGTAACGTATCGAAATGTGAAAATCACTAAACTTCATTATTTTAGAAACTACACAACAGATTTGAACAATATTGCTATCGAATGAACGGGATAGTTAAGGGTTAACTGATGAATTATGACTGAACACTTGGTTTCAAAGTTTGGCTCCCCCATACGTTTCCTTTTCATTTGATTGTAATCAAACTTAAGCAACCGTTATGTTTTAATTTGTGAAACAACGAAAATCTATTATCTCAAGTATTACACGACTTATTTGAACATAACTAGTGTCATACGAACGAGTCATCTCTCAAACTTATAAATAACAAACTTAATAAAAATTTTATATACTGTTCAAAAGTTTTGTGAAGAAAAGAAATTCAAAGACTATTCAACACTATAGCTGCTTTGATCAATATATATGGCCTTAACATGATTTAAATGTGGTATCGTACTATTTGAACGTTCCCGGTATCGCTCGTGATTAAATTGTTCGAAATTAAGAGTCATTTCTTATATTTCGCTATTTCAGAAGCACTAACATTACGTCAAATTTCATATTTTATACTTTAATTACAACTTCAATATTTTTGAACCCAAAGAGTGAATATACCTTTTTGGATTTAAGCATTCATGTAAATCTATTTTTACAAATAATAAGTTAGAATGAGAAAGGCTGAATCTGACCGCTAGGTGGATTAATTTAGGTTTTATTAATTTAGAATTTTACAGTTCTATCTTGAACACCATCTAGAAAGGTTTCATTGTTGATATTGTTGATAATTTTCTAGAAAAAGATTCTCAAGCCTTAAAATTAATAATTTACAATGGATGCGACTAGCAACGTTTCAGTCAAAATTTTTATATGTTCTGAAATCCTTGACTAGCAACGTTTTCAGTAAATTTTTTTATATTTTCTGAAATCCTTGACTAGCAACGTTTTCAGTCAAAATTTTTATATGTTCTGAAATTCTTGACTAATTTCCTTTGAATATCATTATTTGGAATGTCCGTATTCAAACCACGGATATAACCAAAATAAAAGTTAATCCCAGACGGTCTCGAGGTACGACGCTGGCCTAACAAGCCAGTCGTCGTGAGTTCGATTCTCGGCTCGGGAAAGGCTGTTAGTGTCAGTGGGGTCGTAGCGCTAGCCCTGCAATTGTCTTGCACACCAACAGTTGACTGCGAGGTCTGTGTATAAATAAACAGAAGATAGAGTTCTGAATCGGAATGTAGCACCAAGGCTTTACTTTTAAAAATAAAAAATAATGATCAAATCAGAGGTGATTTGACTCTATTCTTTAAAATTATTTTCCAGGTAAAACTATCTCAGGAACATGACGAAATGATCAAATTGGAAATTAAAACATATTCATTCAGTGAAAAATGCAATAGAATTTTTCAAATGAAAAAAATATATATCTGGCAACACTACTGCTCAAAATTATATTTTCTCTCATTTCTTGACTAATTTTCCTCAAAATGCAATTTCCATTTTTTTATTATTTTATTATTATTATTTAATTTATGTAGTTCTTCGACAACAATGGTTGGTAAATAGCAGAGCAGTGGTGGGACTTCGGCCGTATGCTGACCGGGAAAGGGGAAGGGGGATTAGCTTACCACCTTCTGCCGTGATTTAACATTATGACGTACATCCATTTGATCAGTTTTTCAGTACGGCTCAAAAACGAACGGGTTACTTGTCACTTTTGTATTGAAATGGTGCAAGGTGAACGTCCAGGTTGGCAGGAAAAAGATGTATTGACCATTGATAGGGACTCACAGCCTACGCACCGACAAAATCGAGAACGGCCAACGATCTTTGAAGCTTTCCGAGGCCTGGTGATTAAAAACACCTTTTTCTGGACCTAACTTTTCAACAACGAGTCAAAATGACATCCTCATTAAAGGCCGGTTTTTCTCGAACATCACAAATTTACGCTCCCTTTGGACCACCACCTTTTAGCACTACATGTACGTTCAATACTATCTACAGTATTTTACATACGACCAGGGCCAGCGGCTGATGTGGGTAGTAGTACCCAATCGGAAAAATAACCCTGTGCTGTGGGTACTTACCCACACGGAAATATCGAACAAAGCCAAAAAAATCAATGATTTCTATGTACGAAACTTAAAATTGCCGCGCACATGTGCGAGCGACCGGTTTTCAATGGATATCGTTCATCGACAGTTTATGAAGTTACAGATTTACTGCATTGCTAAGCATTTTGCTACCAAAAAAATATTCGTTTTCTTAAACTTCAAGAGCTACTCTTGTGCATTTTTTTTTATTTGTCAAAAAAGTTAGACTCTTACTACTGTAAGTGAAGCCTCCGCCGAAGTTTATATTTCGGATGGAGATTTTTTTCGAAGAGACAAAACTGTTGAGCGTGGCTACATCGCTACATTCGTTTGGTCGGGAGGTTGGTGCCAAATTATGAAATTTGCCTCGCGAACATGGATGGCAACGGCTGGCAGGGCACTTCGTATTTACTTCCTCCACGAAGGAAGTGAGCTCCGATGTGAAGTTCCTTTGACACACCAAGTTCTCCAAGAAGGTGCTGCTGGAGCTGACAATCAGCGAGAAGGGGATGTCAAAGCCGCTCCGAACTTGCCGTTAACGTGCAAATTTATAGTAAGAAGTGCCTGCCGAAAGTTGCGTCGTTCATCAAGAAATGCTATAAGGGCGAAAACGCGGTGTACTGGCTGGATCTACTATTGGCCCACTACTCGAAGTAATCGTTAGAGGAGATGGAGCGACCCCATCGAGAGTTTCTGGGCAAAACTGAAGCGTGAGATCCATTTTTGAACCTTCCCTACTCCTTACTACCCACTCGGGAAAATAGTGTGACGCCGGCCCTGCATACGACAGAAACGTCCTCCTCAGCAAAAAATCCAACAGTTGCACAACCCACAGGCTGCCGAGAATTACGTGTACCTGACGAGGCACTACCTTTCACGGAAGAACTATGTTTCGGCTCTCGTCGATGGATGGGGCAAGCTACGTTGGGTCATCAGAGAGATCGCAACCGCGACACTAGGTACGGTAATTTCGAGCCGACAAAATGAGTAGTTTGACAGGGAATGCCAGCAAGAGATAGAGCGGAAAAACAAGCTTGTCTAAGCTATCTAAGTATCGTCACAAGAGAGAAAGCAGCTAAATATCGACGACCTCTAAATGAGTTAACTACAATTGTGAAGAGAAAGAAACGCCAGCAGGAGGACAGAGATCGGGGAAAGCTGGAGCAATTGTTTCGGGCTAATGACACGCGCAAATTTCACTAAATGATAATCAATCCCGTAAGGGATACACGTTGAATCCAAATATAAGTAGGGACAAGAAGGGAAACCTGATCACAAGCAGAAAATTGGGTTACTAGAGAACAATCGCACTGTGGTCCAGAAATGAAAAAAAGCCTGGTCAAAGGTCATTTTCTCACGAACATTATATTGTAGAGCAATATTGTCTTCGGGAAAGTTTAAGAGTGAAAAAAAAGACCCTTCACACAAGGCAGGTTGAATTTCTTACAGAACGTTGATCAAGGCCGCCTGAAAAGTCTTCTTCCAGATTCTGCTGTACTGAGCGGGCTTCAGAAATGCCGGGAGTACAACGTACCCACACGTCACGTCTTCGGGAGACCAGCTGTGGCAAATAATAGACGACTACGGGTTTCCGGATAAACTGACGAGACTTATCAAGGCTACCTTCGATCGAGTGATGTGCTACGTGTGCGTAACGGAGACACTCTCAAATCTTTTCGGAGCTCTGCGTGCTTTGCGTGGTTGAGACAAAGAGATGGACTATCCTGCACGTTGTTCAACATTACTCCTCAAATCAAAGTTAGTCAACTCATAGGCTACGAGATGACCTCAACGTTATTTCAAGAAGCTTTGGGATGGTGGAGACAATATACAACATAAAAACTGTGAAAACATACTTAAATAATGAATATCTCGATGGCTCCCTAGCGAATATTCGATCTTTGGGTACCAATGAACTCAGAATGAATTTCAGTTGTTTGGCAACATATGAAACCAAAAGAAACAAGACGTCAGAGACAATAACACAAGTAAGAAGATCCAACGACGTGTTCTGGCTGAAACGCATAGAATTGGTGACGAGTTGCCCACGATTGAGGAGAGTGCAGGAAAATTCTTGGTGCGACACGAGTCACCACGGCTCTAGGTTGCTGAAGTAAGTAGGTAACGTCAACCATGCGTCTTTATCTGAGACGTCTCAAGCTACTACGTTTTGCTATTATATAATATTGGTTCTTGGCCATTAACTAATTGTTTTAAATTTTTAATAATTTTTGTTTGGTTCACCTATTTAGTAAAATGCTACCTTTTCCGTTCATGAAAAAAGTTTCTTATTCATGCATTTTTCAAACATTTGCTTAGCTCCCCTAACACTGACATCAATATAATAAACAAACCGGTATGAAAAGTTCTTAGCTCAAAATGTATGAAAACGTTCATTTTGTCTTAAAATACTGCGAAATTATTGAATATTTTTCATTGACACTATTTCACTATGGCTGGCAGAAACATTGCCAACTATGCCGGCTCTGCCGTTTGTTCTTTCATTTCCTGATTACTCCATTTGAACCAACATTTGTGAACAATTTGACGTTGCAGGTTCAATACTGATTTCAATCTGAAGCAAAAAATATAAAATGTTATATACAAATAACTTTAGCATTATGGTGTATGTGTCCATAACTAATCTAAAATCTAGGATCCCATCTTTTCAAAACATGTATCGAATTTTATTTAGGTTTCCCCTTCAACAAACCCACGGTGCTCGAGCTGACCAGCAAAAAAATCCCTGAATCTTGTCCATATTTACCATAATATTGGTCAAGCTGTGAATCGCTCATCACCGCCGTATGAAGAGGATACGATATTCCGCTTGGGATGTGAGTGCTGAAAACAAAACAAAGGTATAATTTCCCTTCCGCGAGCCCTATAATCTGGCCGGCCACCAGCATCTTCATAGAGCCGCCGTCGACTGACTCAGGGTGCGTCCTCAATCGGAACCTTCATCGTGGAGCACGCTCGGGTGCATTTGGTAGTGCCGAAATTAAGCCATTTGCAGCGATTTCAGCTCCTCGGAACACCGTTCGCGTGTGTTACTTTGGACGAACCGCAAAAGGCTAACTGTCAGTTAGCTACCAATCCACCAGATAATAAATCATTCAGCTTTTTAGTTGGACTTACCCAATTGCTGACGAAGTTAAGCTTTCCTTTGCAGCTCACGTCTTAGCTCGAAACCTCTGGAGTCCAGCTTCGCTCAAGTGCGTCAATGAATCACGCTGACAACTGGAATCATTCCGCAAATATGTGAGAAAAAAAACTGTATCACGATTGCTTCTTTCCTCTTTCCTGGCATTCTCTTTTTGTCGAAAATTACACCACGTCATCCGAATAACTGACAATCTTTCCAACTGTGGTTATGAAATGCGCAGATTCCTGCGTCCAACACTCCAACATCACTTATCATCCCCTAAGCCGGGAGTTGCTTCCAGTTCAGGCGCAAAGCTGAAAATAAGCTCTATTCAGTTGATCGTTACTGCCTGATGAAGTGATTTAGCGTTGAAACCTTACAGCGCGCGGGCTGTGATCCTACGCTGTGCAAGGAAACGGTCTTAAGTAGTTGTGACAGCCTCGGCAGACCGAGCCTAGCCTGGCCAAGAGGGTCGCATTTCACAATAGGGAACTGTCGATCCCGATCAACATCAAATTGAAAAGGAAAACATTTTGACTTTATTGTATTATTGAGCTAAGGAATGCTTCCCAAAGGCCGTCCCGAACGCATTACAGCAAAATGCTGCTGACGATGATGACTAACCCGGTCAGACCTTGACTGACGGGCAATCCCACGTCGCGCGCCGTCACGAGCTGTCCGATGGAATCGTCGATCGGATGTAAAAGCGTCCTCTCACGATTCCGTTCGGGTTTGCCTACCGTGGCGTTGATAATGGCCAGTATCATTTATCATCATCAGCCCGCATCACCTCGGCAAGCTGGGATAGGTGGGACAACGAAACGATCCATTTTATCCTCCTTGCAGAGGATGACCGCATGAGGTAAACGCGAAGTAGCACAAATATTTTCTTAGCCTCTAAATGCGCACACCCAGTCAAGCAAAATAAAGAGCTCGAAACTACTGATCGCACATACAATAATTCGGGTGGAAGCCTTTCTAATTACTAAATGCATAGAAGTTAGGTAATTTTCCTATAAACAGATGTACTGGCAAGTCCATTAGTCTAGATTGGGTCAACCCAATGCAACATACAAACATGAAGTCTGATGGATTGAAAAAGAAGGTGACTTACATCTTTCAGTCTGATATCGCCCTAGGGTGGTTTGAGGTAAGAGCTAGAAACTCTTTTAGAAATCATCATCAAAACTGTTCCCAAAATTACTCGTACTAGAGCCACCCTGACTCTCTCTCTCTCTCTCTCTCTCTCTGATTCCCTGATGGAGACAATGTTAGCGGTCAATTTCATACGCAGAGGTATTTAAACACACAACATCATAATAAGATAGGCGTTGCGGAGCGGAGACTCCGACTGCGGCCGACGCGGAGTGCGGAAGATATGAAGCAGTCAAATAAAATGGAAATTAAGATATCGATGGTGATTTGTTAATTTTCGCCGTCTCTCGGTTCCCTCGGCCGGCGGACATGATCCGCTTCGGAATTGACCGCTCACTCGCGAAGCACGGTACCTGCATAACGGGGCTGCCGTAGTCGATGATGTCGTGTGTTAGTGGCAAAGATGATTGGAGTTTTTTTTGTTTAAATTCCAAGCGTGATTCAGACCCAGTTTTCTATCGATTATACGGAAGAGTATTTTTTAGTAGCTCGCGCAACAAGTCAATAATTAATTGATAATTAATGTTACCTACGTTAAAAGGTTGATTCAGAGAATCAACACTTAAAACATCACATTGCTGGCATCGTATCGACGTGAATCACGCACGACCTGGATCTACAAATTTCCGTGCCACCTACCTACAGCTTCTCCGAGTCCGCATTTTTTCGATTTTTGAATATTAATGGAAGAATTAGCAAAATATTTGTTCTGCCGTCATTATTAGCTCAAACTCCATCGGCGGCGACGCGGACCGATTTGGCTAATACATTAGTCGAACATCGGGTGATGAGTGGTTTTAGTGGCTTCTCGAACAAAAGATATTTAATTTAATGAGCCGCGATTTGCATAATTAACGCGCGCACTCTATGCGGCTGTGAGTATCAGGCGAGGAATTAGAGACCACCAATCGGGGCAAACCGTAGGCGATCATCGGAAGGCGAAAACAAAGGGGATGTAAATACCAACGGCAACATGGAGCGCTGCCACTAATGGATTCGGGAGCTTCTGCCTAAGCGCTCTCTATGAACCAGTATTTGCTTGTTTCGGTAGCGTAGCCCGAATACTATTCCAGTCCAAAATGCTAGTGTTTATAAATTATCACCCCAGATCCACACCAACCACGACACTGTCTAAAAAGTTGCAATGAATTGGCCCATTTTCGTTTTGGATTGAAATATTTATTCGAGCCCAGGAACGCTGGAACGGAAAAGCAGCTTCAAATCATAATTTATGTTCCAACACATTCTTCGATATTTTATAGATCACTAAAAACAAGGCTGCAAAAAAGCAATAGGGATACCTGACACGATGTGGACCACACGCAACATATTTTCAACTTGGGTTTTTATCACTCGTACAACTAATCAAATCTCGCGTAATTTTTCAAAGCGACCTAAGTAACAATGACAGATTCTCTCATCTCTCACTTTGTTTCGTTAATTACGTCGTCATTATATATATATTTTCTAAGCTTTCTTCCCTTAAATCGAGAGATAGTAATACTGTCTTGCTTACTATGCATTGAGTGTTATGAAATATGGGAAAAAAACATTATTATTGATCAAAGAGAAAGTAAACAAAGAGAGTTTCTCAATGTTAGATAGGTCGTTTTGAAAAAATACGCGAGAAATGATGATGCTCTGTCGCACCTAAAACCTTCGACCATCTCAAGGTCGTTTCGTTCTGATCAGTGTCCTATTGACGATACAAAAACATATGAGTAATGTTCAGCTTACAGTTCTGATTAAGTTTGAAACCCGGATAACGAATTCGTCTTAACTGTAACGGACTTTTGCTAAGCGTATAATCATACTTTTTTATGGTTTGTCCAGCGAAACTCATAAAGTGTCTACTGGTAATACTACAATCCGATCAAAAATCCGATCAAAACTCTTTAGAATTTGAAGGAACGCAATAAGTGATCAAAATAAATAAATTAAATTTGAATACAATTTAAAGTTATTGCAAAGTACAATTGTAATCCCAAAATTTATAAGTTTATTTTGATTTTAATGTTGATGTCCTGGTTCCAATCTTTTCATTTCCTATGCAAGAAGAGTTATCAGTGTAATTTTTTTACTACGCATTCTGAAAGACTAATTTGCAGTTTTTGTTGGATGAATTTTTCCTTACCTTAATATTCAGTTTGAAAGGATGTTTGATAAAAAATGAGAATGATTTTAATACCTTGCTGTAAATAAAGTGAAGAGCGTAATTTTTTTTTCTCACCGAGAGAATTACTCTCAGGACCTCCTAAAAACGGGTCGCTCGTTTCTTTTCGCTCGAGTGCTGTCAGTTATATCAAAGATAGCGTCGAAATAACAAGCAGTTGTACGGTTCTCCGAAACGCTTGAAAGTCAAGGAGAAAAGTTTACAGTAGACTACTTTCGGGACCAAATGTACCCATTGGCACTGTTTACCGGATCTTGGTACCCCGAAAGGGCGAGCGGGAGACCAGTAGTAGCAAAAAAAAAATCATTTTATGTCGAACACCCGTTATTTGCTTATTTTCTTTTTTCTTTTTATGACATTATGGTTTCGACATTGTTAACAATTTTGACATTTTTAACATTTTTGGCGTTTTGGCAATTTTTGACAATTCCTTTTTGATCGAAGACGCAAATGAATAACGAATAAAAGCAGCATTTCCTATAGCTAGTGTGTCTGTAGGCTATATTTCAAATTCATATAACAACAAATTGAAGACAATTGATTCTGTATCACTAGGCTGCTTCTGCGTTAATTTTCTTTCTGGAAATATTCCATATTCAAAAAGCAACAAGCCTTTTGTGTTTGGTGTAGAAAAGTCAGCTCATTGTAATTTGGGTAGTCGCACTCCTGAGGAGACGGATTACCTATATACAGGGTGTTAGGTAGCACACTTAAAATCCTTTAAGGGGTGATAGAGGATTCTATTTGATGAAAAAAATCTTTCTACGCATATGGTCAAAATTCAACAACTTGCAGAGTTTTTCACTTTTTCCAGTTTTCGGTTATGTTTGCCTTTAACGAGATCTACCACAAGAAGCATGATAGCTAGCTCAATTCTGTTGGCTTCTTTGGGAAGCTGAGAACATTTCGTAATCAGTAGTGTCTTAAAAAAGTGAAATTAGAAAAAAAAGAAGCACTTAAAAATTACCAAATGTGAAATCGGATTTTTTTTGAGAACTGAAATGCAATTTTCTCTCTGAAATTTGTGATAAACATAGATAGGTTTTGTTGTTAACCAAATTAAACATTGAAGTCTACTCTACTAGTTGTTTTTTGACACCAAGCACCTCACTTTTTTTGTTTAGATGCTATTTCACTTTAAAAGCAATAAGTTGCGTCTTCATGCAACGATGTATCTAAGTAAACACAGTGAAACAGAAAAATGGTGATCCTTGCAACACTGAATGAAGGCGCGACTTATTGCTTTCAAAGTGAAATATCAGCTAAACTTATAGAGCTAGATGCTCGATGTCAAACAACAAATTGTAGAGTGGATTTCAATGTTTAATGTAGTTAACAACAAAATCTTTGTTTATAACACATTTCAGTGAAAAAATTGCAGTTTAGTTCTCAAAAAACATTCAATTTTACGTTTGTTTCTTTCTAAGTGCTTTTTATTTTCTCTAGTTGAACGTTTTTAAGACACTATTGATTACGAAATTTTCCCAGCTTTCCAACGAAATCAACAGAAATGAGCTAGCTATCACACTTCTTGTGATACACCTTGTTAAAGGCAATACAACCGAAAACTGAAAAAGTAAATAACTCTGCAGTAGTTGAATTCTTACCATATGTGTAGAAGGATTTTTTTTTTTCATTGAATAGGGTCCTCTATCACCCCTTAAAGGATTTTAAGTGAGCTACCTAACACCCTGTATACATGCTGCCATTCCATTTGGCAAATCCATTAGAAATTGGAATTAAAAGGGATATTGACATTTATGTTCATTTGTAACCGCACATTTATTTTTTTATAGCCGCAGTGTATTTGCCTTTTCAATGCACTGGAAAACAGAAAAAATAAATATTTCAAGGGAGATTTACAGCAACTCACAAGAAATAAATGTAAATTTTTGATCATCGGTGATTTTAATGTAAAATATCGATCAATTACAAACAATTACAATGGCAAAATATTGTTTAAAGATTGCACAGCTGTATTTTATTCAGTTTTATTTCCAAAGGGTCCTACATGTTTTTCTTCTATTTGTTCATTTGTGGCAAAATACACAATTTAAATTCCGAATAAATAGTACTAATAAACTATTCCAAACATTCAAAAACATATACAGTTCATACAAATACAATATCGACCGAACTTTTTTTCTTCTAAGACGATGTGCCGTTGCCATTTTTAAAGAAGTAGAATCAGACAAAATGGAAGACAATTTCAATAATTTGTTGAAGTTATAAGTTGTACTGATATCCACTTTTGTTCCATTTGAAATGTTGTTATAGGTAGGTATCTATTCCAAGATGACTAGACCTGCTCTAGGGATTATTGCATTAATCGCAGTCTTCTGTGATCACGAAATCTAAGCAGAAATACCTACGTGAAAACCAAATCGCTCAGTTCCATGAACTCGCGAATAGAAAAACTCTGAATCCTCTTTGTTACTTCAGTAAAGCTGAAACAAAAATATTGAAGCATGCCAAAGACAAACGAATGGCCACTCTCGAACACACAGGAAGAAGGGTGCCGAACGTCTGCACTGTTCAATAAAATCAATATCACCACACGGGGTTAGCGTACTGTCGTATTCTCGCGAGAAACTGGGAAACAGCTCGTTGCCAATCGCGCCAGGCCTGCCAGCCAGCAATCATAAACGGCCTCACACGGTCTGGTCTCTCGATCTACAACCAACCGAGCTACAACTCGAGCCCAAACCACGCTTGCGCTAAGGCAAACCAAGCCCGCTGCCCTACCTGAGGCTTCAACGAAGGAACGAACGGAGAACGCACGGGGCGCACGATCCTACGGGCAGGAGAAAATATTGAAAACATATTAACTTATCAATAATATTTATTAAGACATAAATTGTTGTTCGTGAATATTAAAATACATAATATTTTATTATTTATTTATTTATGTTTGTTATTAAGATATGAAATGATGTTTAAATATTGCCGAGCTGTGTTCATACCTTTTTATGCTTGATATCTCGCCAGCATAAAAGCCAGGCAGCGTACAGATTGCAAGCAGGCACCTCGTTCTTTCCTTCGGGCTTCATAAATTGCATTCCAAGGCGACCAAACGAACACTGTCCAGTGCTGCAGGAGTAGCTTCTTCCCGATGCCATCACCAAGAAGAGTTCCTGTACGCACCATGAACATGCAAATTTCTTTTCTCTTTGTAGGCAAAAAAAACGATATCATGGACAAGCGGACGGAGAAAAAGCGGTACAACGTGTGGCATGGTTGTACTATGTTCGTACAAGCAGGCCTTCGTGAACCCTACAACACAACCGGCAACAACGAATCACGAACAGCCGGGTAGGTACAAGACCGGTCCAAATCGCCACCCCCGCGAAATTGAGAAATCACGGATGGTCGAATGGCGATGAGAGTTGTTTGTTCGAAGTCGAGAATCTTACCGCGGCGGCGTGTGGAACCACGGTAATCGAATCCTTCAGACTCTTTCTCTCGCTTACTCTCTCTCTTGCCCGTCTCCGGCGCCGTCTTGGGTTTCGCAGTTCTTGATGAAGCGCACATAACTTCGTTTTGGGGCTCATGTTGATTCAGCCCGCAAGCTGTGGTTACCGCACACGCTCTCGAGTCTCGGACCGGTCGGACGGTCCGGAGTCCGATACGATGATGGTGGAACTCCCTTCTGTGGTTATGCGCAATGGACGTGCGCGTATTCAGTGTTGGGTAAAAAAAACGAAATTATTATTTATAGAACATGATATTTACAGCTTAATCCATATATCATGTGACGTTGAGCTGAAAATAATGTGCGATACGAGTCGGTCACGAACGAGAGTCCTTGCGGCAATTTATCGATTCTCGGTTGGCTTTTTTTTTGCAGCTCGTACCGGAGTGCTGAAAAATGGAAGAGGTGAAACTTACTGAGCAAATAGTTTGCTGTGCAAGAAATTTAATCGAATTTTTCATATTACATGACTTTGAACCAATTACGGCTGTACAGAAATACGCCTCCAACTGCTAGGAAACTATAAAAATGAATGGGATATTGTGAAAGGCTGCATAGAACTGCGCATTTACAGTTTTATTTTGTTTTTCGCTACGATCGAAGTTTTTAATCAGTTTTATGGGTGTCAAGCTGCATCGAACTAGAAATAGCGCAACCGCCCTAATTTTCACAAATCTTTTGTTTTCAATCAATAATGTTACCTTTTATTCACTGCACTCTATTGTTTCAAATTACTATTGAAACTTGTTTCGAATAATCGTTGGAATAAATTTCACAAAACGTTGAGAAGAATAGAACCAGAAAGAAATTTTTATAAAACACAACTTCGTTCTCCGTAAACCTTTTCACGCAATAACCTGTAACTCTACCTATATAAAGAACGAATACGAATAGAGAGTAGATTAAAAAGTTGGAAGTTGTGTGGATTTAAGCTCCTCAAGGCTCAATATAGCTATAATAAAGTCCGGAAAACTTTTAGAACGAAAGTTATTGGCATTTTAGATAATAAAGTTGAAACTGACCTTAGGATTATAATTATTCCTGCAGCACATTAACCACTTCAATGCATACGCGAGCACAATATTTATTTTGAAGGTGATTTAAAAAACCCAGAATTGGCTCAAAATTGTTCATATTTGGTAATTTTAACGCTAAAAACCGACCACGGAATAATTCTCTAATATAAGATTGAGCAGAAAATAATTGTTTCGTAAAACATTATACTGTTTTATTTCCAAACACCATCGATTTGATATCAACAGATCGATGTCATGTATGTAGTGAATTAAATAATTCTGAATTTTAAATATTCTGAAACTTCTGATAAACTTCTCGCAAATGTGTGCCATAATCTAAAAAGTCCATTAAGTATTCAATCATGTCCTGAGAACTCATGAGAACTGAAGAAGCCTTTTGTTGATACATTGGCAAATGTCACATACTCTTAACAGTGGTGTTGATAATAGTAGAAGTGTGAAATACAGCAGACACCCAGATATATCACAATAACTCAACGTTTCTGGTCGCAGTGATAAGTCCGTGCAGGGAAAATGGTAAGTTAAAATCAAGAAACCTACTCTCGTAGGATACAGGCAATACATGATGATGTGACATTCGTTTTTATCTCTTCTCGCTATATTCGCGCTATGTCTTTTCACACTTTCTGTTTCGATTTTATCATACTCCTTAAAAAAAACTCTAAATCAAACATAACGTAGTTTCAGTTTCTCGCAATGTCTTGTTAAGCACATTCCGTGATTGTTTTTTTTTTGCATCCCATTGAATTATCTCGTATGCGTAGTGCTAACCAAAAATATGGGCTTATCAAATGAACTAGAGAGTATTGCATACTTCATTCACCCAGTTTTCGAAGGCCGGAGTAAACGTAGACATTTTTTCATGTCAAATTTTTTTATGTTTTGCATTCTCCAAAATCTTCTACACTCTGAGTAACCTTTTCCCAAAGTTTCATGAGAATTGGTTGAGATGCCTTTTTTTGGCAGCATTTCGAATGTTGCTGTGTCAGACAATTTCGATGATTGGCATGTATAAATACCACTATTTTAACTTGTGTTCAAATACCTTTACCTCCCTCAGCTTCACTCCGAATTTGGATCAACAAATTTAATTTTGAAGGAAAATCAATTTAAAATAACGTGTGGCTTAATTTAATTAAAATTAAAATATTATATCTGCTTCGTTTTCTTAAATGTACACTACCTTTCCAAATATAAAGAAATTTGTATATTTTATGATTCAAACCACGCACAAGTGTATCTGGCCTCAACTAGATTACTGGACATTTCTGCGTGACTCCAACAGCATCCTATTGTTTGTAGGTTAGATTAGGTTTTAAATATGAAAATATAACAACTTCTGTATTCGTTTCAAGTAAAGCACACACATTTGGGCGTGGCCCCAACAACATTCTTACTGTCTGTTGATCTTAGTCGGTATCAAATTTCAATAAGCTGATTGTGCTAACTGAATAAAACTGGTAGGTGCTAACTAAATAAAAACTGGTAGGTATTAAATGTACGATCGCATCTCTTATCAAAGTGAACCATGATCTAACTTACTCTTCCCTACTAACAAACCCGATTAACAATTTTGGTTGGCTGATCAAAGTGGCACAATCAGTTCACCAATATTTGGTACAGTTTTAAAGTGTTTAATACAGCCAAAAAAGCGCTATAAAACTTTAATATAATCACGGAGTAGAAATCATTGATATGTGCTGACTAAGCTGCCCATAATTCAAAAATTGGCTATTATGCCATTTTTACCAAAATCGAGAAAACAGTTTCTCGTGATGGTACACACCCTGAACAAGGTCCCTACGGAAGCCGATTGTCAAAAAATGCATTTGGGAAGGCAGCAAATGTGAAACAATTTTGGCTAATATCCAGAATAATTGAGAAATTGGCTAATATCCAATATGTTTCTACCTGTGGCATGTTCACGAACCAGTGTATCATTACTGTCGTTACTTTCGTCTAACTTTCAAAAGTGTGTTGTAGCCTGGTGGTTACAGGCGACAGGTAAGCGATCGTAAGGCCCTTGCATCAAATTTGACTTTCCACGAAGAATATTTGATGCTACAAGAATTTATTTGTTGTCCTGCGAAACCCAATCATCAAAACGTGTGACTGTTTTCTTCTGTCATAAATCTTTACATTTAAAAAAATGATATTTAGCTCTTTGATTAGAAGCAAAGCAAAGCCTTGGTGCTACATTCCGATTCGGAACTTGACCTTCTGTTTACTATACACAAACTTCGCAGCCAACCGTTAAGTATACAAGACAATTGCGGGGCTAGCGCTACGATCCTACTGACACCAACAGTCTCTCCCGAGCCGAGACTCGAACCTACGACGACCGGCTTGTTAGGCCAGCATCGTACCTCGAGACCAGATGGGGAGGCTAAAATTTTTGAGTAGAAGTAATATTAATAAAGAGAAGATTCAGCTTTCATTTTGGATTTGATGAGAAAAAGTAGGAAAGTAGATTGTGAGATTGCCATGAATAATTATATTTTCGTTATATTGTTATATTGTTGCACAATTGTCTCGTCTTCCTTTTCATCCTCACTTGTGCTTCCGTGTTGTTTTTTTTTTTAAATTTAAAACCATTTTCATCACTAACGAGTACGATATAATTCACATCGTATGGGTATTAGCCAAATTGCAAACCGGTTTGTCAACTGACCTTTCGTTTATAATTGAAAAAACGGCTACTGCGTTGAAAATACGTGGCGGATGGAATTTTCCTGCAGATTTTTCTGTTTCAACTCAACGGAAAGGTTCCAGCATATATGAAGGGTGATATACTCAATAAAAAAGTTGTCATGAACAGTCAAAATATGTTGTACCGACAAAAAACTTTCAAATGCGTTTTTCTCGATTTGATGCCTATGGCATATTAGCCAATTTTTGAATTATGGGCAGTAAGGCCGACTGAGACAAAGCTTAGTTATGAATTAATCTGTTCGTTGTCGAACTAATTCCTTTATTTCGACAATTTAAATTCCTACGAATGATTATCGTTAACTGCCAAAGTGCACATCCCCGATAATGTTAAAAAGTCACCATTTAGTGTGTGATTAGTTACATCAATTAATTTGCTACAAAATTATTATAGAACATTCGTGTTACAAATAAAATTCCCTCAATAAAAAAAAATTTACTGAAAATCTGTGGAAATTATTAACAAACTTTTTGACATAGAATACGTCTTGCTTTAATAGGGTGCCATTCCGAATATGGAACAAAAATTTCAAATGCTCACAGCTTTGTTACTAAAATAAAATAAACGGGTTTTAGTCATTGATACCTCGTTGAATAGAGAACAAATTTCTGTAGTTTATGAAAACACTTTTTGAAACATTTTTCTTAGTTAGCAATCCAAGCACTTTCCCAGCGCAGCCGATACCAAAGTTTACAAACTATTTATTTTTGTAAACGATTTGTCGCTCGAGTGCACAACAACACGCCCACCGGAAGTATAACTGTCATTAGCAGGCTTATGAAAATGACTGTATATTAGGGTGGGGAAAAGTGATCGATTTTCCAGAACCAAGTTTTTTTTGGTTTCTTTTGGGGTCCCAAACAACCCCAAACTTACCTGAAGTCGATTAGTTTTGTCTCCGCTTGGCGCATTGCATTTCGAATTTGTATGAAAATTCATATGGGAAAACCTACTTTTTAACATTTACCTTTCTAGAGAGCTCAATAATGCTCTAATAATGTACTACATTATGTCAAAGTATAGTATTTTAGATGCCTAACAACTTTGCAGAAGACACTGAAGAGCTAGAATGTCCCTAAGAAGAGCTATAGCTGTTCAAAGTTGAGTATGTCGATTTAAATGCAGGAAATCTTGTTTTCTGCCAACATTACCAATGTACCGGCGTCAGTAGGATTCCCATCAGAAGTAACCTGTCATTACGAGTTTGTACACTCAACAGGATCCAGCAAACAAATTTAGGTCAATATTCTAGGCGTAGAAAGAATCTACAACGTGTTTCAGAGGTTACTTTCGATGTAAATCTGACTGACGCCGGTACACTGGCAGTGTTGGCAGAAAAAATGATTTGCAACATAAATCTCGACATACTCAACTTTGAATAGCTCTAGTATTTTTTTGGCACACCCTAGCTCTTTAGTGTCTTTGGCCAAGTTGTTAGGCATCAAAAAACCTACCATTTGAAGTTATGAAACCTATGGTTTGAGCCATTTTGAGCTCTTTAGAATGGAAAATGCAAAAAGTTGGTTTTTCCATACAAATTTCCATATAAATTTAAAATGCAGTGCGCCAAGCGGAGACATCACCAATCGACTTCCAACAAATTCAGGATTGTTTGGGGCCCCAAATAGAACAAAAAAAACTTAGTTCTGGCTTTCTGCTATCAAGATTTGTTTTTTCCATATAACGATTCCCCACCCTACTGTATATCCATGAGAGCAAGTTTTCAACTCTCATTGTATGGCACAGCTCTCCCTGCTCCCCGTACATACGGTACATAACCCGACAGCCACTGGCGACAGCACACACATGCAATCACTGTTGCCAACTGTACAGATTTATCTGAAAATGTACAGATTTTCTCGGTTTTTTCGGTACAGATTCTGTACCGTACAGATTACAGATTTCGAGAAAAAGTACAGATAAGTGCATATTTTTTAAATGATTAGAAAAGATTAGACAAAACTTTTTAACCGACTCTGCAACAATACAATGAATGCGATCTTGCAATACACGCACTTAGAATTCACTGCCAAATCTTGGAAATTCGCTGCCGACAATGGAACCACTCGATTAAAAAACGGCAGCTGTTACATTTTTTCGTAAATCTCGATTTAACCAAACTGAAATGTTGGCACAAAATATCCGAAATATCGGTTGTTGGTAGTGAATTATGGGTTTCATTGTTTTTTGGCTGAATTTTCAGGAGATTTGACCGCAATGGCTCGGTAATATGCATTGCGGAGCCCCATTCTTAAGTGTGCAAAAGTTTTATTCACAATCGAGCTAGTGGTTTGGAATTAATATTAACTGAGTAACGGCAGTCACAGTTTTTTCTAAACAATTCACGTTGAAGTTGTTTTTTTCAAAAACATAGAAAATAAAAACTTTGGGCCAGTGATACACATTTTGGTACAGATTTTACCCGAAAATAGTACAGATAAAAAGATTTTTGTAGCTTCCAGTACAGATGAAAATGTGGCAACACTGCATGCAAACGGGCTGTAATTTCCCATTTTCTTATGTTGGTTCTTCCAAACTGTCGCTGACGACAGCCTTTGATTCCCGACATCCTTCGGCACGAAGCCGAGCGGGATGTCAGGTGGTTATGATCCACGAAAGTAAAGCCGATGCTATAATGAAAGCGAGATGGTGCGAAACACGTTTTTTTACGTGGGGAATAATATCAACAATGAGAACTCATATAAAACGGTTTGCTTCGCATTCATTATGCCGGCTCGAGATAAAAAAGAAACGAAAAAGTGCGAGTCAATGACAGCTGCAGCCGATTAGCAGGCTGTCAACAGAGCAGGCCAAGCCAACAGGACATCCTCAAAATGAACAAAATACATGCGCAAGCATGAGCTGTCGTGTGTAACACAAGATAGTTTCGTTGCCTTATGTGAGCTTTAGTTAAATGTGAGCTCTCATGAATTGCTTGCTCATGAGGCTGTCAGAGTAAAAAGAGAGAGCTGTTGTCAGTATCAAACGCGTTATTCGGAAAAACGTCTTGAAAAATCGTGTTAAAAAACGTGCAAAATGGAACTGTTTTAAAAACAGCTTACTATAGTCTGTTACCGTTACTAACTGTAACTGTTATACGCGAAGACGAAAAATCGTACAAAAAAACGCGTTATTTGGAAAAACGACGTAAAAAAATCGGAGAGCGATGGAAAATCGTCTTAAAAACCGTTTAAAAAGACTACTGTATACATAGTCTTCATTGTTCATTCGATCACTGCAGCAGAAGGATGATTTACTGAAAACCGAATCGATCAGTAGCAAGCAGTTTCGCCGTAGCGTAGCATGCAGTACGCTATGCTTTATTGATATTATTTTATATCGCGTAGTTGCATTAATCTAACTGTTTAATTTGTATTACACATACTGAACTGCTCAATGACAACAACAAATAACCGGAGTACCGAAACAATTTACTTTGACCTAGTGTGTTTCGTGATAGCCTTAGTTGAGTCCGAACCCAGCATACTTGGATAGTTCTCCTGGTAACAGCAATAGCACAGGAGGCTAAACTTGACTGCTTTGTCCGTGGTCCGCTCGTGTCAACTTAATAACGAGTTTGTAGATGGTTGAACACTTGATGGAAAACTAATTCACTTCAGGCGCAACCCCTCAAAAAAAAACGCGCAGTGCAGCCCAGCCTATTTTTCACTTTCCTCTATAATACTGTGTATGTGGCCCCGCTCACTAATCGCGTTAGTCCTCACCGTAGGTATTAAAGACAATTGCACGGGTTTATTTCATCACATCATCATTCATTTGTCCACTGATTTTCCCGCGATTTGGATGTAAATAATGAAAACGGTTCCAGTTTACATTTATTCTTCGTGTTTCTCGTAGTTACGTTCCTACGACGTGAGTGATAAACATAGAAGAAGATGCAGTGTCAGTCCTGAGGCTGCTACTTCCATGGCCAGTATCCGTAAATTATACGATTTGGTACAGGAGTACTTATCGGTCTGGCAGCTGCAATGTACCTTGCTGCAGAAGTGTTGGAATTGGTGGGAAACGCTGCTAGCGATAATAGAACAAGAATCATCATGCAAGTGGCAATTCGCAATGACGAAAACTGAACGAGCTTTTTCCAGCGTCACTAATTACCTAGGACAATGTTCTTCCGAATATCCAAACTGTATGCTTTCGAAAAAAAAACAAAAACTTCACAAGCTATAAATCAACAAAACTGTTTGTCGGGAAGTGTGCCTATTCTTCGTCAGTTATGCGGTCGTGTCTAGGATAGAATCTCCTACTATTCATTAGTGGAATGGTGCCAATAATTTTTTGTTTGCTCCCCAAACTTCGCAGTACCACTGGAATTCAAGATCTGCAAAGTCCATAAGGTCTTCATTCAGATCCTAAGAGTTTGTGAAGAATTTGTGAGCAACCTTTGATTACTGAAGCAATATCGCTGTCGGAGAACTTCCGCGTACATATACGTACACTAGGGTGACAGCGAAAATGGTCATTCCACCGACCATGTACATTTTGTTTATTGACCTAAAAAAATGATCTGTGTAATATTTCAGCTCAATCGGACATGATTTAGGTGCCTCAAAGGGTTCAAAGTTTTAATGTTTTGACCCTCGAAAATGGACAATCCTAATAAAAAATCTAGTTTAAAATGCCTAATAAACATTAAAATGATTCACCAAACCACATGTAAATCATATTAATATTTATTAGGCATCTTAAACACAATTTTCTATTAGGAATGTTAATATTCGAGGGTCAAAACACTGAAATTTTAAGCGCTTTGAGGTACCCCTAAATAATGGCTGAAATTTTGCACAACTTGTTATATTGGGCAAATGAATAAAATGCTCATGGTTGGTTCTTCAAATTCGATTTTTCCATACATTGCATTGCCACCCTAACGTATACGTACGTATAAGCTCTGTTTAAAACAAGCTACCAACCCTTGTAGGAGCTCTTGAAAAAATATCATTAGGAGGACGCCTAGGTTTCAGACAACCTACAGCCCAAAAACGAATGGTATTAAGACGATTTTTTGCACAACAACAAAAAAACACCTTTGGACCAAAACTCTCCCTATCGAGTGGGTAATTATTTTACAACTAATTTTAAACTGTGCATTTTAATTAAAAAATTGAGGAACTGCATATGATTACGCTGGTATTTTTTTTTTTTCGTATGTCAAAGAAGAGTAAATCTGGCAGATAAACTGTCATTTCAAATAATGAAAATATGTGTCCCACCACCGCTGACTATCAATTGTTACTGCCACTTTGCTACGGAAGCCAAATTGAAAATCAACATCAACGTAGAAGTAGGCTGGGTATTACTTTTATACAAAAAAAAAAAAAAACAAAAAAAAAACAAAGTTTATTAAACTTTTCTCACTACCATTGCAGAAGAAGCGCGATGTAGAAGCGAACGTTAGATTTGGAATACACATTACTTTGTAATATCTCTACAATGTATGCGCACATGAGATTGGAAGATTGAACTTTTTAAGCTATCGAAAAACCATAAATGGAACTTTAAAACAAAGAGCAGCAATGAGGTTTATTCCCTAAGACCAACAACTTGCGACAGTTGAATTGTATGCTCCCGCTAGAGAAATTGCACGTAATAAAGTTGAATATTAAACGAGTGTAAAATTGTAATACAGCAATGATTCATCAACAAGCAGATGACATACATTGTTAGAGAGAGTTTTTCTTTATCTGTGTACATATTCTCCGTCTGGTCTGTCTATAAGATCCGTTTGCTACCTCACGGAGCACGACTGCGCTGCTGACCGATCGAACCAGGTGAATGTTGCTCTGCTGGGATCACAATGGACACCATTCAGGCAGAAACAAAACAGTTGACGAAAACGACCTTCCGTGGATGAATAGAAACCACTGATAAACGTGGACAAAGTTTTATTTGCCTACCGCTCCAGCTAACTGGCCTCCTACTAGGTAGGTGCTGATCGGAATGGAATTTCCTCCGCCGAATCGTGTCGTATTTTCTTAAATTATTTTGTTTGTTTTCTTTACGTTCAGTTCGGCACTGTAGAGTCGTGTCGAGCTCTCGAGTACGTTCGCGTCGTCCCAAAATGTGCGCTCAAGGAGATTAGTTTCGGCCGCTGCTGATGGCTTAATTTTCTCCAACTGCGGATTAGGTCGCGCCAATCGAAACGGTGAAGTGGTTCATGTTTTTGGCTACTAGGGAAGGTGGTTTTTGTGGCTGACGGCGGCACCCGGCGAATCCGTGCCGGTTACATAATGGAAACAGTTTCATTCAATGTGCTCGTTTCAGTTCGACGCGAATAATGGCCAAAAGGTCATTCAATGTTTTCGATCTGCCATAACTGGGGAGTTGAGGTTTTTGAACAAATCTGGTTTGATTTCTTCGTTAACACTGTGAGTATTGTGTTTTCACTATGACATCTAACGAGGGTAGAGGTTTGACGTTTGTTCAGGTTAAGAGACAATCAGCGTGATTTCACGCTTGTAATACTATAATTATATAAATGGATGGCTTTCTATGTATCAATTTCATGTTTCAGTCAAAGAAAACCAGAAATAAATATCCGTAATATAAAAAATATCACTGATTTTCTTTCGCACAATCTGAAAACATTTTAGAATCTCACACACCATATTCTCTGCTAATACCGCGATGGTCGTTTCGGGCTAAAGCATATCGTTAATAAAAATTATAAGTCACAAAACCTGTATGTTACCGGTTACCGTCACCAAATTAGTGAAACGATTTGTTCCAGCCGTAATTTAAAATTCCACTCTCGTTTTCATCTTCAGCCAGCGATCTCACACTCATGCGTTGCATTCTTCTACGAAAAAATCCCAGGAGTCTCAGGCGCTGCTGTGGCCCCAGTATGACCGCTTCTTTCCTGTCATCTTAACGGCTCCACTGACAGGCACCGATTGGCCCGTTTTTCGTCTATAATTTGTCACTTTGATTAGTGAATGAATCAATAAAATCTTAATTTCCATCGCGTCACGAGCGCCGATGTCGACCGGGTTCCATCGAAAAAGGAGCTGAATTCAGCCGTGGCCATTCCCCTGGGGACGATGGTGCTGCAGTAGAATATGTCGCCAGACTCCGGTGGCCCAAATGAGTTGAAGTGGAAAAGTAGCAATCATTCGACCGCAATTTATTGGGTCTCCACGAATGCCGGACGAGATAATTTATGCAAATTTGTATATTAGCTGGGAGCAGTTTTAGCTTGACATTATTTCACCGCCGTTTGGAACAAACATTCACCAAGGAGTTTGATGCTTTCGAATCGAATCTACCTGAGTCGGCTGCGTGCAAGAAACAATCTATCACCGTTTCTAAGCCTTTAAACATTTGAAATTAAATGGGATATCACTATGTTGACCAGCAAAGCCACAATACATTCCTCCCTACTAGCCAGTGGGCATGCTGCCAAAGCTCACCTAATTCGTGACTACTCGTGACCGCAGTCAGCCCTGGCGAAAAATTCCACATCTCGCGTTCGCATTCCGGGCATCCCGATATGGACCTTCGGCGGCGATGCAGCGGCATCTCTTGCGGATTGGACCGAAAAGGAAATTCGCGATTATCTCTAATCGAAGCGAAGCGATCGCAACAATTTCCACGCAATTAATTATGGTATGAAATATCTATTAATTGTAAATTCCCTCCCTTGTTCACGCTTCTCTGGCTACAGCGAAAGCCGGTTATGCACACGGGAAAATATTTTACATAAATTTGAAACATCCTCGCCTTATCGCCGCCAACCGTTCTCACATGGCATTCGTACAGGAGTGATAGCGAAATTCGTTACCGCTGCAAACCGAAACTGTGCCCAGTGAATATATCGATTCTCTTGCATTCCTCTTCACTCGAGTCTGAAGCAAGCTAATCTAATTCCTTCTAATAGAAAATAATTAGCCCACAGATCAAAAGATTGCAGCCTCCGGTTCGGCTTTCCAACATAACGAATAAAATAATGGACTTAAGTGCCGATTATCCAAATTACTTCCTCACTTATTGGCCATCAACTGCACGAAATGGTGAAGTGATGGGGAGGCCCCAAACTTCGAACCAGTCAAAATCGAACAATTGATGATTCACACCGACCTGCGATGAATGACGAAGTTGATGGGAGAGCGTGGAAACAGTTTCAAACATCCGAACTCATGCAAAATCATTCCAGTACATACATCCTGGGAGACGCCAAAAATACCTACCGGCTTGAAAAAAAAAAAAACAGACAGAGTGAGATATAAGAAATGTTTTCTCACCTCCAGCTCCGAACCGATCCGATGGCTTCAGGTTCTGGAAGAGGCGCCCCCCTAGCTTTTAAATGATGGTGTAAATTTCATATTCATCGTAAATTGATACACAGACAGCGGCGGCGATCAGCGGAGTGAGATCGTATAATTTTAAAATGCCGTATTTATTACACAAAGCTTCCAAAGAAGCCATCGCGTTGAGCTATGCATTGTGGGTGCATGGTGTTCGTTTTGTGGTTAAAAGCACTCCGGGTTTCGATGTTTGGTTATTTTTTCTTCGGTTCAATCAAATCCATCGTTTACAAGCTGAACTACGAACAAGCTGGGATAAGCTTCAAACAGTGTGCAGTCAAGTAATGATCTTATCCCAACCCTCGATATGAAAGTTTTTTGTTTAACGCAGGTATTTTCTAGCATGTCGAATTTGCCCTATTACAACTGGTATTGCACCCACAATCCCAGCCCATGCTTCCCGATCTGCTCGACCAGAAAACAAGCCGAAAAGAGGTAACCAGAAATTTAATATAAATATGAAAATTAAATTACGATATAAAGCTGGAATAATACCAATGTTTACACGCGGCCGACTCGCGAAGCGCCCGACTAGAGGCACCGAAGCCTATCCCGCGGGAATCCCGAAGCCGAGCGGAAAAAGCGAACTCGCGAGTTTCTTATTAGATTAATGCTATAATGATATATCAATTATTTCATTCTTCGGGGCGAACTCTTTTTTTTTTCGTTCCCGGGCGATCATCACCCGTGGCAGCGTCCGAAGAAAGAACTGAAATATCCAAATCATGCCGTCTAAATGAATATTTTGGTCAATGACAAGGCACAAACGCACATACATACGGTGAGCGGGGCAGGCGAGTAAAAACGTTTGAAGCGAGCGTGAACTCTTTTAACGATTTTTCCGTGGATCTCGGCTTTGACCTCTTGCGCGCGGGATCGCATTGAAGCTTCCCCCGCGATCTCCGATGGCTGAAAAAAGGGAAGACAATTGAGGAATCCGGGGGAGCGCGCGAGTGTGGTCACGGAGGCATTCATGGGAACTGAATGAATGAATTTGAATTATTTTTCTCCAACATACTGGCACACACATCCAACAACGAGCACAAAGAATGGAAAACTATTTCACGGATAAACGCACAAAGAATTGCCCGAGCGCAAGCCATTTTTCAGAGGGCTTTTTTATTGGTTTAACTCAATCCGGCTAGCGGCAGCGTCTCGGTCTATGCGGACAGTGTGAAGAAAAGTTTTTAGCCTTTTGATAATTAACCATCCGGATTGAACGGTGGAAGTAGTTTTTACCCCAGAGCTGATGGCGGTTGGAAATGTTTAATTTTCTCATCTATTTTTTTAATTTTCTGGCACTTTGTGATCGCTTTACCAAAGGATTAGATGAATGTAAATCTTAAAATATAAAAAAACGCTCAATATCGTAGGAACATGTGGTAAGTAAACATGTGGTAAAGTAAACAGAATGAAACGAAGAGTTAGCCTAACATTTTGCCCAAAAGTGACGAAGCCCTCTAAAACATGGATTAAAAGTAGCCTTTATAAGTGGCAACACTTTGAAGGACCGTTTGAAAAGTCGGGAATTTACTAAATTTCGTGTAAGAACTGCCTCACGGTATACATCGGCCAGACTCGCCGTAAATTCAAGGTGCGCCTGAAGAAGCACAAAAACGCGATCGAAAACGGAAGAAATAAGGAATCGAGTGTGGCAGTCCACTCCATGAAGTTAAACCATGCACTGGGAAAATGTATAACTCAACAAAATGCGTTAGAAAAGCCTCACATTTAAATGCATGTTCATCAATACCCTTCCACAGTAGGGTGAGGCTTATTTCACAAAATGTTTGCGAGACCCGTCTTCCCAGGCAAAAATACCTCCTTGGGGTTCAATGAGCAACATGTAAAATTTGGTTGAATTTCATTAAGGTCCAGAGGTGGCGTAGATGGCCCAAGGTTCAAATTTGAAATGAAAGCAACTTTTAAATAAAACATTTGTCTATATAAACGAAAACGTTATTTTGTGACACTTCTGAACTTAAATTTTGTCCGTTTTGCCTTAAACCCAACCGTTTTTGAGATATTCACTCCCTCGCACTACCAGGACTGTGATTTAAAGAAAATGCAACGAATGTGCAAAAAGGCAGTAGGTATCAGAGCGAAAAAGAGAGAAAGGCTTTTCAGTGAGTTAAATGGTACATCAAGGTATTGGTATTGATTGCATATCGATTAACAATTATGCTCTCTTTTGAATTAGGAAAAATATTGTATATGAAAAAAAAATATTGTATATGAAAGTTTATGTTAACATATTTTGAAAATGGTCTTGGCTGAGTGTTATCATGCCATTGTAATCCCGAATCAGCCTGATGGCTCTTTCAGCGTGGCCGTTCACAATCTTTTTTATGATACACTAGCTGACCCGGCAAACTTCGTCCCGCCCATTTCTGTGTTAAATTGAATAATTTTAAACATTCCAAATTGATTGATTCCTTGCGGTTTGTTTATATTTTGCAAATGCACGACGAATCGGCCACAGGATATGTTCAAAATCGAGAGACAAATCGTTTGAAATGATTGGTTTTATCGGAATAGGTTTCATCGAATGACGGACATTGAATGGCTTCTGTACATCACCTCGATTCAGAAAATGTCCATATTGGGTGGTATTCGGTCATTTTCAGCTGTGTTTTTGGCATCAATCTGATTCAGGAAATACCTCATATTGGGTGGTATTCAGTTGTTTTGGCTGTTTTCCAGAAACTGAAATCAGTCATTTTGAAAAAATGGTGTCCAGAGTTAATGCTTGGCCTCTATGCATCATCTAGATCAGCGGTTCTCAACCTGGGGTACGCGTACCTCTGGGGGTACTCGAAAGCCTTCAGGGGGTACGCGAAAGAAAAATCAGTAATGGCGGACAAAGCAATTTTTCTCTAAAATACCTAATTTGTTTTTCTATGATGCTCTTAAAACATGACAGTGGCAATCAAACAAGCCATAATTCAATTCGAAACCTAAACAAGATTACCACAACATGATCTACCACTACTCTCTCCGACTCTGCGAAAACATTCCAAGCCAGGGGGTACAATCGATATGAAAAATATCGCCAAGGGATACGCGAACAACAAAAGGTTGAGAACCGCTGATCTAGATTACGGAAATATCAATTTTGAGCAGTATTCAGTCATTTTCGGCTGTTTTCCAGAAGGTACCATGTTACAATTCGAAATCGTTTCTAAGGTCAATTTTTAGCTTCATGTATCATTATGTTTCCGGAGACACTCATATTGTATTTGGTATTTGGTCACTTTAGGCTGTTTTCCTAAAACCGAAAGTCGTCATCTTGGATTTTAAAATGGCATGTGTAATCAATTTCTGATCTCTGGGCATCTTTCTGGTTCCGGAAGTATTCATATTGGATATTGGCTTGGTCATTTTCGGCAGTTTTACAACCACCGGAAGTCACCACCTTTGAATTCAAAATGGTGTTAGAAGTCGATTTTTAACTCATTCGGGTTACGGATATCTACTCGGACGATCACCTAGTAGCAGTACAATCCGCAAATCGCCGAGAACTACGAGCATCTACTGGACAAGATACTACCATTCTACAGAAGAGTGTAAGTACTTCAACCTTCGACGGGGCAAGCTGCGTTCGGTCACCGGGAAAGAAACAAGTGCGGCACTAAGTGAGGTAACCTCGAGCCGAAAAAACTCTAAGAAAGAATAAGTATCACCACGAGAGCAAACGCGGCCAAATATCCACGCTTTCGAAATGAGTTGACACGATCCTGAGAAAAAAGAAGCACTGCAGGGGGACAGACATCATGAAGAACTGCAGCAACTGTTTCGGGCTAATGGCACGCGCAAGTTGTATTGGATGGTGAACCAAATGTAAAAATTACGCTCTTGGTCCAAATATACGTACCGTAATGTGGGGTGACTTTGATCACCGGGGTGACATTGATCACTGTAACTCTGTTAAAAAGCGCTCGTATTGCTTCATGCATTTCCTGCTATTTGAAGAGTGTTTTTCATGCTAAAATATTAATAAAAAAAAAAGTGTATTTTTGGCGATTTTTGTTGCATACAAACAATCGGTTCAAGCAGATTCAAAACAACAAGATGCAATACGTAAAGTTTTTTTTATTTTGTTCCCAGATTAGTTCTTAAGATGAACAAATATTATAACAAGGCATTTCATTGTTACTTTTGTATGTTTTTCCTCGAAGGCAATGTTGAGTCCCAATAATCTCCACAGCGTAATACATATTTCTTCCTAACAAAAACCCAAGACGTGAAGTAATATGCAAATTTGGACAATTGCATAAGTCATATTCCACGTGGACTAGTTTTTGATGATTCAAGACCACCTTCCCTCTCTGTGGATAAACAATCATATGTATTCTAAAAAATTTGTATGAATCTTGGAAATTCGCCAACATAAATTGTTCACGTAGAATGTGAATGGCCCCCAAATTGCTTTTCATATTTATAAACTCGTTTAAGTCGTTTTATGCTGTTTAATTTAGTGAAAGTAGCAAAGTGTTACTCCAAATTCATCAAAATAATGAAGTGATCAAAGTCACCCCGGAATGATGATTGGTATAAAATTTTTAGGGCATATTTAAAAACAGCAAAATTGTTGCTAAACTTTTGAAATAGTGACTGAATCTTTCTCAATGCATGCCAGTACTTATTTTAAAAATATTAAACTATATTTTTTTCAGTATATTATGAAAATATTTAGGATACAATCAAAAAAGTGATCAAAGTCACCCCGATAGTACGTGATGACGTGGAGCGAAATCTGATCACAAGCAAGCACGAAGTAGTCCACAAGTGGAAGCAGTTTTTCGATGAGCATCTCAATAACGCCTACACTGCCCTTCTACGCATAGTTGTCTTATATTACTTTTGGTCGATTTTCGTTTTTTATCACCAATGAGTCTATTTTCACGTATATTTTTGAAAACTTTTAAAAATAACATCGTTCGTTCCGAAAATCTTGAAAAACTATACCAAGTCTGTTTGTCCCATCGATGATTTTCTACACATATTTGTCCCACTAGATTTTTTCTATTCTAATTCATCCCACTAACCACTAATTCCCACATTTATAACTCGGGAAGGGCTACAGAGCACTAAAGACTTCTCCTAACAACGTTGTACCTGCACCTGTAATGTACAGGTTAAGAAATTCGGTACCGAAAATCACTTTACTTGATTATTTAATTGGAAATTGTAAGAACTGTCTTTTGTGTGTAGCCAAAAAGTAAAAGCCCAACAACGTTCAAATATGATAGGAATGGGCAATCTAAAAAACAATTCCCCTTTGTAATGGTGAGTCATCTGATACTTATTCAATTAACTAAAATTTCATCTCGACTATCATCACTTGCGTATAAAGACAACAAGATTAGCGTGATCATTTTCGTGAAAGGTTAAACAGCCTTGTATCCCCAATACGACCTCTGTATTGGGAAACATCGAATGCACGTAGTGTGTCTGATATGCGTAGAAATTTCATGTTGCAAGGCAAATTCCTCGGCATTATTGTCCCAGTGGGTATTTTTATGGAAAAAAGTGTTTAATCGAAACACTTCAACTAGATTTATTGGAAACAGTCTATTGCAAGGTAAAACTTATTAGAAGCTCATAATTGCATTTGTCACATTGACGCAATGCGTAAAAGTATTGTAAAACTTTAAAATCGTTTTTCTCGTTTGCATGATTTTAAACATGGGACAAATATGCGTAGAACGGCAGTACAAACGATAACAGTGTCTCATTTGCAGGTATCCTGGAGATCAAATCGGAAATTAGGTCATTAAAAGCAATACAGCTGCATGGGGTTCGCCACAAAAGGCAGAATCACAAAAGGTCACAAAAAAGACTCACGATAGCCAAGTGCGTGATGACAAATTCGTGCGAATCCTGGTTACGGTACTAAAGCTGCTACCCTACATTTATTATTTATGATTATTTGGTAACCAGACCTAATAACTGGCTGCAAAAAGTGACCAGTTTTGGCGGGAGGTGCAAGGCAAGCCTAATTATTAGATCTGAAACGCGCAAAGTGGTTTGGCTTAGGTCCTCAAGAATTTCACGGCGTCGCGGAGAGTAATTTTTCGATGTTAGGTATAACTTACACAAGCCTCAACGGCATGTTGAGTATAATTAATATAAAACAATTCATCAAGGAACCGAGGCTGCACAAAGCCGCCGCCGTGGTTTCCACAGTCCGAGCCGGCCGCTGACCCGCCGTCGGAAGCGGTGGCCTCTCGCATACAAACGACTGATCAACTAGATTCATAGGAATATTCACAGGTTTTCTTTCCCTTAGTTAAGTCAGAACGAGCGGTAGCGAAAAGGGAAAATAGATGACACAATGTTAGTAAAGTACATAATCAAAACCGAATCTGTCATTTTGTGATTCTGCCATTCGTGCTCTTTGTGATTCTGCCTTTCGTAATTCTGCCTTTCGTGATTCTGCCTTTAGATTTTCCGGCTGCAAGACAGGACAGGCTACCTGCATAACTCTATCACCATGGTAAAGAGGCAAAAGCAATTAGGGTTTGCAATATTCCCGGGAAACGGGAATGAAAAATCGCATTTCCCGGGAATTCCCGGGAAACGGGAACTGACAAATTCTTTAGCAAAATGATATTTAAATGAAGTTCATCAGTAAAAGGTAACAAAAAATTGTTTAAAATTTCATTCTTAATCCGCATGAAAAACAAAAAAAAAACAAATGAAATACAAAACATTTTCAAGTTAACATAAAAAATTCGTGATCGATTTTTGTAGCATATATTAGCAGTAGAGGAGAACTAAGGGTATTCATGTCGTCAAAAAATCACTTCAGATCCGCTGACAATTTTTCGTTAAGCTCAAAAATTTTATTTCCTTCTGTAAAACTTTGCTCAAGTCTGTTGAATCACCGCTAATGTTTGAATTCTAGAATACTTTCAAATCACCGATTACAGCTTTTGCTACACCTAATTGAAAACTGGTGTCCAATTCTTTCAGTTTGTTGAAGAGAAAACTGAGTGTTAAGGCCTAAATACAATGGATACGTTGCGGCTGCGTTTGCGGCAATTTGACAGTTAGCCCATACATTTTCTGTCAAACTAGCGTCAACGCTATGCTGCTATGCCATTGTGATTTATTTTAAATAAACTGCGTCTCAAATCTAGTTTTCATTGACAGAACAACATTTTAAACTCTTTTGGAGTTTATATCATTATTGATTAGAACGTAAGATTCCAAGGAAGATTTGATTTTGATGATGATGGTCCCACCTCATACCTCATCGGTTTGAGCTGGTCGATTTATCTAAGAAAGATATTATTTAAAGACATACAATGTAACCAGTAGGCAAACAAATAACGGACTGGTAATTAATACAGACATAGTAACCCTTCAAAAGAATACCAATAATTTGAAAATTAAAAAAAACGATTTTCCAATAACATCATTGATCCAAGGCTCATCCAAAACGTTTCCAACCCGAAAATTATCTGGATTTGGTTAGGAATCGAACCTAACATTTAGGAGCTTCAACTAATCAGAATTGGTTCTGGATAACGATCCAAAACTAAGAGAGAGATCCTATGATACTATAGTTCTCGATAACGAGCTATACAGTCCACAGGCAAACCCAAGCCTTTTCAGTTTTTTCTCCCAACCCTTTGTTCTAAACCGTGAAAACAGATAAATATTAAAAATCCTAATGAATATATATATATATATATATATATATATATATATATATATATATATATATATATATATATATATATATATAATATTACAAACCAAAAAAGCAACTTATCAACCCGATATGCCTTTTGTTTCAATTTCAGGGGTTTAACCCTGATGTACTCAGTATCCAGATTGTCTATGTCAGTCTACGCGCGCGTGGCTCAAACATGTTTAGTTAACTCATTTTTTTTTTTACTCTACTATTAAATATTATTAGCTATATTCAAACAAAAATCTATCATCATCAATAAACATAATAACTTAGTGTACCAGATAAATTTGAAAAAAAAAATATACTTAAATATTACAATCTTCTTTATTAATTAACAAAAAAATCGTTGAAATCGGTCTACAAAACAGATTTTATGTGTGAAACACAAAGCCTTTTAAACTCCGCCATTGTTGCTGCACGTTTCACTTGTCTGGGCATCGAATTGAAAAAAATAATTCCTCTATACAACAGAGAGTTCTGTGATCTACAAAATAAAAAGTGTGGTGTTCTAGCGTCTTCCGCGTTTCTAGTGTTGTACCTATGAAAATCACTTCCCCTATCAATTCAATCACACAAATATCGAGGCAGCATATTATTAAAAATTTTATAAAGGAACACCATTGTCAAAAAATATACTCGTTGCTTCACAGAAAGCCATTGCAACGCGTCCAGCATGAAACTCGAGGAAGTATATCTATTACATCTTAATATTTATCGCATTACTTTATTTTGTAACCGCTGTAATCTCAATATTTGTGTATTATTTGCAAGGAATAAGATGGATGAGCAAAAGTCTATATGTGGTGAAATGATTGACTTATACAACAAAATTTTACTACTAACAGTCAATTCATTTTTTAAACGGCACAGAATACCGTATTTTTTAGCCATTTTTCTGATGACGTTGTCAATGTGAGACTTGAAAGTTAACTTGTCATCAATGATTACTCCAAGGTATTTTAACTCATTCACGCGATCAATCGTCTCACCATTAATTGCAATATTTACGTCTGGTTTGGAGTTGGCCGAAGAAATAATCAAATATTTAGTTTTGCTAATGTTTAGCTTAAGTTGTTTAAAATTTAACCAATTCGCCAGATAATGTAAGTCTTGGTTTAAAAGTGTTTCAACATCATTTGGATTTTTAGCCGCAATGAACAGAACAGTGTCGTCGGCAAATAAATTTACATCACAAAACCGTAACACTCGCTTTATGTCATTAATATAAATTATAAACAAAATGGGCCCTAAAACACTTCCTTGCGGTACACCCAGTGTATTAGCAATGGAAACTGATTCAGAATAATGAAAACGAGTCTTCTGAGTTCTAGCACACACATAGCTTTCAAACCATTTATATGCTGTCCCTACGATACCGAAGCGCTTTAATGTTTGCAACACAAAGGGCCTAGAAATTGTTTCAAAAGCGCGTTTAAGATCCAGAAACACCGCAAAAATAGTTTCTTTAGCCTCGATTTTCTCTTTCCATTTTGCTAACACCAAATTCAATGCAGACTCACAAGAGTGTCCCTCTCGATAACCTGATTGTGTGCAGTATATTAATGGGGCGGAACTCTTCGGCTTTATCCGTCCCAGTAATTTTGGGGATAGGAACCACAAGAGATTCCTTCCAAACTTCAGGCACGTGCCCTGTTTGTAAAGATTCGTTAACAAGGTCCAGCAGGTCGTGGCCAATTACATGAAAGCAATCTTGTATTACTTTTGCGTTGACATTGTCGATACCAGCCGATCTCTTCAAAGAGAAACACATATCTTTCAACTCTGCAAAAGTAATAGGATGAAAACCATCAAATCTACAGTTATTATGGATCGGCTGTATTATCTCGTCAGGTTCATTTACCACATCAATACTTTGATTGATCGATTGAACACTTTCAACGAAATAACTGTTAAATTTATTTGCAATAACTCGCGCGGAGTTTTCCTCAATACCATTAAAAGTTATGGACTGTGATAATGTATTATTACTTTTCATTATTTTTTTTTAAGTTTTCCATAACTCTTTGCTGTTATTTTGATGTTGATCGATCTTCCGTTGTATATAAGCACATCTAACCTTTTTCAAGGTGCGTGAATATATGTTTCGCGCCGCGGTGTACCTGTTCCAATCATCGTTATCATTACTTCTACAAAAATTTTTATAACATTTATCTCTTTTACGTTTTAAACGCACAAGATCTAAAGAGTACCAGCTGTTCGAATTTTGTAACTCAACGAATTTTTCAGAAACTAGATTCTTGGTACAGTCTTCCAACGTTTTGGTTAGAACAGCTGCTTTATTGTCCAAATCTCCAGTTATTGGATGAAAATTCAAACTTCTTGAAACAAGCTGAGACATTGCTTGTTTCGAATAACTATTCCAGCACTTTATTTTTACTTTATCCTCTCGGTTTTGATCGTTTTCAATTGAAATACAAATTGTCTCATGGTTTGTTATTTTATAATCGGCCTCTGTGAAGGAATTAACATTATCAAAATTGGAGAACACATGATCAATCAAGGTACGAGAGTGTCTAGAAATTCTTGAAAATTGAAAAACTGTTTGTCTTAGATTTAAAAAACCGACTAATTGCTTTAATTGACTCGAGTTCGATCCACCAAGCCAATCAATATTGAAATCACCAGCAATTACGTTTAATTTATTCAAATCAACAAAATTTTCCCACCAGTTATCTAAAATTTCCAAAAAACGCTGGTCACTCGAACTGGGGGAATGGTAGACTATTCCAAAATTTCCCATCGTCATGCCTCTCTGAACTAATATTCCCAGGAACCAATTGTTTTCGACAGATTCGTTTGATAGAATGTTGAACTTGACTGATTCCTTGGCGTAAATAGCAACCCCACCAGTATGTCTGGAATGTGAAAGGCAAAAAGCAACTTTATAACCCGGAATACTATATTGATCAAATGCATCAGCTTCCACTATGTGAGTTTCAGCCAGCAATACTAACATTGGTCGTTTTTTTTCCACAAGATGCCGCAAAGCAACATAATTCGTGGATAAACCAGCAATATTAAGATAAACTATTTCTAATTTTCTCTCACATTGCATTTTCTTCAGCTGCTATTTACTTGACAACATGTTGCTTTTTCTTTTTTCAAACAGTCTCCGAAAAACTGGACACTGCGAACTTGATGCTGGATGTTTCGCGTCCAAATTCATTTTTAACTCATTATTATGTTTTAAACAATTTACGCATTTATAATCAGTAGAAGCGCATTCCGATGTTTTGTGCTTTTCACTGCATTTAGAGCATGTCTCAGGATTAACACACTCTGTGCTTTTATGACCAAATTCGCCACATTTAAAGCAACGCAATACATTTATGGCCTCTCGTACAAAACACTTGTCCCACCCAATGCTTACTTTTCCAGCATTCATTAGGCAGCTATAAGTGTCTTGATCAACTTCGATTATCACGTTAAACTTGTTATATTTGAAGCGTGAATTTTCATACTCGGCAATAACCTTTACTTCTTTAAAGCCGATGCTATCATTCTGACTTTTCAACAAGTCTATGAATTCATCGGAGGAAGATCGATCACTCATTCCCACTATCTTCAACTTAGGCTTCGCGATTGTGGGAATAACAGCATTATATCGTTCACCCAGGTTGCTTTCAATGTCTTTTTTAGCAACCTCAACATTATCCCCTACTGCACACTCTGCAATTATCGAGCCATTCTTACCGTTTCTAAAGTTCCTGATTTTGTAGATTTTTGGATCTAAAGTTTTTTTCAAAAAACATCTAGTATCTTCACTAGATTGAGAAGTCTCGACCGGTTTGAATTTTTGGTTAATTAACTAGGATATCGAACGTCTTCGTTAGTGGTTTTCTTCGGCCCCCTTTTGCATAAGATTGCTGCAGAAAAACTGCCGAAGAAAACCACTGACGAAGACGTTCGATACCCTACGTTATTTCGTTATTTCGCCGTTCGGTGGTTTTCTGTGACCGAGACAAACCGGAAGGAAACGATAGAATATTAAATAATCAGTTCAATCTCAGAGCATTTGAAGGCTTACTAATTAACATGCAAAGATGATTTTTACGTTGAAATACCATACTGACTTTTAATTTTATTGAATGATTTATTTCATGTCGCGCCAGTTCGACGTATTTAATTTTATTGCAATATTGCATAAGAAACTATAGTGAATCATACAAAATTTTTCGCGGAACTCGGGAATCCCGGGATCCCGGGAATCAATATTTCTGTTCCCGGGATCCGGGAATCCCGGGAAAAGCTATTTCCCGGGATTGCAAACCCTAATAGCAATGGTGCTTCACTAAGTGATTTCAGGATTTGGGAGAAAGAGAGACTATCGGAGGATTAGCTACTAGGGACCGAATCCTTCCCTCAGATAGACTCTTCTGAAATACCGGCAATACAAGGTGCCCACACATCAATAAGGTACATACGAAGGAGCGGCAGATGAGCGTGGTTGCAAATGTTAGATAGCAACATTTTTCGCGTACTGAGATCGTGACGTCACAACAACCAATTGAACACTGTTTGGCTCAGGAAATTGTATGGATTCTGTTTGAAACCGTATGAAATGCATTATATTGTTGTATTAGGATAGTATCAGAAACAACATGTGTCTCCCAGGTATTGTCATAGATTACGTTACTATTTTGGGAAAGGTTTGAATATGGCAAGGTTTTCATAAAATATTTTTATTACTTATTCCCGATTTTCTAATTTTGGCCTCCCCATATGTTGCGATGTTCTGAACCTCCTGCCAGGTTATACTTATGTGTGACACAATCTAATAATAATTTGAGAAGATTTTGGGAACTATCATATCTAGGAATGCAACAAAAAACGATAACAGCTATTTTACATTTTAGGTTTTAAGGCATTATATCAATTAGTTTTCCATTTCTCAAATATTCGAATATATTTTTCTCTTCACTGCACTTCTTTGTTCGCTTTGATAAAAAAATACGTTAGAAAGATATTCAACATGTTTTTTTATGGCGGCCGTCTTCCGAAGGGTCTTCATTTTTATAGGTGTGAATGCTCATTTCCGGGTTACTTTTCAAAACCGATCGAGCAATATAACTCATGGTGTACTCTGCTCCATCTGACTCTTCAAGATGTCGCTGGACTGACTTGTAGGTCCACGTGTCGTCCTCTTAATCACTTGGGGTGAGTTCTTCCTTGATTCCAGGTTTGTTGGAAAGCTCTTTTTTATATTCAAACGGGCAGGTCATGATGAAGTTCTCTTCGAATGGTGCGGATCATGTATTTTGATTTTTGGCCGAAGGTGCATCTGCCTCGTGTTGCCTTGAAAGCTCTGCTACCAGCGCGACTCGCGCCGTCTGTGATGATGGATTCACCGGTGGAAGTGTAAAAATTGTTAAAACGGCTGAAACGTAAACAATTACTTTTGAACAGCAACGGGTGGTAGATTGATGCATTACCTTCCAATGCATAAATGTGCCAGGAATAGACCTGGAACCTATGCTCAAAATCCTCCGCGCGGAAATGTTGTGAACAAATATAAAACTTTGTGGGAAGATCCGGTACCCGGCAAAACAAACGCCAGCGTTTCTCAACATCAGTTTTTTGGGAGAAGCATGTATGCTTATGTCTAACTTTTAGACATGATAAACCGAAACATCACATGATTCAACTGCACACGACGGCATTCTCGTGTTGTGGTAACCGTAGAACGCTAGAAACACAAAAAAGAAAAATTTCCTGAAAAAACGCACTAAACACCTAACGTAAACTAGAGTTGTGACTTCACAACTTTTCACTCACCACCTCTGATCGCGTATTAAGAACTTATCTGCCACTCTTTTGTAATATACCTTATTGCCCACACATCACGTCTTCACGGGCTCCAGTGTATAAACTGACAAGATTTATCAAAGCTACCTTGGACCGAGTGTGGTGGGACACTTCCAAATCGCTCCAAAGCGCGCAAAGGGTTGTGAATTATCCTGCACGTTCCTCAACAATGCTCTTATGGATGTAACTGACTAGTGGGAATCGAAACGAAGGCATGGAGAAGAGTAGGTTCAGGAACCAATGCATCAAAAACCAAGAGAAGGAGAAGCTCGAAAGAAACCACCATTCGCCTCCCACGGACGGTGATCATGAACGGCAAGGACCTCGATGAAGGTTTCAATACAGACTATCTAGAAAACGAAACTCGTTGCCAGTAATCACAATTGACGAACACCTGGGGCCAGTATTCCAGATTTCATACAATCTAATAATGTTTTTCTGATTGTTTGAATATCCAGTTTCTACAATGACGAATTGTAAAAAGTGAATACAATAACATAATTTACAATGGGGCCATATCATATAAATTTAGAAGGGAAGGACTTTTATAGCGTTATATTATTTTTATAGGTACGTAGGCGCCTTGGTAATGTTTTGCTCCTTACGGGGAGGTGGGCGTGAAAAGAGTTGTTTCTGTTTCTTTTGCGTTACGTTCGCTTAAATAATAACAGCCTTAGCTGTTAAAAATACTGATTTAGGTCCTATTTCAAGAATTCAGTCTATAGTTGCGACATTCTTCTTGATTTCTGGAAACTTCATACACGATTTCAACTTCAGTCAACTCTGAAATATCTTTGAGTTTTTTTTAAATTTAAATCTACTCAAAAATTGGTTTGATATCTAAAAATTCGCTATTACCAAAGAATTTTAAACAAAAATGTGTTCAGTTTTTAACACTATTATTATTTGCTGTGCGTAAATATTTTGACTTGGCTTGCAACTTTAAACACCCTAGTGATTTTTGCAATGTTCAATTCTTGTTTGTCGCTTTTTATTTCTCTATTGGCTAAATGATTTCTATGAATGTCTAAATTTCTGTCTTGAACTTAATTATTCTTAAAAATCTAGAGTTTTTAAACTTTTGTTATCCCAGGTTATATTTTGCATGCTTTTTTATGTCTAATACCAAATTAGAAATTGATTTTTTCAAATATTTCCGTCAAATAACTTTGTTTTTAAGCATTTTATACAAGTTCAATCAAGCTTAGATCAGCAATTTTCAATAGCATGCTTTGTTTTATGAGTACTAAATCAAGGTGATTTTGATCACTTCTGCTCTTGTTTGAATTCTTGGGATAGAGCGGCTGTTGTGATTGTGATTTGTCAAAATCTCTACTGGTTGTGTTAAAATATGTCTAGATTACTACCATTTGGGACTCATCATTACAGCACCTTGAGGTCATCATCCAATTTTTATTATATTTTTTGTTTGTTAACGTATACTAGACACGTTATTATTTTTTTTTTTTCAATTCAATATTTATTTTAACAACTAGACATAAAGCTCGAGAATTGTCAATAAGAGAAAAAGACAACAAAAATGACATTTAAAGTTCAATGTTTCAAACTTCTTATTTTACAGTCTTGATTCGCATAGGCCTGCTTATTCTAAGCTCGAACAGTCTGAATTAGTAATGTTATATAAAAATTGTAACTTATTAAGAGCTTATGTTTAACATTGACATGAAATATATCGAATTTTGAAGGTTCATTACTAATCATAGTTTGGTGACTAATGTGATTTCTGCATTTGTTTGAATTTTCTATGTAAATCAACAGTTATGCAAACACTACAAATAAGGTTAGGTACAGAAAAAACCTCCATATGGAACAACAAGACAGTTAGCCGCCAGCAAGTGTTTCAAACCTAGATTCGACCCACTCTGCACGGCTAGGCCCGGTGGGAAAACACCGCTTTTCAATTAGACACCCGCTTATCGAGGAGGTGAAAGGGAATCAAACATACTCGAAACGGATTACCGGCTAACTCCTTACAGATGGTGCCCAGAAGGAATGCAGCATCGACGAAAAAAAATATTTACCCCTTTTTGACGATGTGCGTTGGAACGTTTTCATTTTCTGTTTATTTTCATCTGGCTGACGGACGGTACCGAAGCCGGTTGCAGCAGCGCAAGGGAATCAGCGAAGGCTAATGAGGTGTTCCCACAGGTAACTCGGCTTAAGATTCATCCTCAGGTTGCAAATTTTCACATCCGTTTTTTTTTAGGTTTCTTCGCTGCACTTGCAAATCGGTGGAAAGCTGGACGGTGTGAACAGGAAAAGAATTTCTGCTGAAATTTATTAATATAGATAAGCTTTTAATTGGCGCAAATAATTTAGCTGTACAGCGCGATGATAAAGGGACGCACGAAAATGATTAATTTGTGCTTTTAAAAGGTTGAAAATTGGTTGACGAGTACGAATGCGCACTGTGTGATATCAGAGCGACCAGCCGACATAATCTATCAGCGCGGTCTCATCGGATTGGGGTCTAACCGTGGAGGTATCAATTTCACAACATAACTTATGCCCTAAAACTGTTAAAACTCGCTCGTTTCGGACCCTGGACGCATGGCCTGCGTCCGGAGACCCCCTGCAGGAATGTAAACGTTCCCGAAAACGGGTGAAAATAAGATCTAAACAAGAGCCATCTGAAGAATAGTGGCTGAGAGGAACGAACGAAAAAAAAAGTATCAAATTCTGATGCGCATGAATGACAGCGTCGTGAATTAAGGTGACAGCCAGTTGCGGTCCAGGTATCATCTGTCCAAAGTCAGGAGCGCTTGACTACTTGACAACCTACTGGATCGAGCAGCCGTTTTTCGTTATACTAATTGCCTAATCAGTTTTGATGAGTTGACTTGCTTTTGCGACTTTATTAAAGCTTGGCTGTCTGGCTAGTGAACTGCGAAATTGGGCCGAAGTTTTCTCCTTCGGAAGAGTGTGTGGAGGGGAAGTTAGTAATTTTTCGGGAACTAGAATTGCATGTTATAAGAGAGCGAGAGCTTTAAAAATAATACATTTTCTTAGTAACATATTATGACAAGTTGAAAAGCAACAGTGTCTGACCACCCCAAGCACAATACCAAAGGAGTTGAGTTGTAGTACAACCTTCAGCGCAACTCTCAGGAATGAAGCACTGTCATCATTCAGCTTGAGCATTGAACCGATTAACTGCAGAAAAACAATCGTAGAACATGATTGTTCAACCACTTAAAGTCACTACCATTTCGGTTCGCGACCCCGGTCGGGGCCTAGCCATTGCCACCAACAGCTTCGATCCCTACACACGATAGTTAGTTCAAGTGTTTGTTTGATATTCCATTCAATTTAAATCGAATTTCACAGAGGCAACAGACAACCGGCCAGAGTGGACATTGAAGCTACATGAAGTATACCGTGGAGAATAAAATGTACATATTCATCGAGTTCCCCTCGCTGTTGTTGGCCCTCCACCGCAACAATGTTTGACTCCAGTGGATAAATCTATGCGGATGGAGAAATTCAAGGCACACTGAAACAGATTAACACCCAAGCTTGGTACACATGGGCAGGAATTTCGTCGCTTAGGACAGTCACCAGGCGAGTTGAACGTAGATTTCCAGCAAGTGGACACGACAAAATAGTGATAGGATTGTTGTGTCTGTTTCGATTTCGGTTCGGTTTTGTCGAACTAGCATAAAAATAATACTAGCATTGCATTAATAGACATAATTGTCATATTATACTGTATGTAACATTTATATTACAAGTACTAAAATTACGATAGCTAGACAATTGAAACTTTTCATTATCGCCGAACAGCCCAAAAAATAATTTCTACCCTTCAAGGCCAGAAAAGGACAAAATAGCAAATCATCCCAAACTCGATCATAAAAACGTTTTGCTTTTGTGTTCGCATTACTGCCGGTAACCGCAAGTCAGTCCCATCTGTAAAAATGTTAAAACGAGAAAACAGCTTCGAAAGATATTTCATTCACGCTCCGTTATCACTTATTTAAGATGAATTATTTTGACAATATTCATGTTAAAATATAGTTTGAAAAACCATTGATAAAATTGATTTTATGATAAAAACCTTAAGTGTGACTGACTTACCGTTACATTCTACACCGAAGAGAAAAGTAACCGCAAGTCAGTCACATTGCAATATTGAAACTATGGTGCGTGTTGACGTGTTGTTATTCGTTGCCCTGGAAAACTGTCAATCCTTCGCTGTTAGGAAGTGTATGTCCATGAGAATCTTTTAAGAAATGTCGACGTTGGAAAATCTCATGATGTACGGAACCGATGAAAGCTTATCCGGTGAGGACTCGGATAAAGAAACTGAAGCCGGGACTGCAGTTGGTTCATCCTACAACAAATGTCAAGATGTTCCAAGTCCATTTGAGGTTCGAGCATCACCTTTGGAGATTTCTTGGAATGATTCCCTGGATTCTGATGGAAGTTTGTTCGATACTCAAGATTTAGATTTTGCGGATAGATTAACGAAGAAGCGAACCAAGAAAAAAAATTGACTTGCATTCGTATTTGCAGAAAATTGCTCCACATAAATTCATCACCAATTCAAACTACAAAATAATCCCAATAATGGATAATTATTACTAGATAACTTATTTTCATCTTCACGGTCGCATCGAACTCTTTTTTACTCCCCATTCATTTTACTGTTGTATTATGCATGTTTTTTTTGTAAATCGGGACTGACTTTCGGTTATTTTTCTTCTGGGACTGACTTGCGGTTACTTTGCCTAAAGTGACAATTCGACTTGGTATTGATTTCCACTTTTGTTGAACAAACCACTATTTTTTTATCGGTACATCTGAAAATATACTCAAAGCTAGGCCAAAATACGCTGCTAACTCAAAATTGACAAGATTACAGATAGGACTGACTTGCGGTTACCGGCAGATTAGGTCCAGAAACGCCGAGTACTTCTAGAGATCAACAATTAATTGAATAATTATTAATTTGGAGTTTGACTAAGTATAGCGTATTGGGTCAACCGTGTGTTGCCCGCCAATAATTAAAATCAGCTGAAATTTCACAAAAAACTGTTAAGTAGCAGCGAATCATTCTCAATGTTCAACTCCTGATAAAATCACTTTTTGAACTATCAATAAAAAAAAGTTAGAATAGTAGTCTCCACCATTTTTGCTTTGATTTTGCTCTTCTGTTGTGATTTTGTGATTTCAGCTGGGCACAATCGACGAACCCGGCTAAGCATCAGTTTCCAAAAATCAAGCAAAAAAATATCGCTTCTATCCCGATAACAGCCTTTAATCGTGTCCACACCTGCGATGAAATCCAACCGGTGGTCGCGCTACAGCTGCAGCATCATCTATCCGGGAAACTTACACCGCGATGCCACCGCACTGTGCAATTCAGTGGGATTCTTCGCGAATGCCATAACTATTTTTAATTAATTTAAATAACAATGTTGACGCTTGCCTTATATGCGTTTGGCGAACCTAGAGGCCCCGGCGGTGTTGCGTCGAAATGCTCCGATCCGATTGACGGTATCAATAATGCAAGGAATCTTGCCATTTATATTGACCGTAACTATTCCGCTTACTTCGGTGGCGGTGGATGCTGGAAGCGAATCGATCCGATCGTCAATCAATTTAACAGGTACCTAGTCTCGAACAAAAGATGATTAACGGGAGAACATGCCGCCTGTGTATGCAACAGGCTGACTATTTCACAGCAAGCTTGTTTGACAGTACGCGATGTTCCCTGTGAAGGCGGACAAGAAGGAGAGGGGAGATTGTTGGGGGCTAAACCACACACACAAAACGCGCCTCACTCGAAGTGTCAGATCTGTCGGATTGCTGACAATAATTGAAACCATTAAAAAGACCCACTCCGAAGATGATAATGATAGAGAGAGACTGCACGAAGGTTGCCTGGCCGAGGATGATGCTGACGATGATGATACTGATGAGGATGATGATTGCAATGATGCGGCTTCCTTGCAGTAGATCGACGATGGTCGAGCAGGCATTTGGCCCAAAAGCAATCCGAACCTTGCCAGCCGTAGTTTTCTCAGGAAATCACAATATGTTTAAATTAATGACTGGGTATGGATAATAGCGTTTGGAGGCTACAGATCAGTGTTTTGTTGTAATAACACTAGTTTTGATGGCTTTCTCGCTGCGGAAACAGCTGAAGAGATTGCTTAATTATTCAGAAACTTACTGTTGCAGCTTCTGGTTACGAAACATGTTTTTGTTATAATTCATCTCATTTGCAAAAACACTCAAATTTACCTTTGCGTTTTTCTGATATGAACACAAAGCATACAGAATTAAAAATATGGGCTGTTCATTTTACCTGCAGAGTACGTATTACGGAAATTTGTATATCGAGAAAATCATTCAAACAATCACCGACCCTTGATGACTTTTGCTGGTTAGTAGTCTAAGTACAGATATTTGCAATAGCACCCACACAAAAATTGTTTTCCAGCCTTTCTCATTTGAACTTATTATTTGTTAAAATAGAATTACACAACACTCCAATTTAAAAAAAATGCACCCTGAAAATTTCTGCTGGATTTATTCTCCACGAATTTCTGGTAGCCAACAGCACATCTATATCGAACATTCAAAACCTAGCATTCACACATATATGAGCATACATTAACACTTACACATGCAAATACCATGAAATAAATATGTTTCAAATACATCACGCGAAAAATCCACTGCCGACTTATTCTATTGCTCATCCTTAACTACACACACTGCTGTGCAAACGATATGCGACTGAAAGAAATGTCTCATCACACACAGGAGAGTCAGCTGATGCTGATAAACCACATGTTCAAACAGTTAAAGTCCGATAACAGTGTAATTAAATAGGGTTTTATGCGCAACTAGATCTTTTATTTGAGACCAGTTTAGTGAAAATCTGTCCAAACATTCTGCAAAAATTGAGTGAGCTCAAGCAGTCTTTGGAATATGTATCTTTTCAAAACGTGATTTTCTTCTTTTATACATATCGTGTATACACAATTTTGAAAAAATTGATTCAGCTTATGAGCTTATGAATGAGTTTCAAAGCCTCCGGAACACGTTTCTTTTAAAAACTTTTGAAACACATGTTTGATCATTAGTTGAGGATTTTCAAGACATCCCGTTCATTTGTGTTGTTTAAATTGGTTGTGTAGTTTCTGAGATAATGAAATTTCTTGATTTTCACATTTTGAAACACGGTGCCTAAACTAAAAATCCGATTGTAATACAATTTACAGACCACCAGACCTTTCATTTTCAACTAATTTCGTGAAAACCGGTCTAGCCATTTTTGAGAAAAGTGAGTGAGTTTAAGTAGTCTTTGGTATATGCTTTGCTTTTATAACGTGATTAGACATTTTTAAAAATAACGGACAAAGTTACTAACCGACCATAACGAAATTCAATTGCAACCTATGGGACAACTAGGCCTTTGATTTGAGACTAATTTTATGAAAATCGGTTCAGCCATCTCTGAGAAAAATGAGTGAGTTCAAACAGACTCTAGAAAATATTTCTTCACATAACTTTTGAACCATGTGTTCAATCATTATGAAAGTTATAAGTTAAGAGTTCTGGAGATAGCCCGTTTATTTGACATCAGTTTTGTTAAAATCGGTTGTGTAGTTTCTGAGATATTGATGTTTCGTGATTTTTACATTTTGATACATAACCTCTAAACCAAAAATCCGATTTCGATGAAATTCAATAGCAACCTATGGGGCGACTAGACCTTTCATTTGCAATAAATTTCACGGAAATCGGGCTAGCCATCCCTGAGAAAAGTGAGTGAGAAAAAAAAGTTGCACATACACACACACGCACACACACATACACACATACATACATACATACAGAAAATGCTCAGTTCGTCGAATCGAGTCGAGTGATATACGACATTCGGCCCTTGGGAGCACTTTCATACCATTAGTTTTTGCAGTGATTGCTATACCTTTTTAGGAGGAAGGCAAAATGTTATTTTCTGCAGGCCAAAAATAACATCATCACCACGAATGTGCACGTGTCTTTTGTTTTTGTTTATTATTTTTGACGTTTGCTTGTTTCATGAAGTATAGTTTGTTTCAAATAGCTCCTGACGGTTATAAGATAAGGTGCCAAAAAGGTTTGTTCTATTTTTCAACGTAATAATCAAGATTTAAATAGGTGTCCCTTTTATCACCCATGTTAATTTCACCCAAAATACCCCTACCATAAGACATGAACCCACCGAACTGTCCCGAACCTCTCGAAACCTTCCGGGCTATGATGAAATGCAAACTTCGAATGACCGAAAGTTGCCCTAAAATGATTATAGCTTTTAAGCCATTCCAGTGAATTTTGCAGCCACTAGTGAATGCGGACGTGCGTCGAAACTCTGCAGAAATTTGTCGCCGGGTTCGTCGCTTCTACGCTTGCTTACGGGAAAACTCATAAAAGTCTCTGAAAAAGTTGTCCTTGGATAAAAAGTTACAATCTTTCCTTTTTTCTAATTTGAGCTCCAGGGCAATAAAGTTTTCAACTCACCCTTTAGGATCCGTTGCGATACCAATGTCATAAATAGCATTCAAATCCCTCATTTCAAATTCAATTCACTTTCCCAGCGCCAAAATTCCAGAAGGTTGTTTTTTTTTAGAAATTCTTTTTTTATGGTAACACTCAGGCTCGTCGTTTTTCCTCAAAAAATTATTAGCTCTCACACTGGTGGGCAAAGCGACGCACTTGAAGTTTGGCTTTTTGAAGAGAGCAGCGAATCCATTATATCTGAGGAGCTTGCAAAAAACATCCCGGTGAATATCTCCAGAGAGATAATAGACTGCTTTGAGCTTGCGCACAATAACTACACAACAGAGCTCACTGCACTGCTTTTACTGTGTGTCTTCTAAGCATTTATTAAATGAGGAGAGCATCTAGGTAGAAAAGTAGATTGCGTTGTTTGCTTTGCATCTCGAAACTGAAAAAAAATCTAGCCGCCTGTCACGTATGTTTGCTCTGAGGTCACACCGCGATGTACTCCTGTGCATTTTCACTAGAGTGATTCAGCACTATTGTCTCGCTCAGCTGTGGTGTAAGCAGTAGGTGTGATGCTCAAAGGTCACCTAAGCATCCTGAAGGAGTTCAAGCTAACACCTTTAGTAACAACAGTCTTTGACTGGATGGAAGCAAAACCCAACATGAACGTTCCTGATTGACACAGATCATTCGGTGTGGAACAATGGAGGGCCGAGTCTTCCATCGGGCATTATCCGATTCTACACGGATGGCTCAAAAATCGGGTCCCAGACTGGATCAGAGATCTACAGACCAGGTATAAAGTCCACTATCTCTTTGGGAAAGTAGCCAACCGTCTTTCAAGCAGAGGTGTACGCAATATATATCTGTGTTACGATATGTCTGAGCGCAACTATAGACATGCGACCATCGCAGTTTTCTCAGACAGTCAGGCTGCACTGCTTGCATTAAAGTCTGCCACCTTTGTTTCCAGACTAGTCTGGGAGTCCACCCGCAACAAAGTTATGCTATTTTGGGTACCCGGACATTGTGGAACCGAGGGAAATGAACATGCCGACAGCCTAGCAAGGCAAGGATCTGCTCAGTAATTCATTGGAGCGGAACCGTTTCTGGGTATCTCCATATCCCCATTAAAGGCGAACTGAGTACATGGGAAAAGCTAGAAATAGCATCTCATTGGCAACGTGCGCAGGGTTGTAGACAAGCTAAACAGTTTATCTTCCCCAACCCTGCTGTTACCAAACTACTACGAATCATCACGGGACTCTTCACCGGACACTGTCCCGCTCTCTATCATTTAATGAAAATCGGCAAAGTCCCAACCGACAATTGCCGCTTCTGCAACGCTGAACCTGAGAGCTCAGCACATTTGCTCTGCTTTTGCGGAGCTCTTGCTTCATCGAGGTTCAACTTCATCGGAAGTTACCTCTCAACTTCATACCAGGTATGGAGCACCAATCCCAAAACGGTTACTGGTTTCATCAACCATCTTGTTCCGAGCTGGGGCACAGGCTTACAACCAACTAGCTCAACTCCATCAATGAGTTCGAGCATCCTTTAATCTGTGGTAAGCAACAATAGACAATCATTGCTGTCGCAGTGGCACTTCTGCCCAATACTGGTTAGATTAATTACCGTGAACGTTTACATGTCTGTTTTATTGGCTCTTATCGGTGAAAATTAAATATAACAGCTTTATTTCGCGTAACGTGTTTCGGTCTACTATTCTTCGACCATCATCAGACGCAAATGGCTGTTTGTAACCTATCGGTCTTGTCTAACTAAACTAGTATAGTTTAGACCAATAGGTTGCAAACATCCATTTGCGTCTGATGATGGTCGAAGAATAGTAGACCGAAACGCGTTACGCGAAATAAAGCTGTTTTTTTAATTTTCACCGATAGGAGCCAATAAAACAGACAAGTAACTTCTGCCCAATGCCCTCAGGCATACAAAAAAAAAACAGTAGGCGTAATAATTAATTCTGAGAGCAGCAGAAACACAGCACGAAGTAGAAGAAAGAAGTGAAATGCAAAAAAATATCACACGCTGAGCAAGAAGTGAGCGGTGGATATTCACTCTGCTCTTTCCATATATTGTATTTTATTTTAGAAAATAACAATAACTTTTGGAATCACTTTCAGGGTCCACTCGACGAAGTCCCATCGAGCCCAAATTTTTCAGGGTATGTTTTCCGAAATGATAGCACTTCTGGCATGAGCGTGGTATTGTCCACTAACCCAATTTCTCATGAAAACTGAGCAAGTCTTCAAAAGTCTACGCAAGGGTCTGCTTCCTCTGTTAAAGCCACATGGAGGCCCCACGATCTTGTGACCGGATCTAGCCCCCCTTCCTAAGAGCACCGGAGCTAAGGTCCATTGAAAAATATAGGTTATTATGAAGCTATGAAGCAGGCGCTATGAAAGCATCTCACGTAGGAAAAGTCTGTAGAAGGCATGAAGAAAAAATGTGTTTCCGTGCAGTGGAGTTGAGCGTGAGGTGCTAGCGTACGGTTATGGTATTGAAGTGGAATGAAATAAATATGCTAGAAACTTACTAATGGTTTTTATTTTATTGTCTGAAAGTTTGAAAAAAATCAGTCAACTAGAAAATGTTCTGCAGCATTTTTTCCGTGATGCAATTTGATGTGGGACACCCTTTTAATTAATTCGGAAGTTGATGGCAGCAGTCGTTGACAGGGCCGAATTTAGACGGTGGGGGGGCCGGGCCAAATTTGTTTGTGAGGCCCTCTTTTCTAAAAACATCAGATGTAACGTACTGTAAGGTGACGAGCAAAAAAAAAGGTCGCCCCATTTGCCCCCCCTCAAATCCGGGCCTGGTTGTTGACACAGTGCAGCTGAAGTTTTAGGAGTATTATTCTCATATCAAAAACCAGAAATTAATATTTAAGTCTTCTCGACTTATTAAGGTTAATTATCATCAATTTTCTTCTTATCAAAAAATTGTAACATGGGAATTTTCCTTTTTGGAAAATAGTGGGTACTAGGTTTTTTTTTTCTCATATCATTTATTTGACACGGCACAAATACAATTTAATGTTTAACGGCGCCAATTATATCTGATGACTTAAAATCTTAAAGCAAATTTTTTATCCTCGCTGTCGACTACGAGCTGAAATTAAGTCTATCTTAAAACTAGGATGTATTTTTCAATCAGTGTTTTGTGTTTTGATGGTCGTCTGATGCTCTTCGAATGGCCATGAATATGCAGCTTGTATGGATTTGTTCTGCTGAGCCACGATGTCATGAGCTGGAAGAGGGGCTTGTAATTCTCGGATCCTGAAGGTATTGTGCGGGGTCTAGTTGCTGGTTATGGTTCGTTGTTGTTGTTCGCTGGTGTTCAAGTGGCCTATGGTATGTGCCGCTGAGCCAAGATATCACTTAAGGCCTCGGGTTCTCAGGTCCTGGTGAGTTCGTGTGTGGTGCAGTTGTTGATTCCTAGGTACTAGGTTGTATACGTAGCAAAAGTTCGAATCAATAGCGTATTTGTGACCACCCGTGAAAGAAGTCAATCATCTCCTTGATTATTGATGTCCCATTTCTTCCTTTTCAACCACTAAATGTCACAAATCATAATCTTCTTCTTCGATTTCTTCATCCACTATGATTTAAGATCCGATCGCTGGAGAGTCCATGCTGTGGATTTGGATTTATAATCCAACATTTGTTTTAAATACTGAAAGTTTTCTGACAACATGTATGGAAAAAACCTAAATTAATCCACCTAGCGGTCAGACCCAGCCTTTCTCATTCAAACTTTTATTTGTAAAAATAGATTAACATGAACTTCAATCCAATAAACGTATATTCACTCTTTAGGTACTAAAATATTGATGTTGTAATCTTTACATATAAAAATGTAGTCCGGTCTGTCTGTCTGACACATATAGGCTCGAAAACTACCAAACCGATCGACGTGAAAATTTATTTGTAGGGGTTTTTGGTACCGATATAGGTTCCTATGATAGTTTGAGACCCCTCCCTCTTTTGAAAGGGAGGGGTCCCATACAAATGAAACATTAATTTCTACACAACTCAAGAACAAACCAAGCAAATGAAACCGAATTTGGCATGTGGAAGTTTTAAAGGGTAACAAATATGACCATAATGGTTCGACACCCCTCTCTTTTCTGGAAGGGAGGGGTTCCATAGAAATGAAACACAAATTTCTGCCCATCTCGAGAACTAATCAACTAAATGGAACCAAATTTGGCAGGTGAATGTTTTTAGTGGTAACAAATATGTTCCATAATCGACCTCAGGCAACATTTTGGATTGTAAGATAGCGACTTCCGGTTTCTGAAAAACAGCTGAAAATGACCAAATAGCACCCAATATGAGTGTTTCTTCAACCAGTATGACGTTCGAAATCCAGAAATCGTCTCCAAATGCCGTTATGAAATTCAAAATGACGACTTCCGGTTTAAAAAAAAAAGCGGCAAACGACCAAATACCACCCAATATGGGTATTTCTGGAATAGTAATAATGCACTGAGGCCATAAATCAACTTCAGACAACATTTTGAATTTTAAGATTGCAACTTCTGGTTTCTGGAAAACAGCCTAAAATGAACGATTCTCATTGAACAGCCGGAAATGACCAAATACCATTCAATATGAATGTTTTCGGACCCAGAATTACGCCCAAATGACAGAAATTGATTCCACAGGCAATTTTAAAGTCCAAAATGACGACTTTCGGTTTCTGAAAAACAGCCCAAAATGACCAAATACCACCCAATATGAGTATCTACGCAACCAGAATGTTGCAAGAAGTTAAAAATTGACCTCAGACACCATTTGAAATTATAAGATGGTAACTTCTGGTTTCTGGAAAACAGCCAAATATGGCCGATTTCCGTCTAACATCAGTATCTCCGGATCTAGAGAAATCGACCAAAGACCCCATTTTGGATTCTAGGTTGGTGACTTCCGGTTCCTGGGAAAAAGCCGAAAATGATCGAATAACACCCAATATGGGTATTTCTTCAACTAGAATGACGCTCAGAGGCCAGAAATTATCTTAAATACCATTTTGAAATCCAAGATGGCGACTTCCGGTTTGTGAAAAACAGTCTAAAATAACCAAATACCATTCAACATGAGTATCTCTGGAACCAGAATGATGCAATGAGCTAACAATTGACCTTAAACATCATTTTAAATTGCTAAATGGCAACTTCTAGGAACAGTCGGAAATGACCGAATAATACTCAATATGGATATTTCCGTAATTTGAATTTAAACACGACCACTGTTAGTTTCTGGAATTTTGAATTTAAACACGACCACTGTTAGTTTCTGGAAAACAACCAAAATAACTAAATACCTCCCAATATGAGTATTTCCGGTGTCAGATTGATGCCAGAAAATCTGCTGAAAATGACAGAATACCACCCAATAGGAATGTATTCAGAATTAAGGCGGTGTACAAAAGCCAAAAGTCGAGGATGCTGTCACTTCGATAAAACCAATCATTTCAAACGATTTGTTATTTGGCTTTGATCATATCCTGTGGCCGAATCGTCGAACATTTGCAGACTTTAAACACATCGCAAGGAATCAATGAATTTGGAACGTTCAAATAGTACGACACCACATTTAAGTTATGTTGAGGCCACATATATCGATCAAAGCAGGTATAGTTTTAAATAGTTTTTGAATTTCTTTTCTTTCCAAAACTTTTGAGCCACATATCAAATTGTTATGAAGTTTGTTATTTGTAAGTTTGAGAGATGACTCGTTCGTATGACACAAGTTATTTTCAAATAAGTCATGTAATTTTGGAGATAATAGACTTTCTTTGTTTCATTAACAATTTTATACATAACGGTTGCTTTATAATAGTTTATAAGTTTATAAGTTCTATTATAATCAAATGAAATGGGAACGTATAGGGCAGTCATACTTTGAACCACGTATTCAATCATAATTCATCAGTTAACCCTTAACTAGGCCTCTTATCTGATAATACTATTGATCAGATCGATTGTGTAGTTTCTGGGATAATGAAGTTTCGTGATTTTCACATTTCGGTACATTTCAGACAAAATTACAGTTCGATTACAGTAAAATTCAATAGGGTGTTATGAGGCAGCTAGACTTATCAATTAACACTAACTTTGTGGAAATCGGGTCAGCCATCTCTGAGAAAAGTCAGTGAGTTCAAGTAGTCCTCGGCACATGTTCCTTTTCATAGCTAGATTTCACATTTTTAATCATAACAGGCAAAGTAATAGCCCGATTGCAAAACAAATCAATAGAGTCTTATGAGGCAACTAGACCTTCCATTTGACACTGATTTTATGAAAATCGGTTCAGCCATCTCTGAGAAACATGAGTGAGATTAAACAGTCTCCAGAACACGTTTCTTTTCATAACTTTTGAACCGTATGTTTAATCTTCATAAAATTTAAAAGTTAGGGGTTTTTAAGGTAGCCCGTTCATTTGAAATTAATTTTGTTCAAATTTGTTGTGTAGTTTTTGAGATAATGATGTTTCATGGTTTTTACATTTTGATACATAACCTCCAAACTAAAAATCCGATTACAATAAAATTCAATAGGGTCTTATGGGGCAACAAGACCTTTCATTTGCAATTAATTTCATGAAAATCGGTTCAGCCATCTCTGAGAAAAGTGCGTGAGAATAAAAATCTGCACCTACACACATACACACACACACACACACACACACACACACACACATACAGAAAATGCTCAGCTCGTCTAGCTGAATCGAGTGATATATGCCATTCGGCCCTTTGGAGCACTTTTATATCTTCGGTTTTGCAAGTGATTGCTATACTGCCGGTAACCGCAAGTCAGTCCCATCTGTAAAAATGTTAAAACGAGAAAACAGCTTCGAAAGATATTTCATTCACGCTCAGTTATCACTTATTTAAGATGAATTATTTTGACAATATTCATGTTAAAATATAGTTTGCATACTAGCCTGCACTAATTACGTTGTAAAAACCATTGATATAATTGATTTTATGATAAAAACCTTAAGTGTGACTGACTTGCCGTTACATTCTACACCGAAGAGAAAAGTAACCGCAAGTCAGTCACATTGCCATGTTGAAACTATAGTGCGTGTTGACGAATTGTTATTCGTTGCCGTGGAAAACTATCAATCCTTCGCTGTTAGGAAGTGTATGTCCATGAGAACCATTTAAAACATATCAACGTTGGAAAATCTCTTGATGTACGGAACCGATGAAGCTTATCCGGTGAGGACTCGGATAAAGAAACTGAAGCCTGGTTTGCAGGTGGTTCATCCGACAACAAATGTCAACATGATACAAATCCATATGAGGTTCGAGCATCACCTTTGGAGATTTCTTGGAATGATTCCCTGGATTCTGATGGAAGTTTTTTCGATAGTCAAGATCTCCCGGATAGATCTACTAAAAAGTGAACCAAGAAAAAAAATTGATTTGAATTCGTATTAGCAGAAAATTCATCACCAATTCAAACTAAAAAATAATCCCAATTGATAATTGTTACTAGATAACTTATTTGCATCTAAACGGTCATATCGAACTTCTCTTCTTCACTCCCCATCCATTTTACTGTTGTATTATGCATGTTTTTTTGTAAGGGGGGGGGATTTGTTAGTAGCTTAAGTATTTATGATAAATATTAGTAAATAATGAGTATGTGTGTCCAATCACAAATGGTGACTTCTCAACACTGTTAGAAATTTGTAATTTTAATTGTTAGGATTTGTTTGCTTTCGCAATTAGGACTTATCATTCGTAGGGATTTAAACCTACTTGTCAGAAAAGGGGAAGTAAACTTACAACTAACTCAATTGCTAACTTATTGGCTATAAAGAGAGCTTATCGTAGCAATTTAGGATTGCAACGATTTTTGTCGAAAATTGTTAATAATTTTATTTGACATAGCTTCTAATGGTTCAACACCAGTAAGTCTATGTAATTCGAGTGTACCAAACCAAGGAGGACGCTTCAAAATCATTTTCAGAATTTTATTCTGAATCCTTTGAAGCGTTTTTTTCCTTGTTGAACAGCAACTTGACCAGATCGGTACAGCATAAAGCATTGCTGGTCTAAAAATTTGTTTGTAAATCAAAAGTTTGTTCTTTAAACAAAGTTTAGAATTCCTGTTAATGAGAGGATATAAACATCTCGTATATTTGATGCACTTGGCTTGTATACTCTCAATGTGCTCTTTGGAAATAAGTTTTTTATCTTAAATTAGTCTCAAGTACTTAACCTTGTCGGACCAACTTAAAATAACCCCATTCATCTTGACAACGTGATTATTGTTTGGCTTGAGGAAAGAAGCCCTAGGCTTATGCGGAAAAATTATCATTTGAGTTTTAGAAGCATTGGGAGAGATTTTCCACTTTTGCAAGTAGGAAGAAAAAATATCTAAACTTTTCTGCAATCGACTGCATATGACACGAAGACTTTTTCCTTTTACGGAAATGCTTGTGTCATCGCAGAACAATGACTTTGTGCATCCTGGAGGCAAATCAGGAAGATCTGAAGTGAATATGTTGTACAGGACTGGACCCAAGACTGAACCTTGAGGCACACCTGCTCTGACAGGAAATCTATCAGATTTTGAATTCTGATAGACAACCTGCAGAGTTCGATCAGTAAGATAATTTTTTAAAATTTTGATTAGGAAAATTGGAAAATTAAAAGTTTGCAATTTCGCAATCAAACCTTTATGCCAAACACTGTCGAATGCTTTTTCTATGTCTAAAAGAGCAGCTCCAGTGGAATAACCTTCAGATTTGTTAGCTCGTATCATATTAGTAACTCTGAGCAATTGATGAGTTGTGGAATGCCCATGGCGAAATCCAAACTGTTCATTTGCAAAAATTGAATTTTCGTTGATGTGTGACATCATTCTGTTAAGAATAATTCTCTCAAACAGTTTACTTATTGAAGAAAGCAAACTGATTGGTCGATAACTTGAAACTTCAGCTGGGTTTTTATCCGGTTTTAAAATGGGAGTAATTTTTGCATTTTTCCATAATTTGGGAAAATATGCAATTTTGAAGCAGCAATTGAAAATTTTTACTAAAAATTCCATTGTGCTCTCAGGGAGATGTTTGATTAGTATATTAAAGATTCCATCGTCACCAGGCGCTTTCATATTTTTGAAATTTTTAATAATTGATTTAATCTCATTCAAGTTAGTTTCAATTATTTCTGCAGGTAAAAAATTCTGGGAAGAAATTAAATCAAATTGACGTGTGACTTCATTTTCAATTGGACTCACAAAATTCAAATTTGAGTTATGAACATTCTCAAACTGCTGAGCAAGTCTTTGAGCCTTTTGTTCATTGGATACAAGAAAACGTTCACCATCTTTTAAAACTGGAATAGGCTTTGAAGGTTTCTTAAGAATCTTCGACAGCTTCCAAAATGGTTTTGAATATGGTTTCAATTTTTCAACTTTAGTCTCAAAATTTTGATTTCTCAGAAGAGTAAATCTATGTTTAATCTCTTTCTGTAAATCTTTATAAATAGTTTTAAAAATAGGGTCACGAGAACGTTGATATTGACGTCTGCGGACATTTTTCAAACGAATTAGAAGTTGAAGATTTTCGTCAATTATTGGTGAATCAAATTTCACTTGAGCCTTTGGAACAGAATAATTCCTGGCATCAACAATTGCACATTTTAATGCGTCCAAAGCGGAATCAATATTCACTTCGTTTTGCAAATCAAGCTCATTATTGAAATTTCTCTCAATATGAGTTTTGTATCTTTCCCAATTAGCCTTGTTATAATTAAAAACAGAGCTCATAGGGTTTAAAACTGATTCATGTGATAAAGAAAAAGTTATTGGAAGATGATCAGAATCAAAGTCAGCATGTGTGATCAAATCACTACATACATGACTTTGATCTGTAAGCACCAAATCAATTGTTGAAGGGTTTCTTACAGAAGAAAAGCATGTAGGACTATTCGGAGACAAAATAGAATAGTATCCTGAAGAACAATCGTTGAATAAAATTTTGCCATTGGAATTACTTTGAGAATTATTCCATGAACGATGTTTAGCGTTAAAATCGCCGATTATGAAAAATTTCGAACGATTTCTGGTGAGTTTTTGTAAATCACCTTTAAAATAATTTTTGAGCTCGCGTGTGCATTGAAATGGTAAATATGCTGCGGCAATAAATAAAATCCCAAGTTCAGTTTGAACTTCAATTCCCAAAGTTTCAATAACTTTCGTCTCAAGATGGGGAAGAGCACGATGTTTGATTCGGCGATGAATAACAATTGCAACTCCACCGCCGGAACCCTGAATCCTATCATATCTATGAACCACGTAATTGGGATCATATTTTAATTTTATGTTAGGTTTCAAAAATGTTTCAGTAATAATTGCAATATGCACATTATTTACTGTTAAAAAGTTAAAAAGCTCATTCTCATTGGCCTTCAATGAGCGAGCATTCCAATTTAATATTTTAATTGTTTTATTTAAAATCATTGCTAAATTTTAAATTAGAAACAATTTTAATAGTAAAATTTGTGCCTATTTGAATGGCTTCAAACATTGATTTTGCCTGCAACATGGCGTTCATAAGATCGAACATTGCCTGTTGCAAAAAAGAAAGTTTACCTGCCGTAATAGGCCCCAGGCAGTTGACATTAGAAAAAATATTTTCGGCAGCAATATTAGCTGAAGTAATAGGTGTACAATTATTTTCTAGCGTGTTTTGCTTACCCATATTAACGGTCATTTTCGAACTACCAACACTAGGCGGTATAATGTTCGAACTACCTGTAACCTGTGCATAAGTTAAACGGGTATGCAAAGGAGTAGGTAAACTATGCGTCACTGGTACGCTTGGAGAATTTTGTTTTGAAGTTGGTTTTAATTGAGAAATTGAATTTTGTTTACCTTGCCTTGCCTTAACAATTGCTAAACGGACTGGGCATTGATAAAAATTTGACATATGGTTGCCGTTACAATTCGCACAGCGAAAATTTTTACTCTCTTTCACAGGACATGTGTCCTTTTTGTGAGAAGAGTCTCCACAATTAAGACATTTTTGGTCCATGTTACAGAATTTGGAACCATGGCCATAACGTTGGCAAGTACGGCATTGGGTGATATGCTTTCCACCTCCGCCATACTTCCTATAAATTTCCCACTTTACACGCACATTATACAAAGCATGTGCTTTTTCAAAAAATTTTAAGCTGTTAACCTCATTGCGGTTAAAATGAATTAAATAATTAACAAGGGAAATTCCAGTTCTCTGACTGTTTTCGCCTCGTGATTTTTGTTTCATTAGAATTACTTGGGTAGGGGCTATGCCAAGTAATTCTGTTAAAGTAAGTTTGATCTCATCAACGGTTTGATCGTTGGTGAGACCTTTCAAGACAACCTTGAACGGCTTGGCGTTCTTGGTGTCATATGTAAAAAATTTGTACATCTTGTCAGTTAAATACTGAACAAGACGATCACGACCCTTTACTGAGTCGGCTAATAAGCGACATTCACCTCTACGGCCAATTTGATAGGTAACTTTAACGTCAGAAACAAACGTTGAAAGTTCCTTTTTGAATATATTAAATTCAGAAGAAATAGTTACCACAATAGGTGGAACTTTCTCCTTTTTTAAAGATTTTATATTTTGTATAGTTCCGTTATTAATAACTTCCATTTCACCAGCTTCTTGCTCAGGCAAAATATCAAAAGGATTGTCACTACAGACACTCGATGTGTCAGAAAGAGATGCCTCTCTTTTCCTCCCCGCAGCGATGCGAGGTTTCTTTTTCCGTCCAGCCATTTCAGGTGATACGAAAAAAGTTAAAACAAATGTTAAATTCAAAAGTAGGTAGTCTTGAGAAAGACTGATGGGAAATAACTTTCAGGTAATCTTTAAAAGACACACTGACAAAACACAAACTTTGAAGCTATAGGAAGTCAAAGACCAGTCCACAAGCAACCGAAAAAACGTCTGATCTGTAGGACAGTTCAAGACGCACTCACCACTTGTACACATCATGAAGTGTTACAGACCGCGACTAAACTTGAATCCTCTCAACACATAATGAAATGATGATATGGTGCGTAGGTTTCTGGGAGAAAATAAACACATGACTAGACTACATCTACTCTGAGAAGCGATTCGCTCGTTGCGTTTGTCTCTCCATATGCCGGTCGTTGGGGGAACAAAGAATAGCAGCAAAAGAATATTATGTCGCCTGAGCAGCAGCAGAGGTGTGGTGCGGTGAGAAGGAAAGTGTGGGGGAAGGGACTACTTCGGCAGCGGTTGACTTGAGCGAGAGTAGGAGAGCATACATTGTCATTTTCTTTCTTTTTTCTGACAAAAAATCTTATTCATGGGTAATAACATAACAATATCTGATCGCTCTGTGTAACAGAGACGAATAACTTCATATACCGAGTTGTGCACATTGAGAACCATATGTTGTGGTGTACGCTAACGACAAGCAATATATCGTAAAAAGGAAAGCAAAGAGAGTGAACCAACACCGATACTTTGTTATTCGCATACTGACGACGATGTCAACGCATCTTAGGCTTCCTTTATACGTATTCAAAATCGCTAGAGGTGATTTTTTTCCATCGCTGGTTGTGACCGATGGTTGTGACCGCAGCTTTACCGAAATCCGAGATTAATTAAGAAAAGGCTGTCACTTCTTTGAAGGCTAATTTATTACTACCGTTCCAAAACTGAGTATGGTGGATCGATATCCGCTTGTATGGCAACTGTGCTACAATGTCCAACTGGTAGTTGAGCAACTACACCCGCTGACGCCTATGCGGCAAAATTCGAAATACATTCCTCGTGATCCATCACACAGCATTGAGCGCTTCGAAGCACTCCTAAACCACGTCCAAATGAACCGAAATTGCACACAGGGCACTTTTTTGAGCAATTTTTGTACGGAAAGATCGTAAATTTAAGTCAAATGCACATTCTTTTTTGGCTGCAAACACATAGCGCAAACTGCACGTTAATTCGTTATTATCCCAATACAAGAGTTTTTAGGTTCTGTTATTTCCAATTTTTTGTATTTTTCGAAAAGGTCAATTGGAAGTAACCCAGTAAGCAAGTCACGTTCAAAAGTTAGGTGTGGCGCCCTCTATATGGTGACCACGTCACTCTCAATTTTATACAGTCATGTTTTAGGCCATAGAGTTGAGCATATGGATGAAAAACTGCTTTTAAAAAGCCTTTTTAGAAAACGTCTTGTAGCTCTGAAATCTCAATTTCTAGAGGTTCGAGATATTCAGCAAACGGTTTTTTAATAAAATTCTACACAACTTTGCAGAAGAAACTATTCGTCTAGCGAGTCACGTTTAAAAGTTAGGTATGACGCCCTCTAAACGGCGAAATTTGTAACTGATTCCATTGAAGCATATGAAGGACAGCAGTAAACGAAGCAACTTTCTAGAATATATGGATAAGATAGGACTTGAAAAAATAGTTTTGCCGTCCGTTTCTCGATTTGGACACACTGACGCCTTAGGGGTTGGAACGTATGGATCGAAAGAAAAAACATGTAAAACTGCTTGAAAGCTCTTCAGCAAAAATCCCAAGAGGATTATGAGTGGTTTGTAATCGCTAGTCACGAAGATAAGAGAACGCTAATAAGTACGTTTTTTTTTCAATTAGACAGGCATTGAGAGGGTGAATTTTTCGGATTTGAAAACCACAATAAAACATTGCCTTTCTGATTGTCATGAACATTTGTTTTTATTTTCGAATTTTCACCGATTTCACATCAACATTCAATAAATGATTCGTTGCATTTTGCGTTTTCTATTTTACATTCACACGCTGCTGCGCTTCTCACAGAGTTACACAAACAAAAGGCTGGTATGACAAGAGAAAAACATCCGATTTAAATATCTACGCGGGGGAACCTATTATTCTTACAGAGCAAAAAAAAAGATGTCCTAACACTCATTTTACTCTAAAGCGAGCAAAAAACGAGCGATAGGCAATTATTAATATAGCCAAACACAGATAGAAAGCTGCTGTTTGTTCATTGTTTGGAACTATTTCGTTAAAAACAATTATCACCTGTCCTACTACAAGAGCGGTTCTGCTGTTATTTACAAAAAGAAGAAATGCTACGCGCTAAGCTACACTAACTATCTTACATAGCTATGGGCACTGTTCACATCTTAACTAGAAAGTAGTTCTCGGATAGGTACACAGGGACGCAGGGGTTTTTTTGTTAATAAGTTAATAGAATATTATTAAATAAACAGATTTTCATACACGGCATGGGTTTGCTCCTATTAAGTTTGCGGCTGCGGTATTTCCTAAACTGCTACTAGTGATCACTATCATATAAACACGATTGTGGTTGCTTTTCTAGTGACGTCGAAGAAAAGCTAAAACTTGAAGAGGATTAGTAACTCAGCAATGATTTTGATTGATTCCAACATAGACACTTTTTCATCGAACGCAACGTGCACAGAAGAATGGGATCGGAGAATGCTACTCTCACGTTGGTCGCAAACCGAGTTTGTGCGACTTTATCCTAAAATGCTTTCGCAATATTCGTACTGGTCGTCAGTTGGGAATCGTGATGGAAAAGTTCAAGGTTTCTTGAGAATAGAGTCGGTCAAACATGCCGCCGGTAGTCGTCCTTTCGATCCGTAGATGTTAGTTGGTTCAAGGGACAAACCATGCTACCAAAGATGTTGATTGGTAGGGACCGCGATATGTTTGCTTTTATTCAGTGCGAATGAGATAGAATTTAACTCCATTCAAAAGTAATTGTCAAAGTTATCCACCACGAAGCCAAAAGGATTTTCTGAATGATTGTAAATATTGTTGGACTCGGAACACACTAGTCGGTGTGAACCTACAGGAGTGCATTTCAAACGAATCGTCCTTCTGTTGCAAGATGCGTTTTCCCGTGTCTAAACTGTAATTTTCACAATAAAAAACAGCTGTAAATTTTGAAAACAAAGCTAACACTTTCTTTGTTTTGAGGCAAAATTATTTAAATTCTATCAGTCTTTTGTTTGATTGTTAGTCAGTTCTAAATTGTTGCTTGTCTATAAACTAAGGCTGTTACAATTACGCAATAAGGTACGTACAACTAACTAAAATTTGTGTTGTTCTCTGTACATCTTATCTAGATAAAACAATTTTACATTATGCCAACATTAAATAACTGGGATCTCGTTTTCACTTACAGAGCTAGGTTTCACTGTTCAGGTTTGTCTAGGTTACACAATACTATAGTTTACCAGATTTTAAATGGAACATTTAATACTGAAACAATTATTTGCATTAGTTATATTCCGGACGAACGAATAAATACTTATATATGGTACACACACAAAGCTACACATACGGTTCCTAGCGAAAGGAACGGTTGCGCAAAGGAGTAAGCAAGCAAGCAAGGTAAGGATCTTCTTCTTAAACATTATTTTTCCCTCTCGGATTCAAAAAACAACTAAAGAAAAAGCTTCCAAGCAAAAATATATAATATTTTTTGGTCGTCAATTCAGTTAATTAAATAATATTTATAAAAAAAGAGCAGAAGTATTTACAATTTTTTGATCCGTCTACCCACGACCCGGCCGTGAATGATCTTCGGGATCACAATCTTGCCACGGTTTTTATCTTAAACTTTTCCAGCTACTCCCGGAGGAGTTGAAATTCCAGCAGATTAAAAAAACGTTCTCGCTCGTAGAATCACCAAATGTCATCCATTATAATTTAAAACAAAAGTCGAATATTTAAGATAAGGAGATGTTCACGTTTTACTCCATCTCCCACTCTCTTTCTCTTTTTACGGTAGAGCTGACTTTGGTTCCCACATAACGGACGACGACGACCACTCTGGAACTAGCAGAGTGGACAGTCAGACTGTCGCATAAGTTTTTTTTTTCTGTCCATCGTTTTTGTTCCATTCTGCTTTAGCTCAAGCTCCACAGCAGGATTATGATTCAGAGATCAACGCAAAAAAGCAAACACACGGACCCAACGACGACGACGACGACGACGACGGCGTATACGCATGGAAAAAGCATAAGCGAACGTTTCTTCATGACTCGACTGGCTGCTGGCTGCTATCCTTGCTATCGCCTTCACAGACATGTGTGAATAATCTTCTTGGTCCGACAAAGCTTACACTTTACCTCGCAGCACCAGTGGAAGGTGCAGGCGCACCGTTCCACCACGATGACCTCCTGGGTTCGGTAGCCCCGGCCGCAGCACATCAGATCACATCCGTCAACGCCTATCGACGTATCGTTGCACTGACGACCGTGCGTTCCCTGAATGCCTAGACGCGGATTTCGTTCGCAGAATCCAGGCGACGGTTCAAGGTACACCAGGTCCTTTGAACCGGGCGGTTTGTGATCTGGATTGTGCGGTTTCAGCTGGAAGTTATATCTGTGGGTGACAAGGTTGGAGAGGGGAGAAGAAAGTTTTAGCTATATGAACTTTATCGGAATTTTAAAGCTAGCAAACTCACCGATTGATTTTCTTCTGCTGATGACTTCTCGCGTGGATCGAATTACTCGAAACACTGTTCGGGCTGGAACCGACCTGGTTGGGACTCTTCAGCCCGTTCGGGTTCGCTCGGTTCGAGATGGTAGCCTCGTTAACCGTCGATCGTAGGCTGTTGGAAACCATAACTCGCGAGGCGCCATCGAATCGATCCTTCAGCAGATCGCCCACGACTCGGAAGCTCGGCAGCCGCATCCAGCAAGTTTTGACGGTGCACGAGCCGGACATCCCATGGCACTTGCATTCCTGCCGCATCTCCGATTGAACGTGCTGAAAAGGAGGAAAGCAGAAACAAATGATATCATAAATCGTCGGAAGATAATTTACGATTGCGGTGATCTTTATCGTGTTGTTGAGCAGGGAGATGAACCGGCGTTGCCGGGTAATGTCAATAGTGCGAATGGCATTACACTTGAGCTGATTGAAAGAAAATTGTTGTCCATTTCAAGGGATTTCAATAATAATATGTTTTTAAACATTTTCAATAAACTTTATTTACGACGGTTTTTAACTCTGAACCGTGGCTAAAGCAGATCATCGAATCAGCACGGGGTACAACCGATCCGATGGTCTCTTCTTCGGTTATTTACTACCTCCGGAATGCAGTTTACAAGTTCATTTCCTCTGCGGAGGGATACCACGGATGAACGTCGCCCTTGCAATCAAACATCACAGCAAATCCCAGATTTATGGCAACATTAAACCGCCATTAATTTCGTCTTGAATTCACATAAAATCCTATAAAAATCAATTAAATACCATCATTGGAAAAATTTTGCATTCTTCCCGTTCAACTCTTTGTGTATAATCTCCATCGCGGTTCGTTTTCCCACAGGTATCCCACACTTTAATTGCTTCCACCCAAAAAAAAAAAAGTTCGAGAGATCCAAGAAATACACCACCGCCGAGAAGCCATTAGGCGAACGAAGAGAGCAGAAATCGAAGCTACTTCACACTAATCCTTTGGACGGCGGCGGTCGGATGCATAACCACCGTTGGCTGTCCTGCTGACCGCGGCAGGACTAATATGTCACTTAATTACAATCACCACAAATTAATAAAATTCATAAATGATTTCATTAGGCCTTTTATCTGCTGTCAGCGAATATAAAATATGCGCTGTTGCAGATATTGTCTCTTTTTCGGTGACGGCAGCCGCAGAGTGGGTCCATAAGAAAACTACCAGGAGACTTAACGTTGTTCGTTTATTTTAGAATCGAAACTCCGTGAGCCACCCTAGCGCGTCGCCACCAATGAAGTCAGCAGGCGTACTTTTGTGGCTCACGCGAGCCCGCAGCGAAGAGGATTAAAACATTTATTAATGAAATATAAAGAAGAAAAAAAGTATGGCAAAATGGGCTTGCGAAATCAAAGCTCCCGTTATCGGCGGTAACAGCAGCTCAGATGGTTGCCACGATTTCTCCCCATCGCCTTTGGTACCCCAAATGGGCTTTCGCTTATCCCCTGCCAACTGGCGCAACTTGTGTGGCACAAGCTTGCGTTAATCTCACCTGAGCGCGCTCCTTGGTATCCCCCCCCTCTCCCTGCTTCCCGCGAAGCTAGTTTTCCCGCAGATAAACTCCCGACTTTATTATGATTGTCCGTTGAGTGCCACTCGAATTAAACCCATCAACCTCCCGTGTAAACGGTTCGCTCGTCAACGTTGGAAGATTAAAAAGAAAATTATCTACACTCACCGCTCGCCCAGCTTCGTTGTTGTGAAGGTTCATCTTCTCACGGAGCGTTCGACCTCGCTCGCCAGTGTCCACGAATTCCCGCGAGAATTTGAACCCGAATCCAATGTTGTCACTGCAGCCACCCCACTCCCAGTCCCGTACGCCGGCCACCGCTCCCATACTGTTAGCCTGCGGAGCCCTGCTCTGGTGTGAATAGTCACAAGTGCATGACTCGATCGAACCCTCACTGCAAGCTCTGGCGATGCTGTGCGTCACCGCTGCACTGGTGATCGCGTAGATGAAGGCCGTTTCTCGACATCCTGAAAGAACAAGGAAAAAAAAACAACGACATTTATCAGTATCATAGAGAAAAGCGGCTCACACACATACAGTGGAACCCGATTAAAATAAATTAAATCGTTTTGTAATCCTACTTATGGTCAGTCTAATCATGCCTAAGTCGTTCAACCGGGGCTAACAAGAACGTTTTTTTTTTTTTTCATTTTTGGGATTCGAAATCTCCATCTCCATCATCCTAGAAGAGGCTCTTGAAAGATCAAAACTTAAGACGTACTTCTGCTCTGCCCTGCTCGGATCTTTGCTGACCTGCACTCCTAGCGGGCGAATGGGAAAAGAAAACCCCCTTAAGCCTTCGGATGGGTTTGCTCTATTATGTTGTTTTTGTTGTTGTTGTTGTTGAATTGTAGTGTACAAACATATTGGTGAAGGTTGAACAACACGGGGCAAGAGAGATGCTCTAATCAAGGCTGTTTACTGCTTCCGTATCGGGGGCCACGAGGGATGCTTCTGGAGTAAACAACTCGAAGAGCGAATTGATTTGGATCAAAATGCTCTTCACTCGTAAGCCAAGGTGCGTAACGGTCGCCATGTTAAAAGACGATTCATCAATTCAAAACTCCACAAAGACGAAGTGAGTCGTAATACCGTTCATGATAAATTCTTCACATAACAGTTTGACATATAACCTTTAGGATCTCATTACAAATTTGTCTGTAACAAGATTTCTTGTTTTGAGACTGTCTGATGACCACAAATTTGCCGAAAAAAATTGAGATTAGTTTTATAAAACATGCCAAGTAAACGATTCACTAATAACACTGCACAATAGTCCAGAAACCGAATTTAAGAGGAAATTTGGGTTTAGATCTCGGCAGCAATATTTTATTGTAAAACTTTTTTCTACAAAGTTGTGTACGCACAAGTTGTGTACGAGTAAGCACAAGTGTCACTTCGGAAAAATCCCAATCTTGGTGTCGATTGGAATACCCCTGCTCTGTAGGGTTCCCCTCTTTGTAGCAAAATAACGCATTTTTTGTCGAAACCACTTTTTTCTATTTCCTACAATTTATCACGTAAGATACCCGGAAAATACTGATGGGTTATTTTTTAAGATGAGATGAGTTTGTTTTTTTATATTTCAAATGAGATGAGTTTGTTTTTTTATATTTCAAAAATCACCTATCACGAAAACCTGGAAAAATCTGGAAAAACTGGGAATGTCAGGGTAACCTTCAGGGCAATCAGGGAATATCAGGGAAACCGGAAAAAAATTCAGGGAAAAAAATTTCAACCGAGATGTGGTTCTTTTTTGAACGACTCCGTAACGCAAAAACTGATTCATAAAAGGCTGATTCGGGACCTCTATGGATCGGTTTCATGTCCAATTGAATATATTTTTCGCTGGGATTTCAGAGTTGCGTTCATGTACGTTGCACTTTTTTGTGCTGAACGCTGAAAATTTCAGGGAAAATATTTCAGGGAATATCAGGGAAAACCACGATATTTGATTTTGAAAACTTTTTCGCTACGCTTTATCTGTATTTTTCGACCGTAACACGTTTACGTAAATTGTAAGAAAATTTATTACGAAGTTTACCAATATTCTCGAAAAAATGTTATCTCTCGAAATTGGCTCATATTACTTCGGGGTGATACGTATTTCTTTTAGAGAAATACGATGAAATTATCAAATTTAAAATAAAATTTGCTGCATTTGCCGAAAAATACAAATTTAATTTTCAAATACAATAAAAATCTTCCTGGCAACACTTTCGGTCAAAAATATTGTTTTTGCTGGACTCCTTTATTTTCTTCAAAAATTATAATATTTTTTATCATTTGTTTACCGTTATTTTTGGGGTGGACATAAAAAATATCTTGTGGTCTCAATTTGAAGTGCACAATTGACTTTATATATAAGAATTTTTTTTCAAAAATATTTTCTTTTTTATAATTGAGTAATTTTGATTTGAAAACATAACAAAAAATATAATAATTTTATATATTTTGCATATAAAAGCACACAGATTTATTTTATTGTTATTTTTTCTCATAATTCTCATACATATAATAACCTTTAATTTAATCCCAAGGAATCAAAAATCGATTAACTGATATAAAAGTTATGAATTTCTCAAAATAAACTACATCGAACAAAACCGTTTTCATGGTCACCCTATTTCAGAACTGGTCGCCCTAACGACCGAACGAAAAAATACGGGTTTGATTATTTTCTATGACGATCCATCCCTGGGATTTTGAGCACAATTGAAGCACTTTGCGTGACAAGTTCCAGTTCTGCAGTGATTCATGATTCAACAAAGTTATAGATAACATTTTTGTTGTTCCAGAAAAAAATATATAACTTAAAAACGCTACTAGGTTTTAAGTCCGACGTTTCGGCCTCATCATATAAAATTGTACCGTTTTTCGTTCAGCGTTAAGAGTCGATCTTGGTGTTACCAGAGGTGCGATAAAAAGCCCGAAAAAACAAATTAAATCCACCAACGCATCGTGCTTTGGGATGTGGTACTTTGAAAGAGAACCTATAGATAGCTATGACAACCTATCGTAAAGCTTTGTACGCTGAACGAAAAACGGTACAACTTTATACTGAACTTAAGACTGAAAAAGCCGTATTTCCCTTGAAATTTCATGTTACAGTCGTTTTTAAATTTGAATATATAACTTAAGGAAAAAATATTTCTTCTTGAAAAGAAGCTAAAAAAACCATTACAAATTGAATATCTACAAAAGCCTTGGTGCGAGACTCGAACCTACGACGCCTTTCTTGTTAGCCCAGCATCGTACCTCGAGATCATCTGGGAGAGTCTATACTTTTTGTAAAATTGAAAATGAAACTGGCAAACGTTGCGTCTAATTTCAAACGATTATAGCAAGCGAACGACTTAATGAATCTTAGTCATCTATATGTCGGTAGACAGATAAAGAATGTGTGACAATTGTTTGATATGGGTATGTTTAACATTGATGCTTTACTGCTTAATGGTGAAAAAAATGAAAATTTCCAATGTCGAGCTTTGCCTTGCCTTACCTTGCTTCCCGAGCACGGATAACAATAACATGGACGGAATAAATTCCATTGCCTTCATATTTTGACCCAACAAAGTGTTTTTTTCTTCGTTCCTCATTCTCGAGTCTGGGTTGCCCCGCCTACGTTGAAAAAACTGAAACTGAATAGGTATCATCGTATGCTACCGGAAGGCATAGCGGAGTGCAAATTTATTATGTGCAGCCAAGGAACATATTCAATACTACCGGTGGTGGTGCGATCAACAGCGTTCTGCAGCACGCATTTCCAATTGAAAATTATGGAATCGGTTCTTCCCAGAACTACGACCGGGGCACCAAAGGGAAACGGCAGTGTTGCCTATGAACAGTTGGTCGCAGCAAGATATTACCCTCATTTAAAGAATTTTCACTGCGAAATTAGGTGCTTTTTCGGTTAAATTGTTCCTTTCCTGCCTAGTCGGAAAACGTTATTGGTCCAATATCGATAACACAAATTAGTTAATCTAGAACCAGGGTTATTTTCGCTTCAGGAAAGCACAAATTTTCTTCTGGTGCTCATGACAATCACTCAGTAGTATCGAAGGTGTTTTGTTTCGTTTCTCATTCTCGAGTCTGCGTTGCCCCGCCTACATTGCAAAATCCTACGCTCAACTCGATACAAAAGACTGCGTGTAGAAAATTGAACTTAATTCTTGTTCTTAACACGATAGCAAGAGGAGCCCTTATGACTGTTCTAGGGCTGTATATCTTGTATTTTTTGATAATCATTGATCCCTTTTGGAATATAGTAGAATAAAAACTAATTAAGTTATGATATCTTGAATAAATTTTTTTCACAATGTGTATTTTTTTGGAAGGATAAAACTATTATCTACAACTTTGCTAAATACACTATACCGATCAAACAAACCGGTTAGACGCTAAAAATATTTTGACGTTGGACTAACGTCTATATCGAAGTTAGGCACCTGAATTTGAAAATCTAGTAATTCAACCGGGGAAAACCAGGGAAAAGTGGTCAGGTTTTGAGCGCTTATATATCAGTCATTTCTTTTCAGAATTTCGAGGTTTTGGCATCAACCGATCAGAAATTCTTTTACGGTTGAATTCATGTAACAAAAAAAACCTATTGTTCGAGATACACTATTGAAAAATTGGTAAATCACATCGATTGTCTAAATCATACCGAGCAACCAATCACCACCTCTCTTCACAAGCACAGTCGACACTAACGGATACAACCGATCTGACTTTGTAAACAATCTCACAGCTTTCAACCAATAACGAGCTCGCTTTCGGTAGCTGCAACAGGTGTTTCAACACCGTTTTAAAATGCTTCTTTTATCATTACCACTGAACAGATTCTAAACACCAATGGCTTGATTGATAGGGGAAATATTGCGCAAGATTGTCATATAATAATTTAAATATGTTTTCGATACTAAACTAGTTAAAAGTTGTGTTAAAAGTCGTGCACATTCAACCAATCACAAGCTCGCTTCTTGTTTGCTCGCGGATGGATTTTTGCTTTGGGCTATATAATAGCCTGTGTCGTCTCATAGCATTCATCAGTTAACAAGTGAAAGGCCACCAGGCCGGTCTTGTATAATCAGCAGCGGTGGCTGATTCCAGCGGCCAAACTGAGCTGCAGCATAACCAGAGCGGTGGTATCAGGCAGCAGCGGCGGAGGTAGTGGGAAGCTGCATTTCTTCATTCAGTTCGGTGCTCCTTCGATCTGAGTTGGACCCCACCAGCGGTAATCCAATTCAGATATCGTTGGGTGAAAACGTTGGGTGTGTGTGCAGTGTGCACATATAACGTATGTGCATCTGTATTGCTATGACATTTGCGATGATAGGGATGGCGCTGTTGCGTGTGTATGGCTAGCTATAGCGTGTGTAAGACACTTGCATGTGTAGCATATTATGGCTATTGCGTGTATATCTTCAGCGTGTGTACGGATAGTTATAGCTTGTGTGTGGATAGCTGCTGCGTGTGTAATGATTAGTTATAGCGTATGTATGGATAGTAATAGCACATGGTTGGATAGCTTATGCGTGTGTTTAGATAGTTGTATCGGATGTATGGAAAGGAATAGCGTGTGTATGGATAGCTATAGCTACAGCGTGTGTATGAATAGTTTTAACGCGTGTTTAGATAGTTATAGCATGTGTGTGAATAACTATAGCGGGTGTTTATCGAAGATTATTATTGTCATTGAAAATATTAAAACGTCTTAACGAACACCATTGTGAATTTGATTTTACAGCAGCGATTCTAACTTCTTCAGCCAGTCTTTATTCATCGAGGAAAAATTACTACCTATGAATGATCAACACTTATTTACCAGAAATTTGATTTAGATCAAAACGGGTTCTTTTGAGTATCATAAGTTATTGGTAAAAAGAGTTGCAAGTTTTCTCAATGAGCATTCATTAAATTTTCGTTTTTGTTTCTCGGTGCGCGGTTTTGATTTTGTTTCTCGCACACAGAGAAAGAAACAAACTTGTCGCTATCGTGAAAAATAACAAAACAATTAGAAATGCTCTAAATCACAACTGAAGAAGTTAAGATATTTTCCTGTCACTCGCCCAAACCTTGATAACAACTACCGAAAAACGTGTGATTTAGCTCTTGCTATATTGAGTTATTGAACCAAACGTTTTTTTTTTTTCAAATACATGAAGTTATATGCTGGGCTGGAACTAACCTAGCATGAGTTTTATCGATTAAATGTCAAACAATTTTCAAATTTAAAATTTTCGGTTGAATCGTTCTGGGCTCCAATTTCAGATAGTTTCGTAAAGTTTGCTTTTTGCCTAGATAGGAAAATTTTACCAATTCGCTCAATTAAATGATTGTCTTGGTAGTGCAGCAAACAAAGGGTTGATTCGAATATGTATGAAATGGTAGCGATTAAATAAAAGATATCCATTCTTTTAGTATATATTATTATTTATAACGTTTTAACGTCTCAGCATCCAGAAATGCACTGTTAGATAAAATTGCAGCAAATACTAGAGTTGCAATTCTCTCTATTATTTGTTTTAATGGAATATAAGAATACCGTAGTCCAACGTCATGCGGTCGTGTCTTGAATACCACCCTCCTACTTTTTTATCAATAATAATATTATCAACCAGTGTAATTAATTGGTTTTGTTAAGATGTTCAAATATCAATATCTCATTTCTTGTTGGCAAACAAGAGGAGCAGATTTGTTGGAATGTAACATTCTTCTGGAGCGTAACATAGTAGTGATGCAATTTGTGGCTGCTGCTTGGAGGAAATCCAAATTCATTTCGTGTTGGCAGACATGAAAATCAAAATGATGCTGTTATGAAGTCAACAGTTTAATTAACCATCTTTACCAAGACGATTAAATCTTGAATGAAGTTTAATGACTTAGCCCTCCAACGAAATCTGTAGACCAAAAAACATTGTGATTTTTTATAATTTCGAGAATATTGTCGAAAAGTAGCATAGCTAGGAATTTCTTTACGACATTCTATAACAAAATTCTTGCAATTTTGCTAAAAAACAAACAAAATCGGATTGCCTTAAAAATTCGAACATAAGAAAGAGTGAGAGATTTGACTTCTGAGGCAAACAAATAACACTCCTAACCAAGCAACTTTTTTTCTGTCACGCATTACTCGCTCTAATCCGTTCAATTCAATTTTCCAAATGAGCTCTCTAAAATCCCACCCAAGTTGCTCGAGAAACAATTGCACACGCACAAACTTTCTTTCGAATCCTCCTCGTCCCGGCTCGGCTGTCCGATACGCAATCATCCCAATGGATTTGTCAATCATCCCAAAATCGGTCCGAAGTCCGAAGCAGCAAAAAGCCGAACAATTTCGACTAAGGCACATTGTCCGATATTGCAATATGTAACGCCCAAATGCAAATGAATGCATTTTACGCTCTTGGTCTGTATTTGTTCCTACCCTCTAACGTGATCATAGTGTTCTTATATGATAACACCAGCATCAGCATTAGCAGCAGCAGCAAAAAAAAAAGAAGAATCAACAACAGCAGACATCAAAGGATCTTACTGCTCAGCCAAAGTTTTCAAATCCGGACGAGTTCCCGTCGAAAAAAAACAGAGCCAAACAAAACGAATCGTAACGCCCATTGCTCAGTTTACCCCATTAAACTAATTGTGATTCAAAGAAAATAAGCGAAATCGATCCTGGTTCAGACAAAAGATTAAGAAGCGCAGAAAAAAAGGGGAAACCGACCGGATTTCCTATCGAAACCCAAAATACGAATCATCACCAAGCTGGGTGCTTTTGTGCACCCTGATGGACGCTCGTGAAAACCGGTAATTATCCGGGCTAGCGAAAAACACAACCCGAAAGGTGCCCGCTTTTCGGTTGCTCCTCCAATTTCTATTGTTAGCGAGCAAAGCGCGCTAGGCTGAATGGAACGCAATCATCAAGATCAACAAATATTTTGGCGTTTTGAAAGGATTTTTTTTTCAATTCAAATTCTGTTTGCAAAAGCTTACACCAGTCGTAGTCACACACAAAATCACAGATCTCACTCACTCACAGCGACGATGACGACAACAAAAGGGTCCGTAGTTTCTACAGTCGTGTTCATTCATTTCTCACGTGGCGTACGCGCGCGTTTGCGTTCGGATGGTGGAGATCACTATCGAAGTAGGACGAAGCGTCAAGCTGGATGACAGCTACACCAATCTGATGGCGTGTGAACTCGCAAAATGATGACCGCGCGCCCCTCCAACCATCGGTCGTCTCGCCAGCTCGACAACCGACAGCTAATGTATTCATCAACGAGTTGCGAGCAGATTAACATTTTTTCCCGACACACTCCCTCCCGAAATTCGAGTGTGGGCAAAGGGCACCGGCAGCGGGTGGTTCCTCAGAAGGGTATCAATTACCAACTGTTGTCTGTTTCCCTCACCGAAATAAACGGATCGGAGGGAATCCGGTTGAAACTCACTGTTGAAATCTAGGGATTGAAGCTCGACGAAGAACGAGGAAGGAAAGATTTAATCCAATAATATATTCATCATCATCGAGTATGATCGCGACTGATTGCTCCATCCCGGTACTGAAGGAGAGAGTGAGGGAGAACGAAAGATAGACAGACAGATGGATGGTATAACCGAGCACGATCATTTAGCTGATGCCTAAAATAAATAAATACATGACTCTATTTCAGAGATTGACTTGAATGACACATCCCAATAAATCAATTAATAAGAGATCAATCAAAAGCTGTATCGCTTTCTCGGGGTCCCGCGGAAGGAGATCTTCGCTGGATAGATCACTGCACTGACAAATGACATCAATAAAAATTAATCCGCCTGGCTACTCGGCCCGTTCGCGATGAACATATAGCTCCAGTGCTGTCAGTTTCTTGCACGATAACAGTCAGAGATTAATGGCGCACAATGATTCACGCGTTTACAGACCGAATCCTACAGCGACAGCTAGACAAATGAATGCTCAAACTTGTTCGACCGCGCGCCAGCCCACATTCCTCGCATATTCTTTGAAATAGGTTTGATTTCAGCTTCGAAAAGAAATGGTGATGGTTGTTTGCGTGGTTCCATTTATTCCAAAATCAGTAATCATTCATATCTGGCAAAACACACAACGACCTTCAAAAGTGATTATCTGGTATTGACAGATCAACCTGCCAAACAGACGTCTTAATTTGGCAGGAAAAATAACTTTATTGCCTCTCAGCCCATAGTCCCACAGGAGGGCCCACCCAAATCCGGACCGACCTTCGAACCTTCCAGGAGATCCTCCCAGGAGCGGTAACCAGAGATCCGTTCGAGAAAAAAAAACTCGTGATTGATATATTGAGCGTAAAATTTGACAATTCAATTGTGCCAGCGAGTGTCAGTAGTGCTACCAAGCGGTTGCACTGCAACTTCCTTGAAGGCAACCAGATGTTTTTGTCTCTGTTTTCTCCTTTCGCTCGCCAGTGCCGTTGCCTAGCTCTCGGCGTGCTGGTCAACGCACTTGACTAAGGACTAAAGTAGAAGGCAAAACCTAACCCCACAGGACACCACTGCAGCACTGGCGCAGCTTATCCTTCGAAGGGCTCCCATGTGGGTTTATGATGATTGATTGGTGTTAAGGGAATTTATAATTGAAGATCATCTCCTAGCTAATATGCGAGTGAAGCCCGTTGTGATAGGTGTGAAATCGGAGGTAACATGAATGCTAATTAGAACTGCTTAGGTACGATTTTTTTCAGAGAAGGAACTGACCTAACTTTCTGAACCAAAAATGGCGCTTCTTCTGCGCGATTCCAGCAACAACGAGAGTCGTGCCGTGACTCACGACAATGCCACATCGTCTGATTGCGATAAACTCTGTTCATTACTACAGCAGTCTACCGAAATCGAAATTAGGTTCCAAAAACCCAATTCAAATAGTAGAACCTAGATCTCCTGATTTATGATCCATATAAAATCGTTTATAAATATGTATCGATACGCTTTAATAGATGTTCCAGCTTTCATCTGCTCTGTTCCAGCATGAGACACAACTTCCAGTCTATTGTTGCTTCTGCTTCTCCACTATCGCTCAGACCGATGCGATCTCTCTCCCTCTAGGCTGTTGCCCTGCTGCGGACTAGGGTGCAAAAAAGCAATCAACACGACACTGAAGAAACGCACGGATCCCGAAAAAAGGAGGCATCAATATGAGAAATTTTTATTGCTGTATTATAAAAATAAAACTGTCATCATCACCATCAGCCTTTGCTTGTAGGGACCCGAAGCGAGGCGACATCGGCAGCGATTGGGTGGTCATAAAAGTCGGAGCCTTTGGACTCGGGCTGGCTGGCTGGCTGTGAATGGGACCGAAGTGATCTAGGAGAGAATGGAAGGCGCGCACTCAAAAGATATTCGATTCAATATTGTGTGGTTGCACAACCCACTCGGACGGCGGCATGGCAAGATAACCGAAGCGACCGTGTGACAAGATTTATAGCTTTTAATTGCCTCCCGGTAATAAAGTTGTAGCACAGGAGGCGCTCCAGCTTCTCCTGTGGTCAACCGCAGCGCGACCGCTTGGAGAAAATAACTTGAGGTAGCCTTAATTTGCTGGTCAATTAGGACTCCGTTCCTGTTGCAGCTGCTGTGTGGCGCAAGTCTGTCCGAGGCATGTGCGATAAACAAATCGAAGTGAAGAGATAAAATGGCGATAAAAATGTTCTCACGGTCGGATTTTTTCTGCTTCGATTTGCTTTTTGTCACAGATCTGTCCATCCTTACCACGTCTGTCCGTCCGTAGCCGGTTCAACCGGTCGTCACACGGTACCGTATCGCGAGCTGATCAATCTTTGTTCCTCCCAACGCCAGTCGCCGCGTGGAACAGAGCCCCATAAACATAGAAGACGCAGTAGCGCAACAGTAACAAGTGCCACCACTTGTCCCGGAGTTCGGTCGCAAATCACCGACCACACCGCGCTCGATGAGATTACTCTCGCTCGATTTTCGACTATAAAATGATGAAATTAAAGAAAAGATAAGCCGCTAAAACCAGACACAGATATCGGAAGGGAGTACCGGCCACTCTTTTTTCCATTTTATCGTCGTTTAATCTCCTCCGGAGGACTACCACCGTCGGAGTTGAAGATGGGTCCATCATCAGCCCGGCCAGCGTACGTAATCCACCGAAGGTAACGTAGCTCGTTTTGGTTCGAAAAATCGAATGACATCACGTTTCTTTCCCATTAGAGTGAAGATAGCATTCGGTGGAAGGCGGCCAGCTACGAGATGCTTATTTCAAACAGTTTAAACATAATTACGACAGAGTCGTCGCTTGGCGGGTGCATGAAAGGCGTTCATTGTCTTATGGTCTCATATACCCAAGGGCGGGGTGGGGGAATACTGACGCCTTCTACCTCGCTACTTGCGCGGATCTATGAGTAAATACAATTTAAGCGACTGTTTCAGGCCGCTGTCGGTTGCTGCTACCACATCAACAACAACAACAGCGCCGATGGATTGTGCTACCAGCCTACGACACACGATGATCACTTCAGTTGCAAACTGTTGGCTCACAATAGGGATTTATAAATGGCTTTTGAAAAAAAAAATAAGCAAACATAACGCGCTGATGAATGGTTCGTAGGTGGGCTATTCCAGTGGGTGGTGGGTGTTTGGTATCCTCCAGCAGCAGCGGCTAGCAAACGGTAGCTGTTCAAACAGAGAAGGGGTCGAAGCGTAACGGGGCGGTTTGCCGATTACTGTGGGAAAGATACATTTTCCCCCCTCCCACAGAGAGTCGACTGGCTGAAGCGTGTGTGTTGAATTTAAATCAAGCTGATTGGTGTTAATTGGATAGGAAAACATTCGTTTTTTTTTTCTCGAACTGTTCTGCTGTTCCAACTTTGTAGAAACGATCCTTGAAACCTAATTTTCTATGTAATTTATTCGTTCCAATACCAGGAAGGGTATTATACTACCGAATGAAATCATAGAAATTCACTAGAGTGATAATTTTGAATTGAAGCTAAGAGCTACTTAAAGTGTAACACTGTTTCCAATAACTGCAGTAAACCCCCGTACATCAGCGCGGTGCAATTTATTATTACTTATCTACCTTTTTTGCGACCAGACCACAAGCCAGATCAAATCGTTCTTCCTCCGACCGCCGCCGCCCCCACCATCCGGGACCACTCATGCAGTAGGCAATTAATTTTGCATGTTTACTTAATCAATCAGTATAAATTCGCTATAACTGTTTGGTAAATTGCCATTAATTTTCCGACAATTATTATAATTTATCGCCACCACTAACCCACAGAGCTCTCGATGGCGGCCAGAGCGTCCACAGCTCCAGATGTGTGCAATAGCCTAAGCCCCTACACTGCACGCTCTGGTACGCGTATTGGTCGCCGCGAGAGTTCGCATTAATTAATGATATAGCGGGCGCACTGCCAAGATTGCAGCAACCGTCTCTAATGGATCGCCTCGGACCACCGCACCACGCATACTGCTTCGCCCTCTCTCGGACCCGGCCCCGGATGGCCTACGGCGGCGGTCCGAAGTTGCGATGAATAATGACTTGATTTCTTTCACGCGGCTCGCACGAGACTTTCTCCGAACCGACCCCGGGAGACCAGTCGCCGCGGACGAACGACGATGATTGAAAGCGACACCCATCAATATAATTAGAGCTCTTCTTCCTTGCGGGAGGTTTGTTCGATCGGATTATAAAATTTCACACTCTTTCTTCTTGGTGGTGGCGGCTGGAGTGAGCCCCACTTGTGTTTTCAGTATTGGATTGTTTTTCTTTGCGAAAATATTTATTGTTCTTTATGAAGCTCCATGCCTTCAAAAGTTTCATATTTTGTGGTGATAATGATATTTTACTGATTTGAAATGAATTCCACTGCAATGAAGCCTTCTATTCCAATATATCAACACCAAACTTGGGTGTTAGACTAACTTTGACTCGTTATTTTACTTATTTCACCATCTTTTACATGCGAAAGCCTTTTTAACATGGGGGATACGCAGTGGGTTATTTTGAAATCCACGTAAAAAACTTCATTTGTTAAAGGTTTTAAATCGTTTCTGCAAAATACTTTCCAAAAAGAATCAATAGCAATGTTATTTCTACCTGCGAATCGATCTGAAAATCACGAAAGTTTATGACAAGGTTAGGCAAAATCAGCGAATATTCAGTAATTGGATTAAGTAAATAGGGCACTTTTGATGAACGATGAAAATGAAAAACTATTGAAAACATACCGCGTAGAAAATATTTTTCTGGGAAATCCGTATAAAAGTACCGCGTGAATTCTAAAATCCGCGTCAAAAATTACCGCTGTTCCGCAATCTGCGCAGAAAGAACTTTAGTGTACAAAAATATCGTTTTCGTGTGCCGGTGCTAATGCGCCATTCGCCCGTCCCTAATAACACGGTCTGCAACCGAAAAATGTTACTAGTACTAATGCATATCATTACGATGATACCAACACCAGTTGAGGTTTCTTAAGTGTAATGATTTGGAGCCAGCTAGTACATTGAAGCATCAATAGCGTTCATCCCGCGGATGGAATAATTTCTTAAGCTCAAGAATAACTTCATAGCAAACATTTTAACATTTAGGGCTTTTGAGTTCAGAAACTTTTGAATGTATTAAAACTGAATAAGAACACACTGTAGAAAACTGAAACGGGTTTTGTAAAAAAAAAACTGTTTTACAAAACCCGTCAAAAATGGTTATTTATTGGTAATTCATCCGACAATTACCGTTTTAATAGAGGAAATTCAAAACTTTCCTAACCTACTTTTACCGCTGGTAAAATATAGATGTACTCCCAAAATCGAATAATTGACCAGTTTTGTAGGAGGTGCGAATGATTCTAGTGCCTGGTTCAAAATACCCTAGCTCAGAATGATGAAACGGTGGCATAAAGACTTCATTAGTCTTGCCAATGCAAATTCCAATGATTTTCAACAATGCACATCTGTGAAATCCTTTGAAACTTTCGTCAGAAACCCCAGTTGACGACCTGCACGAACAATAATATTGAATCGATGTGACCCGAACGTCAATTTTTTGTCAAGTAGTACAACAAGGTTATTAAGTTCGTTAGCACGAGCTAGAGGTATACATCCAAGGTAGCCTTCATAGGATTGGTACCAAGATGAAACGAAATAACGGCACATTTATTGAAGCTGATCATCATTAGATTTTTGATATTAACCCTCAACAATATTAAAACAATTCTTGCAGCTTTTGACAGTCGAATAATTCTTCAACAACCACAAAAATTTGATTCATAAAGTGCTTGAAAATTAAACAAATGTTCTTCAATTGAAAGCTATGGATCACAGCGTCGTTTTAATCTCATAATTGTCAATTGAAAATGACTTTTTCAGGTTCTGATGGCAATACTTCATATCGTAGCTTAGCTCAAGAACTACAAACTTTTACAGGGTCCATTAGAAACCCTCAATCCACCCATATTAGAGTACAGCAAGCATAAGTAACAATAGTTTTTCATAAAATTTCCTGATTCTGTACATTTGGTGAAATTATTGATTGAAGAGCCTAAAATATAGAAAAAAATATTTTATTCTAATTATGACCACGAATACATAACGTCTAGGCAGGCTTGTCGTTTCTTCTTAGAGAATCACTAGCGGGTAAAGGAATACCTTTCACTGCGAGAACAACTGCTCTCACACTGGTGAGCAAATCGACACACTTGCAGTGAATCGTTTGCATCTGAGGAGTTTGCAGAAAAACAACGTGGCGGAATCTGAAGTTTCTCTCCAGATAGATAATGAACTGGTGTGAACTACACCACAGAGCTCACTGCAGTGCATTCACAGGCTGTCTGTTGAGCATATATCAAATGAGGGGAGCATTTAGGTAGGGAAGTTGAAGTTAGAATTCAAAAAAGCATCACTCACACATTCTGCATCATATTCTTCTAAGAGCTTTTTTTTGTATTATCTTAGCAGTGCGCAGTGCGGGGTGTTCTTCTGTGCATTCTGTGCTAGTGTGTTACTTTTTTCAGCGAGCGGTAAAAGCACAACACAGAGCAGAGGAAAGAAGTGTGATGCAAAAAAAAATTGTTACCAGAGCGCTCATGCTGTAGAAGAAGTGCGCAGTGCATTTGACCTCCGCTCTTTCCATGTATTGAGGAGAATCACAAGCCTGCGTCTAGGCAGAAACTGATATAATGATTTGGTTGAGAATTAGTCAAGGAAAATGTAAATGGCGAAATTGTAAATGGCAGTGTTATGAGATATATACTTTTTGTATTTGAAAATTAAATTGCATTTTTTTTGCAAATGAGTATATTTTGATTTTAAATTGGATTATTTCATCGTAACTTTGAGAAAAATTTTTACATGAATAACAGTTGACATTCCAAAATATTATGAACAAAGTTCGATTTAATAAAGTCAAGTTTGCTCTGGGTTTTAGCAATGCTCATTCCTATTAAAATTGATATAAATTTTTCCGGATAGGTTATATCAGTAGACATCTCTTCAATGCATTTCAAATGAAATCAGTCAAGGAGAAGTCAGCTTTGAACGGCAGTGTTGTCAGATATGTTCTTTTAGCATTTGAAAAATAAAATTGCTTTCGAGTGTATTCTGATTTTAAATTCGAAAATTCCATCGTATTTCTGAGAAAATTTTACATGAAAAACACTCATCACTTTGAGGTGTTCAGCAAAGTTCGAGTGTCAACCTTTTTTACCATGTAAAGAAGACTGCATTTCAAAAAAATGAGTTCAAAATCATGAACTGTTAATTTCTCTCTAAATGCTAGTTTTATTGAAATACTATTCTCAGAATAAACTTAGTACGTATAAAAAAGCGAAAAGAATTACAAAAAGTTTTACTTCGGAAATCCGCCGCTAGTGACGCAGAAAAATCTTTTTTTTTTTTCAGTATAGTCAGGCGTTTTTATTCGGGTTGCATTCTTTAATAACTCAAAAACGGTACATGATATCAACCTCATTCCAATCACGTTTTCCGTTTTAGGACAAAAGTAATCATATATTTGAAAACTTAAACGAAATGCATAATTTTTGGTGTCAACACTAAATAAAATTTTCATATTGCATTCTGACCACTATCATACCCAGTCAAAGTTTAAACGCTTTGGAACGGTGGTTTTCTACGTTATATTTTTCAACTCAATTTAGACTTTTTATGTGGTTCCATGCAAAATTGGAATGTATCCCCGGCGTAAAAGAAACCTGACTGTATTGCACTTTGGAGTAACAGTATCTTCAGCAAAGTTGTAGAAATTGCTGTTTCAAGAAAATTTGTCGAAGACATTTTATTTCTATCTCCTCTTATTTTAGAGTTATACCGATTTATGTTAAAACCTGTTCGAATATCTTAAAACCTGTAGCCTTAAGAATACAACAATGTTCATCATATATTTGCAAATCATCCAAATACACAACTCTGTAGAAGACACAAAACAGATATCTTCTACAAGGACCGAGTTATTGCCATTTTTGTATACTCCCAAATCACAGTCAGGCAAAACCTAGTAGACAAAACCTGCATAAGATGAATTATTATCATAATCTTTCTAAGGAATTGATTGAAACGTTTGACCCTTCCAGTATCTCCATTACCTGATACGCAAACAAAAAAAAAGACATATATTTAATTTTTTTGGCGATAACTCGATCTGTGTAAAAGCTACCTGTTTTGTATCTTCTACAAAGTTGTGTGTTTTGATGATATACAAATGCTTGACATTATTGTCTTCCAAATGCTACAGTTATATAGATATTAAAAAAATCGAGTTTCATGCACTAGTCTGATAAAAACATTGAAAAGAGTTAGAATAAAATGGTCTTTGGCAAAGAGACAATATCATTTACAACTTTACTGAAGACACTGTGTCTCTACATTAAAATACTGGAAAGTGAGATTTTGCAGCGCCACTAGCGGTAAAGTTCCCAACTAAAAGTTGTAATCAATCTTCTAACCTGTTTATGTATTAAATTTCTGCTGAAGATAGTCAAGTCAATAAAACCAGTATTTGGAGAGTAAATGAAAAAAGTTCACGATTTTAGCTAATGTTTTGCCAATGACTCGGTCTGTGTAGAAGCTTTCTTTTTTGTGTGTTCCGCAAAGTTGTTTTTTTTTCAATGATATATAAATTTATGCTGAATATTGTTGCCTTCTATGCTTTAGATATTTACCAAAACTTAATTTCAAGGACAAGTCCATTTAGAATTGGTATATCCAGAAGAAGTTAGAAGAAAAATGTCTTCGGCAAAATTTTTTGAGACAACATTATCTACGACTTCACTGAACAAACTATTTCTCTAAAGTGTAAGACTGAATACTTAGGCAGCGCGCGGCGGAGTTCCAAACTACAAACTCATTTTCATGTACAAAATTTCGTCTTAAGATAGTTTATCAATAAAAACAGTATTTGGAGAGTAGTAAAACGTTCACGATTTTGAGCTCATATTCTGGCAATAACTCGGTCTATGTAGAAGCTATCTCTTGTGTGCCTTTTACAAAGTTGTGTTTTTCAATGATATACAAATACAGGGTGATTGGTTTTTTGTTGGGAGTATTCCAAGAGCTAATAGAGAGTCACATTTGATAAAGAAAACTCTTCTACGCATGTGTCCTAACGTTAAGTGTTCTCAGAGTTATTCAACTTTTAAGTTTCTTGAATACTTTTCTCAAAAGTAGCTCTAAGTATAAATGTATACCACTTAGAGCAATTCTAACAATTTCATTTGAAAAGAAAGAAAATTTCTCAATAGATACAGCCATAAAATGTCTAATAAATGTAAAAAATCAGATCTTGGAAGCAATAACGTTAAAAAATGACACAGTTTTGAATGAACTGTGGTGTTTTCTCATACGTGGTTAGCGTTATTGTTTTTAGCTCAAATTGAACGCTTTAAGCTGCTCTACACTTCGTTCTTGGACATCAAATCTCTATCTGCTTTAATTTTTGAGAAAGTACAATTTTAATGCAGCAGGTTTGGTGGAGAACCTGCATTAATATAAAACTGGCAATCAAATCACATGTATCATTTAATTTGTAATTTCTAGAAAACTAAGGCAGATAGATTATTGATGTCAAAGAATGAAGCGGTTTCGAACGTTCAATTTGAGCTAGAAAAACAATAATGTTAACCACGGTTTTAGTGAGAAAACATCAAATTATTCGTAAAATGTTATTTTTTCACATTTATTTAGACTGTAGGTAATTACTGAGAAATTTTCTCATCTTTCAAATGAAACCAATAAAATTGCAAAACATTTCAAATTAAAGCCACTTTAAGGAAGAGTAATATGAAAGGTTTTTTTATTTGGAATAACTCTGAGTAGATTAATGTTAAAACATATGTATAGAAGAGTTTTTATCATCAAATGTGGCCCTCTATCAGCTCCTGAAATACTCTCAACAAGGAACCAATTACCGTGTATATCCTAAACATTATCGAACTCGCATCGAGCAATATCGAGTATTTGAAGAGTAAATGAAAAAAGTGCACGGTTTTGAGCTCTCGTAGTACTGTGGAATGGTACAATCAACACTATTTCCCCAAACTTTGACTCATATCTGAGAAAGCCGTTCAGAGGTATGTAACTTCATCCACCCAAACCACGTTATAAGTTGCTAGAGAAGTTGCTAGGTCGATAAAACCCAAATCTCGGAGAACTATAACACGCATCAAGTTATAGCCTAAATTGTAATCAATGGACGCAGTAGTCAAATTCTACAACAAAAAATGCCAGAAGGTTATAAAAAAAATATTTCCTCACACTCAATAAAACTAAGATTAGCGAGTCTCTTTTTTCTTATATACAAAGTTAGCCACGATTCTATATCTCAACTCGGAAACGATTTGTAGAAGTCAGAGCAAGTGGGAAAGCTTACAGAAAGAAATGTTTAGAATAAAACCGATTTTAAATGTTTGTTCAGAAATCTATGATAATAAACGATGTATGGTTAAAACGAATTATCGAAAAAATTTGTCCGAAATAAGGTGCAAACCAAACTAACACTCACTTTCGAAGAAAATTATTAAATACAAAAATAAATTATTAATTTAACATTAATCTGCCAACACTGCTTCGATTCACTGAGAACAGTAAATAGAATAGCATCATTCCATCAAATGGAGGGAAAAAAAAACAATCGAGTGCGCCTCCCGGCAGTATCATGTAATTTGAGAGAGATTAACCAGCCAATTTGGTTTCGTTCCTATTTATTTTCCGATTCACTGAGCAACAAGGGGTGCGTGTGCAGCACAACCAGCCGAAAAACTTGTAAATGTCACCAGAGATTCTCCTGTTGTAGTTCAATTGTTAGAAAGTCCCCTTTTTCCCTCGGCGCTCCTCTCCACCTCAAATTCCAACCATCAATGTGCGCAGCAATCGGAATAAATCCCTAAAAGCCGGCACAAGGGTCTTCGGTGCAACAAGACGGAAAAACACCAAATTGTTTGTTATTTCTATTGACGCTATATACCCCATTGGCAATGTGTGTACGTCGTACACACTTGGATGTTGATTTTTCCTGCTTTCTGCTGGCCCCGGAACTGCCTCGGAATCAAACGTTCCGAAAACGGTAAGTGGCTCGATTGCCCGGAGGAGGAAGCAGCCATTTGACGACGTTTAGCTTTTTTCTTTCTACTCCCTGTCATCGAACCACTTGAAAAGACGTTAAAACTTTCTGATTTAGGGACCTCTTAGCTGTGCGCAATCTCGAACAACACAGGGCAGGGCTCTAATAATAGTAATAAAATTGTTGCGTTTCCGAAGTGACAGATGTGTTTGCTTATCTGATGCTTTGGTGAGGGTAAAAGCGAAAAACTGAAAATCTGTAACAGTTTGTTTTTGCAACATGAGGCCTCCGATTACTTCGGAATACCTACGCAGACGACGGCGAACAAGGAAGGGGAAGGGATCGGTAAACTCTATGCGAAATATGATCGAGTTACACAAAAGATCTGGCGTTGGAACAACGTCCAACGAAGCGCAATAATCGTGTCTAGTGTGAAAATTAGCGGCAGTCTCGCGAGGGTTTCCTAGCGCTGTGCGCTGGCTGCGGCTACGTGAAGGGTCACTATCAGAGATCAACGTGCCTTTTCGGACGGCGTGACATTGAAATAATCCCAGGATGAACCAGCCGCGGCGTCGGGTTGCGCATTGCGGTTCGTAAAATCTGCCCACACGCGGGTAGCCGCAGCACAGCTGCTGAGCAGTTTGACAACGATGACGGAGCCTACGCCACACGGCAAGGTTTTTTAGCATTCCGGTTGCCGGCCAAAGGAACACGACTACGCCCGGGGAGAAGCACGTTATGTAAAAAACGCAAATGCGCTGGCGTGGCAAGCTTCTGAATGTCAATGTGTACGGAGCTAGCTCTGGGGAAAACGATTGCGATCTAGCTGCGTGTGTGATGAAGACAATTATGGAATGAAAATTGTGAGCTCGAATGATTGACTGCATGGAGAATATTTGTACTGAGCTCGCATAGGAGAATTATCTTATTTATTTATAATGTAATAACCACGTTTGGAAGATGACTCAAAGCTTACCTCGTTCCACGATTTTGCCGAACAAATTTTTGCCACGCAGGAAGTTTCTCGTTGAACAATTCCACCTCCGGTTGCGGAACTGATGCTGGCACTCGTTGATCGCCATATTGGCTCCCTTAGCAATCGCGGCCAGTACCCCGGGATTCTCCCGGGCCAGTCGTCGCTGTTTCCTTCGCAACGTAGCGTGAATCGCCGGATCCATGTAGATCATCCCGTTGGCCAGCGGAGATATGTTGTTCGGTTCCCCTGCTTTGGCGATGCCCCTGTGAAAAAAAAACGCGAACGGAAACAATGAGAGAACGGAAAATAAGGAAATCTTTACCCGCAGCCTCATCTGTTAAAACAAAGCACCTTCCCAAAACGGAACACCATTTATGTGTTGTTTTCTACAACATACTAAATTCCTTAGGCAAACAGAGCGTCACCTGCGTGAGCAACACACCAGGCACTCTGGAAGGGAAAAAGTCAACAAACGTCAGGTCCAGGAAGATGGATTAATGCACTTCTTCGAGAAGCGGGACCCTGAAGAGGCCGAGCTTCGGCAAATATTGACCTCCGGATGATGCTCGAATGCCTGCTCATTTCGGGCATCAAATTTCACACAATCCCGTTGATGGCCATCGAAAGGAAGTAACAAGTTGGCCGGAATCGTTTGTGTGTGGTGCAACAGACTCGCGAGCTTCGCGAACGAATTCCGACAGATGTCGTAATCCGTGCGCCGAGGTGCACCACAAAAATAAACTCGAATAGTTTGTATCAATATTTGCTGCGCTTGAAAGTGAATAACTTAAGTGAATGAAAAAAAAAAACCCGGGAGCTCTAGATTGGGTTTTTCGCGTATCGAGGTTGCAGAATAATATCAGTGCTATTTTATGCAAAATTGGTGTTTACTTTTCGCGCTTTTGACAACTGAAAGCGTCGGCAGTGCTTTGGTGCCTTGGTGTGGGAGGCCCGATTTAACGATGTCAAATTCGGTGACCAAACAAACATTGATTGACATATTGAAGTGCCGCAAGTGATCATCTGTCTGTTAGCCTAGTGCCTAGACTAGTGCTAAATGCGCTTCGGGAATGCAAATTTGATGGTGTTATTTTGGTTAGAGGTTTCGAGTGTTGCACACTCAGTTGGAACTTTCTAACACAGAAGTACAGTGCAGTTGCTAACTTTTCGTATTTTTTTATCAGCTTTTTATCCCAAAAATATAAAAGATGTTGCATTTTAAAAACGGTTCTTTTCAGGACCATTACACTTTTTTGAGTTTTATTGTTTTTTTTTTTTGGTACTATGTAGATCAAATTTGCTTGTGTTCTTGCCGTGACAGTAATTCGTATTTATGACTTTGCAAAACACACATGGTCTGGCTGGAAAATAAAAAACGGAGCAAAACTGCTCGGGGTATCATCGTCGGCCTCCATCAACAAAAAGAGTGTGACAGAGTGGTATTGCCATAAAAAAACCATCAATGTTCATAAAATAGAATAGACCGATATGTAAGCGGATCGCGCGCTTGATAATGGTCATGTTTGATCGCTCATGTCCGCGGTCAGTTAGCGCAAAGTTGACGTCAAAGACCCCAGCACCTTGATGCTTATCCACAATGATGATGTGATATGATGACGGTTAAGCGATAGTCTCACGTTGATAGCTGTGAAAGTCGCACGCACACTTACTCGATTGACAACGGCAACGGGGACGCGGCGCTTACCCAAGGTCCGAAATGGGCAACCATCGCGTTCTTGCGCTATCAATCCGTGGAGTAGTAAATGTGACAAAAAGATGAACGCTAGGCGCACCTTCCGGAAGGTAAGTTATCTGCAGCAGGTGCCCAAAAATTGGAAATGCATTTAAAGACACGGGAAAGTACAATGCCATCGAACGTTGGAATGTGAAGAACCCACAGAAGCAAGGACGTTCGGCTATCGCATCGATTACAAAGCTCCCAAAATAAGGGATTCCTTATTTGACAGTCTATTTAATGCACCCGTATGGAAGGGAAAAAAGTAGTGCCCCGTACGGACAGCCAGACTGACGGACAACCGGTACTGCACGGCTCATAAATTACCTTCCCCCACGCGAAGCGGCTCGCCATCCCGTGGCAGATGACGATGATGAGTCCGTTTGACGATGATGGGATAAAATTTTTAACATTCATTTATGGCACTTGGCCCGACGGCTACGCGACGACGGTGTCTCACTTCGGTGACGGAAACGGAAAGATTCACACGAACCTTGGCGGGGACGGCGCAACCCGAACGAAGCACAATTGCCACACAGTCGGCAGCTGGAGCTGCGTACAGAGCTGCGCAGCAGTCGGGCACACCTTACAACATTCGGGACATCCCACCTTATTAGTAATTTTCAATCGTATACGATCTTCTTCGGTTTTATGCCCTTTTTTAAAGCGTCTTCCTGGTGGACCCGGAATGACACTGTCAACACAGAACCAGAACTGACGGCCAAAGAGCGCAGAAAAGATGATTTACAATGCACAGCAATGTTGTTTATGATAATTATTATTACTGCCTTCGCTTTTTGTTGGATGGTTTTGTTTGGGACCCGCACAGTACAGACGCATTTATTGTATGCCGTACTCCTGTCTGTACTGTCTCGTTGAGAGTTGACAATTTGCTGCTGCTGCCAAAGCACAATACCTTCGCAGGGAAGACAAACTAATTTATATGGCATAACAAGAGTTATTATGTAAGTGTGGTCTTTTTGTTTGATCCGTACGGAACCGGGGGTTCAACGATGCGCTGGCCGATGGCTCGTTTCGCGACAAATCGAGACAATCCCAAAACGGCGCAAAAACTACACCATTCCACTCGTCACATTCTGTTCCGTCGTGGTGTCTACGTCCGCACGTACGCCGGCCAGTGTGGTACAAGTCATCAATTTGCGGACCACGATCGGTTGCGAGAATGGAATTGTAAAATTCCTCAATTCCGAATTTACACATTTTCCACTCTATGAAACTCGAGGGCAGTGAACATGTGAAACATCTGGAGCGAAGAACGTTTAGCGAGATTTTGGCTTTACATGAAAAATCACAAAAAAATCGACCAAACGTAAATCACTTCCCAGCGAGGAAGGACAGCAAACTATTGCAGAAAAAAAAATCGTAAAATATCACATCTAATTGGGTCTTCTACTGGCGCTTAACTTCCCCACGGGCGGGGACCAGCAATCACGATCAACTGCACCGATAATGATATTCAGTCCAATAGCCGGTGGCCTGCCGTTTGACGTGAGGTATCAGATTTGCAATATAACAAAATTAATTTATCAAACGATCGTTCTCTGTCTGAATGTTCTCGAACTCGTTTCGCTGCGCCTGTCTGTTACTATTAATCAAATTGGTAATCATTATTGCTTCTACTGTGGGCTGCCGATCGGACGCTCTAGGCACTAAGGAGACGGTGTAGGAACGGTAACGACGACGACGAAAATGCGGCCTGTCGAATGAAAAATGACACTACAGTGTTAATTTGTCATTTATTACGCTATTAACAAACGCCTGTTTCATCGCATGGCGAAGGAACGGGATCCTGCAGGTTGGCACAGCCAAACGACAAACCCAGGATGCACTTCGCAGTTTGATTAACAACCCAGAAACGACTAATGAATTTGGTAGAGGGGTTCCTCGCTTGCACGCGTTGAAATCTTTTGTTTCTCAAACCGTTCCCAAAAGGATTTCGCCTGCAATATATTCAAATTAGCCACACCAGACGAAAAATAAAACGCTCAAATATGCGACAAATAAAAGTATTTAGCGGAGCAATGAGAAGCTCGCGAAGACCTTAATGTTTCCCGGCGAGGAACCCGAACAACCATCAGCCGGACTCGATTCGGAGGAGAACAGACGCAATAAATTGCCGTTTCGCGCGCACGTTAACAAGCACGAGTTTTCATGTTTCGAGTTGACAAGCAAATTAATTGCATTTCACACCTGATAGATGCAGCCAGTAACTGGCACCAATCAAGCGGGTGATTATGTGTGTTCGCTGTAGCCGTTGCGACGACGTGGTGACCTGATTTTTCTATAGCGACTCGAAATAATCGAAATAACGACTGAAGTTATCTTCACTCGGCTGTCCTATAAAAAAGCCATCAAAAGTCAGACCTTCCATCTGTGCTGCGAACCATCGAGACGAAAAGGCACATTCGCACGCTTTATGACATTGTAGTGATCGTCATACGTACTGCTGTTTGGCCGTCGTCGGGAGATAAGGATCGATTTGGGTTACACGCGCAAAAAGACACTTCCAACAGCCGGAGCTTGGGCATTCATGCGCACAGTACATATGCACAATTGAAATGTGCGAATGAAGCTTAATTAAACAAGCGAAGGGAAAATGGTTAATTTAATTAACGCGCAAAGCCGGGGAACGGCAAATGAATACAAATCAATTTTGTGGTGTCGTAATTTCGCTTTCGGCTGGCCACATAGTGATGAAAAGCTCGCCGGGCCGTGGAGTGATTGTGCATGCGAATTTGCAACTCAGCGCAGGTATTTCCGCACATGGCACCCTGACAGCAGCGCAGCCTGTCAGGAGAGTGAATGTTTTCGCTGATTGCGAAGAAAAAAACCAGGGAATTCGGACACTTCCGATTCGAATCAACCATTCCGAAGGGCGAATGTGATTAACGGCATAGGCAACTTGTAAGCAATGTTAACGAGTATGTTATGTCTCGTATAATGTCCGGTCCGTAATAAAATTAATTACTGAAATAATTATAATCTACATCTATAATGATTACAATATTGATTACACCAGTTCCTGCGCGCAGCCTATCGACGGAGAGCCGGTTGCGGTGAAGCGGGTAAAGCAAGTGAGTAACTTGATTTTCCAATCGTGGCCGCGTTTATGCGAGTTCTAGTAACCGTTCGCGACCATATCGTTACGTTTTTGATGAGTTGTAGCGTGCATCTCAGAGTCGTATGCTATTAATTATTCTCAATCAAGGTTTAAAAAAAACAGAAACGATTAAGCCATAAAAATCCATTAAAGATAACTCCTAATGGATGATATGATATTATTATGAGGGGGAATCAACACGTGTTTTATTAAAAACGACTTGAACTCTGATACAGCATTATTATGCATGTGGAATGTTTGGTGAGAATCGCATTAATAATAAACTCGTTGAAGAAGGAGTATGGTTCTCGATCCTAAACTGAAAAGCCTATCTTGAGAAATATGGTTTTTGGTGAGTGTCACTTCAAACTATTTAAAACTACCCAAAAATCGGCACTTACCACCACATGGAGCCCCGTCCCCGGCCGGGTTTACTTTTGCTTTCTACCTCACCGTTCGCACTGACTGCCATCAGGCAAACAAGAACAAATGTCACCAGTTCCATGCTCACAAATCTACACTCTGGCTTCCAAAATTTATTTTGCCTTGACAAGTGTGTTTCACCAAAATTTAGAAATCAACGCAAAAAACATAAACTAGCACTTCTTCAGTTGTTTCACCATCAGTCGGAATCGAGATCTTTTTCCTATTTTTTACATACACTCATAACCTGACAAACGCAACCACTAAACTTCGCGAACATGACTTCACACACGTCTATCCTCGATGGAAACTATACTCGATAACACTGTAGGCACTGTACAAGAACCGCAGGACCGCTCTTAAGGACCCGCAAAACTCCCGTAAGTCCGAGCCTCCTCCCGGCAGACAGACAGCAGTAACCACTTGGGTTCGAATCTTGCTTGGATCGTTCTGCACGCCGAGATCGCCCAATCCACCGTCGATTGCTGCCAGCTGTCGCGCGTGTAGTATTGCAACAGAATCATAAAAATCAAATCCTTCCGAGCACCGCCGAGCACGGTTTACAGCACTATGCACACTCGATTCTCTCCTAGATTTTCTAGCTTTTCCCAGCTCTTGGGGGCCGATGCGAACATCAATCACGATCGCGCACGAAAACTGTTATGCTGACGCTCTGCGATACTAGGCCGACGATATCCTTCGGGCTGCACCTTTCTCGTGCCTGCTCTGCCGCTACTGCCGAATCTCTACCTCTTCGCCCCTTGAGTGGATTCTCACACTTGCCCGGAACGCCGCCGTCGATCTCTTTTCCGCTCTGCTGCACATGCTCTCGTTCTCGCTCGCGCTGCCGCCTCTAGCGCCTCCGAGAGGTTAGTATTATTTCGCTATTCGTCCCCTTCTATCGTTCACACTCGCTCTCGGATCGGCACGCTTTTTCGCTTTGCCTGCGTTTCACCTTTTGTTTTTGTCCCTCTTCTTTCACCTCTTCATCAAATGTCTGTGTACTTTTCGGACTCGTCACCACCTCCTTTTTTTGTTTCCTTTCTTCGCTCGATCGCCTTCTCTCTCACGAAATTGCTATGGGATTTTCCAGCAATAAAACATGAAATTGGCCGGTGTGAAAAGAAAAGAAGCTTTCCACTTTTCTTCTTGCACCTAACGCTTATCGGTTTCGGGCTCTCTCGGTCTTACGCCGCTCTCACTCGTACCGAGCGGACTTATTTTCGTTCTTTACCTACCACTCACGCCGATGAACTCGCAAAAGCAAAACTCAAACGATCACGTCGAAGAGCAAGCACTTCATTAATAAAAATACGTATATAAACAAACAAACAACACAACATTTCAACACTTCCCGGAGAGTCTTTTCCATTCTCTCTCTCTCTTACTGAGTGTCGCAGGCGGTGATCGACTGGTGCCTCTTTTACACCAGTCCGCAGTCAGGATCGAACGATCATCAAGCAATCGAAAATCTCATTCTAGAACTATAAAACTAAAACTTCGAATTTGACCATTACAACATTCAACAGCGACCAAAAGTCGTTCACTATAAAAACGAACGTTTTTTTTCTTTCGTATGTCGCACCAGGAAATGTAATCTGATTGCTACCCACGCCAATGCTTAAGTTAAACTGAAACTGTTTCACCTTAGCACAGTTTATGATTACGCTTTCAAGCCGCGCTCTGTCCACGCGAGGCCCTGTTGCTGTAGGCAAGCTCCTCTGTATTGGTTGCTGGCAATGCGTGTCTCATTCCGAGTCACATCCGACCAACGAAGAACGATGGGTTGGCTCGCACGACAATGTTACACGCACAACGGGAGTGTCGTGATCGAGCGGTGGCCATGATTATCCCAGAAAAAAACATTTGCGGCGATGGGATGTACAGCTTTTGATCAAAATACTTCGAAATGGACTTATTTTTTACATATCCATCTTGTGCTTGCACTGGTATCGAAACATCCAAGTTATGATTAGCTATTATAGAATCCGTAGAATTGCCCAAAGGGATATAAATCCTCTTTTGTGGCACAAGAAAATATTTTGTTACTTTGAAGTTTCTTGAAATTTAACACGTATTCGGAAAGTTGATAAAATTAATGAATCAGGGAGAGTAAAATCAAGAACAGCTGCTATGAAAGGAATTTAATAAACATGAAAAAGGTAGAGCAAAATGAACACAGTTTACTAGTTACCAGTGGGATTTAGGTATTCGACGTCTTATATTAAATATCTAACGGTTTGAAATATCACACCCTCTCACAGAGGTTCATGAAAAACGTGATCGTCAGCGTTCTGAGTGTAAAAATGCCATTTAAATGCTAAAAAATTAAACAAAGTTCTTGTATATCTCAAGGAATAACTTTTGATTAAAACAGATTTTTGATTATTCCAAATTTATTTTTTTATCAATTGTCAAATCAAAATACAGGGTGCGCCATAGTTATTGCAACAAAAAGCAGAGGACCGTTAACCATGTTTTGGCAACTTTTTGAAACAAGAATAATGTATTGAGTAATGTATTGAGTAAAAACAATTAAAATTAAAATTGAATAAAAACAAACAACAAATCTTTCAATGTGTCCTTCTTTAGCTCTGATGACAGCTCGGAGATGCTTAGGATAAGACTCGACGGCCGACCGAATGTCATTTTAAAGAATTTCCTTCCTGCGAATTGAGCAAAGACTTTTTCAACTCGTCCAAACTTGTGTGTTTTTGTCAGCAGGCCTTTGCTTCTAACATCCTCCAAATCCAACACGTTGAGATCTGGCAAGTTTGGTGGCCACTCATCCTTGGTGATGACAGACGGAAAGTTGGTTTCAAACGGTTTTCTTTGTTTGAACCGGCGCACCGTCTGTTATTGTTATTAGTTTTCTGGGCCCAACAAATATCGTCCCCCAAACCGACTTTGCGGTTTTGTTACAATATTTATGGCGTCTTTCGCAAAAATGTGAGCAATTTGTGTAGAAACCTTTGAAGCCAATCAAATAAAATAAAATAAATCAAATATTCTACCAACGCGTTGCAACGGCCAAGTCTCTAAAAGACTGCAAGAAACTAGTCATCGAGTGTAGACTGTTGTATTTTAGTATGAAAAAGTGCAATTTTTAATGGAAAACAACATACATATGGTTTAAGTTGAAAATTTTTTGAAGTTTGTTCGGTAGAATGCTGTATTTCTTAAATATGAAAACAATAACTAGAACAAAGTAGGCTTCTTAAATTACATCGGAAAAAAATATTTTGCATTTTTTTAATAATTGATTGATTATTATGTTTTATGAAAGTCTATGTATAAAACAACCTATATGTGGTTGGTTTTTCAAGAGAAAGCACCAAAGTGTCTTTGGCAAAGTTTTTTAACATAAAGTTACCTACAACTTTGCCGAAAATTTCATTTTGATTAGATGAGTAGTAAAAAGAAATTCATCTCACTTTTAGTAGTAAGTAGATTAATCAAAAATAAATTGTCTTAAAAACTTGGCCGAAAAATATTTCAAATACACATTAAGCATTGAAATGACATTCTTACTCTCAAAAAGGCTGATGATCACATTCCTAACGATTTGAACCTCTGTGCTTCTATTAGAAAATAATTCCTACAAAGTAAGAGATTTTCAACTATAAACGACTAAAAAAGGCCCAAAGAATTTTCGGAACGCCCATCATATCAGTCCAAAGTAATACATTGCAAAATATCACTGAAACAAATGAAAAATTTTATGTACTACTGCTTCCATCAGAACAAAGTTTTTCGTGAATTCTTTTAATGATTATTATTTAATTAATTATCTCGTCTTTCACTGTAATATCTCGTTGTTCTACTAAAAAGCTTGTATTTTTTTCATACTTGTACTATTCTGTTTGGCGAGTGCAGTACAGCTTTCTGTTCGAGTATTACTATTACTAATTTTAACGACTTTGACAAAATGAGGTCGAGCGTTGTCATGCAGTAGAATCATTTTTTGTGCCTTAGCTCGTAGGGGCTGTTTTTCACGCAGTACTCGACCTAATCGGCCTCGGGTTTTTTTCCTGGTCAACAGCTTATAATAAATTACACCGATCTAGGCCTTTTCTGGCCTTACGAAGGGTTTTTCGGCCAGTCTGAGCTTGATTTGAGACCATTTTCTATTCCGGTCTCCTCTCGCCTTAAGAAGTGTTTTTCCGTCATTCTGAGCTCAATTTTAGATCATTTTCTGTGCTGGCCTTTTCTGGTTTTTGGAACGGGTTTTCGGCTATTCTGAGCTTAATTTGAGATCAGAACGGTTCTTTGGTCATTGTTTGCATCATTCTTAGGGATCATTTTCTATTTTTGCCTTCTCTGGTTTTTAGAAGGAATTTTCGGCCATTCTAAGCTTACATAGGAATTATTTCCTAATTCGACCTTTTCCGGCCTTTAGAAGGGTTTTCCGGCACTTCTGAGCCTAAAGGCCAGGAAAGGGTTTTCGGGCAATTCTGAGCCTAATAAGGGATCATTTCTTATTTCGGCCTTTTCTGATCTTGAGAAGGGTTTTTTCGCCATTCTGGGCTTAATTTGGGATCATTTTCTATCTTGGCTTTTTCTAGCCTTCAAACGGTTTTCCGGTCGGCCTTTCCTGGCCTTTAGAAGAGTTTTCGGCTATTCTGAAGTAATTTGGGGCCATTTTTGGTTTTAAACTTTTCTGGCCTTATGAAAGGTTTTTGGCCTATCTGTGCTTGTTTGAATCATTTCCTATCTTAGCTTTTTCTAGCCTTTAAACGGTTTCCGGCCATTCTGAGCATACTTTGAGGTCATTTTTTATGGATTTTTCTGGCCTTCAGAAGGGTTTCCCAACAATTCTAAGCTTAATTAGGGATCATTTTCTATTTTGGATTTTTTGGCCTTCAGAAGGGTTTTCGGGCAATTTTGAGCTTAATTAGAGATCAATTCTATTTTCGGTTTTCGGCCCTTCTGAGCTTATTTTGGGATCATTTTCTATTTCGGTCTTTTCTGGCCTTTAGAAGGGGTTTTCGACCATTTTGAGGTTAATTTGGGATCATTTTCTGTTTTGGCCTTTTCTGGCTTTTAGAAGGGGTTTTCGGCCATTCGGAGCCTAATTTGAATTCCTTTTCTATTTCGGTCTTTTAAAGCCTCTAGAAGAGTTTTTCGATCATTCTGGGCTTAATTTGGGATCATTTTCTGTTTTGGCCTTTTCTGGCCTTCAAAATTGTTTTTCGGTGATTCTAGGCCCAATTTCTATTTTGGCTTTTTTGGCCTTTAGAAGTGTTTGTGGGTCATTCAAAGCTCAGTTAGGAATCATTTTGTGTTTTGGCTTTTTATGATCATTAGGAGAGATTTTTGGCGATTTTGAGCCTAATTTGGGATCATTTTCCATTTCGGCCTTTTAAAGCTTCTAGAAAAGTTTTAAGGCCATTCTGAGCTTATTTTGGGATCATTTTCTGTTTTGGCTTTTTCAGACTTATAAAAGGGTTTCTCGGCGATTCTAAGCTTAATTTGGGATCAGAAGGGGTTTTCGACTATTCTGGGCTTATTTTGGTATCATTTTCTATTTTGGCCTTTTCCGGCCTTTAGAAGAGGTTCTCAGCCATTCTGGGCTTAATTTGGGATTCTTTTCTATTTCGGCCTTTTTCTGGCCTTTGGAAAGGGGTTTTCGTCCATTCTGATTTACATGCTTCTGGGACAATGCGCTCTTACATCGATAGAACCGCGATACACATACCCCGTCGCTTGATTTTAGTAATGAAATAACTTCCATAAACATTTGTACGCCTTTGGGGTTGGGTACAGATCGATGTGCAATCGATAGAATGGAATCGCGATATATACCCTCATCGCTCATGTAATCGCATGACTTATCAAGGTTGATCCTGATGAAACGTTTACCCTCACCTTCTAACAAAAACCTAAATTAATCCACCCAGCCTTTCTTCTCAAACTTATATATTGTTAAAATAGATTTACTCCAACACTTAAAAAATACACCTTGATTTTTTCTGCTGGATTTGTTATTCATTCTAAACAACAAATTTTTGGTAGCCAACAGCACAACTATACCGAACATTTAAAATTTAACATAGGGGAACTGCTCCATTATTCATCTCAGCCCATATATTCATCTCATACAACATGAAAACACAATTGAAAACAGAAAAAACGCATATTTTCTAACTAAATCGATCTGCTGATCCATGGAATGGATTTTTCTCAGTTCACTTTAGATTTCTCATAAAGTAAAAATCTCAAAAACTCACATAAAAGCTCTAAATTTGATGTAATAGTCAGACATCTGCACTCGAAAACTCATTAAATTCAATCACCTACCTTCGAAAACAAAATCCGCGCATTGTTCTGTATGGCTACAACGGGACTCGTTCAAAGTTTTTCTCATCACTAGCGGACCATTTTTTATTTTAATCACTAAACATAATCACTCGCTACACTAAGAATACTTTAATCTTTGAAACGTTCACCTCAAATTTGCAAAAAACAGCTCGAATTAGCAGAAATATATGAGATGAGTTTCTACAATTCCTAAATTTCAACTGTTTGTATTTTCATCTGTTTTCACTGCCTTGAAGAAAATCAAAAGTTGCCAAATCGGTTACTGTTAATACGTACAAATCATACTGAAAATGTTGAATTATTCCGACATAATTGACATAAATGGACAGCACTGCCGTGGTTACCTAGGTTACCATATTTGCACGTAAACAACTACAGCGGATATCTAGGTAACCTACTACGACAGGCTGCGGCTACGTTCATTCATGATAATGTGATTCATTCATGATTAACAGTGCACTGCAGTGTGATGAATATGGGGGCGTCGTGAGATGAATAATTGAGCAGAGATTTAAGTTTTGAGATGGATATGGAAGCGTTGTGCAAAATGGTTTGTTTCACAAAATTCAGGATAAATCTAGCTAAGTTTACTAATTATACAATACCGAACGATTCTATAAGAGCACGTAAGCGTATTTTGTTTATTTGTTCAATGATTTCATTAAAATTTGTTGTTTAATCCGTGCATTCTTCGTGAATATCGGCTTAATGAGATGAATAATGGAGCAGTTCCCCTATCATCGGCTTTGAGCAACACTGGCACAACTCAAAATTTTGCATTTTTGAGTTTTTGATGGCAAACGATGCCAAATACTGTTAAGTTTCTTCACACGAAATCCCATTTTGAAAATCACAATAATTCCAGAGTTATGAGTAGAAGTGCCTTTGCTGCACAAATCGAAATTTCTCCATAAAGTTAGTAAAAATAAGGTTTTAACTTGGACAACGTGAGCACGTAATATGTGCATAATAGACCCAAAGGTGTTTAATAAGGATTGGTGATCTTAAACTTCAAAGTTTTCTTGAAAATCGAAAAATAAATTTTTGACGCAAATTTTCAAACGCGTTTTCCTCGAAACTATGTTTTTTGATTTATGCCAGTGTTGCACGAAACCGACGATATGAATATAAATTAACACATATACATGAAAATAACATTAAATTCTTTCAACTATATGATGCGATTTTGTTTTTGATTGTGGTATAATCGATCTGTACTCATATACTGCCTATAAATATTCAGATTCTTTAAGTCAACGTTAGTCAGTAGATTTCAAATAATGTATAATAAAATGTTGTTCCTTATACATTGATTTGAATGATTTTTTTTATTCTCGCTTATTTTCCGTCGGTCTATTTCCGCCACTGTTGTGGCCAATTACCGACGCCCAGGGAGGCGACTCCACACCCAGGTCCCTAACTCACGACCCATGCGATGGAAGGCGTGATCCCAGAGATTTTTCGCCTCAGAAAATCTCCCGGTGTCGGCTAGGATTGAATCTAGACCAGTTGGGTTGGTTGTGAGTGGATCACGCCACCTCACAACCATCGACACCTATGTCGGCGGTGATTTGAATGATCTTATCAGTGAAATTGAAATTCTTTAACGCAGTTGATATTACTGATCGTTTCTGAGAGGCATCCAATGAATGGCCAAATACCAATCAATATGGGTTCTTGAAACCTGGATAATACCCAGTGGCCAGAATCCGACCTAAAACCCAATTTTCAATCCAGATGACCACTTCTGGTTGCCTGATAATCATAAAATCATAAAATCCATCATAAAATTGCCGAGCTGCCTAATCTGGGTATTTCTATGGCGAAGATGGCGACAGTTTCCGATCAACAGCCTAAAGTGACAAATATCATCCAATACGATTTGAAGAAGCGGTATGATACCCTGAGGCCAGAAATCATCTTCAGACGCCATTTTGAATCTCTAGACATTAGCTTCCGGTTTCTACCAGTCTAAAAGAGACAAACATTACCCAATGTGAGTTTTCCAGTACCCGGGATGATGCTGAAATCCCAATTTGCGACACCAGTTTGCTTCAAACAAGTCGTGTAACCTTTGAGAGAAGGGGTTTTCAATATTTTTACAATTTAACACATAACGGATAAAATAAAAGTCCGATTACACTGGTCAATACAAATGTTGCCCCGTAGGTCAAACTGAGAAAAAATGAAAAGTTATAGCTTTTCCTGTGAATTTTTTACATTCTAGGGCAACTATTATGAGCTTTAGAGCAGCATTTTTTCGATTTTGTCAACTTGTCATAAAGCAACTAAACCTTCAATCTTTGGCAAAACGAGTGAATTTGATAAAGTTTTTAGGGATGGGAAACCTATCGATAATTATCGATAGTATCGATAGTTGCTGGCTATCGATAGAATCGTTAAGCTTTCCGCGTTATCGATAGTTATTGATATTTTCCTCGCATTGGCATTTATACTCCACAATGATGCCAGAACTGGAAAAATATATTGGCCTAGACTTTGTTTAAAGAGAATTCGATGATTGTTTGCTTTCACATGAAATCCTCTTTAAAATTGTTGGAAAATTGAGGGATACTCATTTTCGCTCACTCTACCTTATACGGACAACGACAAGATTTCGCCTAAGTGCGAATTATGTGTGCGAATAAACTTTTAAATATTGTTCCTGTCCACAACGGGAGCTACATTTTGTTGTTTTCTTCATCTAGTTCTAGTTGTCGAACTATCGATAATTATCGATAGTTATCGATGGTACTAGGGAATTTATCGATAATTATCGATAGCCATTTTAGTCGATATTTCCCATCCCTAAAAGTTTTCTGAACACGTTTCTTTTCATAACCTTCAAACTAAATGTTCAATTATCATAAAATTCGTTATTTAGGGGTTTTAAAGACAGCCCGTTCATTTGATACCTATTTTGTTCAAATCGGTTGTGTAGTTTCTGAGATATTGATGTTTCGTGATTTTTACATTTTGATACATAACAGACATAGTTACAGTCCGATTATAATAAAATTCAATAGGGCTTTATTCAGCAACTAGACCTTTCTATTTCAACTTATTTTGTGAAAATCGGTCCATCCATCTTTAAGAAAAGTGGGTGAGTTCAAACAGTCTTAGAAACATGTTTCTTGTCATAGCCTGATTTCACATTATTATAACGGACAAAGTTAAGGTCCAATAACAATAAAATTCAATAGGGTCTTATGGGGCAACTAGACCTTTCATTTGCAATTAGTTTCATGAAAATCGGTCCAGCCATCTCTGAGAAAATCGAGTGAGATAGGGAGACCGTTACATACACACACACACACACACACACACACACACACACACACACACACACACACACACACACACACACACACACACACATACAGAAAATGCTCAGTTCGTCAAACTAAGTCGATTGATATACGAGATTCGACCCTTTGGAGCACTTTTATACCTTTGGTTTTTTCAGTAATTGCTATACCTTTTTAGGAGAAAGGCAAAAAACATGTTTTATACATGTTACAATAAGCTAGCCATTCGTCTATTTTACGCTTTACAAAATTTACACTGGATCACAAATACTATGATAGTGGAATTTTCGATGAATAATTTTCTTTTGGTAGGTATCTTCAGGTAAAAATACATTCCCAATAATTCGAAAGCATTTTGCTAAATAGTATCTAAAACCTTCCATTGAAACACTGTACCAAACATTGCGTCCAATTAATCCCACTTTCCACTCACTGTGATCTATCGGTTCACAGTCTCGTATCCATCTGATTGCACTCAGCCGAAAACCCAGCGTAAAAGACAAACAAACGAGAAGAGTTATCCACGCGAGATAAAAACTAACGCGCGTGTGTGTGAAACCCCTTTCAAATGCCTATCCATTCGTTGCTGTGCCCCGGTGTGTACGCGTGTGTCGATCTGTGTGTACCGTGTGTCAAGCTAACTCTACAGACATCACAGTATTCTATATCTCTTGACTTCTGCTACTTGAACTTTAATATGTCTTCCACAGCATCAGAACATCAGCAACTATGCAGCACAAGTACGCAGTTGGCGGCCACCGATTCGCCGTTGAACAGCAGCTTCGGAAAACATCTCAAAACGTGCGCCAGCCCAAACAAACCCACACTCCACGGTTGCGGAGATCAAACAGCATTCGCGTGAACGAAGAGCGGCAGTCAAGAGCCAATATCTTGTTGCTTCTACGTTTCTTTCGATTCAGTATCCCATTATTGTGGCTCTCTGCATACCTTCTTTCGATAATTGTTGAATCATTAAATCCGACCGATGATTGGTTGAGTGCGCGCTGTAGTATTTATCCACTCCGCAACCCCACCACCGTCTAACGAACCAAGCAACAAGCCACGGTACGGTTTCCTAGAAATGGGTGCCAAAAAGAGCATCTGATTTTACACTCCGATAAGCGAAGCAGTGCGGTCAGAGCATAGCTGGCGTCAGAATGTATTAAAAGGCTTTCGAGAGTTGCATCCCCGATTGGCGAAGGAGAACAATAATATCAGCTACGCCCAAGCCTAGAAGTCAGAACCAGCAAAAGAAAACAAATTATTGCCTCGTCATAATTACTAGGAAGATGTGCGAATTTTGACTTTTCGGTAATCACCTTTCAATTCGTCGTGGCCCTTCTCCGCTGCGCTGGTCCGGTCACAGACGATTTACTGCTGAGTGGTTTGTTGTTTCTACCTTCAAAGTGTACCTACGACCATTCGCACTGGAAGATGATCTGATTAGATATGATATAATTATAACAGTAAGGTGAAAAAAACGTACTAGTGAAGAAGCCAGAGCAGCAACATAGGAGAGAAAAGAGTAAACCCAACAGCATCGTGTATCTACACGATTGACTTTCAAGTGGCCCAAAACTGGAACGCTAGCCTGAAACAATCCGCTCGTTTGTTGTTCTTCCCTCGTGGTAACCACTAATTAGTGTTTGCTGAGCCATCAAAACTATTCGTTTGGTTGTTGTCATTATTACTGGGCCAAAGTATAGGTACGTGTGTATGAAGCTAGAAAAGTGGAGCAAACAATAACTAATCGGCTACCAGCAGTTATTGTGTTGTGTTACAGAAATACCTGATGGGAAGGCTTTATGATTGTTTAAGCTCGTTCAGAGTTATGAGTTTTAGGTTGATTCGAGGCAATTGACACGAAATAAAGATGGATTGAAAAAGTACGAAAGTACGTACGTCATCCGTTCCACTTTATTATGCAAGGGAAATTTCGGATTAATATCCTAGTTAAAAACAACCTACCGGAATCGAATTTATTTGATCCTCAAGCGAAAACAAATTATTTTTTTATAGAAGGACCTTTCGTTTGTTGCATGAATCTTCTTTTAACCGCTTCTAAACATGCTAAGTTTACCCACATGTTTTTCTTTTTTTTTATTTCATACTTGTTTTTATTTTAAAATTTAATATCTGTCCTTCTAATTAGTAATTGGGAGTTTTACCCGAATACATTCGTGATTCGGTTATCCGAAGCTCGGATCACGGATGTGTAAACGAATACTATTCGGATGTCCGGATTTCCGGATACGGATAATCGAATAGTCGGATATCCGGATATGCTATCCGAATATCCAGATTTTTTTTTCTGTCTTTTAAGCCCGTTCGAATGAAATGTAACGCGAAAAATGGCTTTTTCCACAATCCCCCATCCCCTCGTAAGTAATTATTTACATAATTCTCATTAAACTATGTTCGGATACAATATCCGGATATCCGACTATCCGAATATCCGGATATCCTGTCGGATAATATCCGGATATCTAGTTGATCCGGATTTTGGATATTTGTCGGATATCCGAGATCGGATATCCGGATATTTTAATCCGGATAGTCCCAGCACTCACTAGTACCAACCTGTGAACTAAATTTTTGTTTATTAAACATCCGCATGATAAGAAGATTGTAACTATTCCATAAACAAAATATTAGTTTCTGATTTTTATTCTATTTTCTTTTTCCTTAAGAGGACATTCCAAATTGAGAAAGAGAAAAAATCATCATTCCCAAATTATTTTGAAGAGATTGAACACACTCCCAACAAGTTTCGCTGTGCATGTAGCAGACTTTAAAGCCTTTAAAGCTGCTTGATTGTCGGACATAATGCAAGTGTTTGAGTTTCTGTATTTCCTGCGTTGCCATTGGTCCATTGGAATTGATTAGTCTTTTCCTGGACCAGTTACCCCTGCTCTCACTCGATTGTTCATTTTTGAACCATCTGTGTAGAAAATGATTGATTCTGGACGAAGATCAGGACCACCGCGTTCCCAAGTATCACGCTCAGGTTCAAACATTCGTAATAGTTTTTTTTTTAAATGTATCTTTTCTCCATCCAGTCTATATTGTTGATTACTAAGGGATTGATACGAAAAGTTTTGAGTCACCCTCAAAGAGTTTTAATGATCTTTTGATCCGTAAAGCACTCTTTTCGGCTTCAGATTGTATGAATTGATGCAGTGGAAGCATAAAAAATAAAACTTCCAACGCCTTGGTAGGTGTGCTTCTCATTGCACCCGTTATTGAGAGCGTGACTAACCGTTGAAGTATTTCCAACTTGATTCAACGTGATCAAGACACTTTTCTCCCTTGTTGTTGTTTACCAGACCAGTGAAGATTACCTATGCTTCTGGGTCTCACAGTAGCCGAATAAATTCAATGGATCGATTTCGGTTTGACTGTTTAACAAAAGTTTTATTACATATTCATAGAGTATTTGTAGTTTTGTTTATTACCTGCTCTAGATATGTACTTCAGTTAAGTTTTTTATCAAGAACTGCGAGGTATTTGACGTTATCTGAGAGTTTCAAAAGCTCTCCTTTTAGCCTAATATCATTAAGCATTTTTTTTTCTACGTTTAAAAGGGACGATAGTGGTTTTTGAAGGATTTTGGAGGGTCTGAGTCGCAAATAAAAGAAGTCACACGGAACGTTACAATGATAAGTTATACGCGATTTTTTCTCATATATATCGTAAGTCCTTCGAGATATTACATTCAGTCAGTTGTATTTAAATAATTATACTGGGTAATATTATAATAACGCGTGCGAAATCCGTTATAAACCGACCACAGCGAGGGTAAATTTGAACGCGTTGAACGAATCCGTTGGAGTGTGTAAATGATCTAAATCACGTTTTGAATCCAGGAGTTGGCAAAGTTCCATACATTCAAAGCCCAAAGTTCCAAAGTATACAAATATGCATATGAAACAAAAGAGAAAATTTTTCAAATGCCACAATTGTCATTATTAGCATAGCGTCGTGGATTCATGTCATCCCGACTTATGAGACTTCGAAATAGTCACTCAAAACTCAACATTTATTCAAAAGCTAGAAAAATCATGCAATAAAATCTTGAAAATATTAGAAAAGATTCTAGAAAACTAGCTTATATTTAATATTTTACGGAAGATAGAAAAAATCTACTCAAGATCCGAAAAAGAATTTATCCACTGGCAAAATTTAAATAAACGTTTTTGTGAATATAAACACAATTCATTTATCTTATAGGAGGAAAAGCACTCCGTCACCGGATGAAATGGTGCTCCGCACCCGAATGAATCATTATCTGGCACAACGTTGACTAATCTTCACACATTCATGACTGCAAGTTCCCGGTCACGTCTTTTCTCAATTGGCACCAGTTTGCAGCTTTTGTTTCGAACGGCATAACAATGTTCATAACTAAATAGCACAGTTTTTCTTCGCAGATGGAACTTTGCGGTCCAAGAACAGTGATCAACGTAAAAGATACAGGCACAACAGCGAAGAAAATGAGGATTAAAATTCTCTCCATGTTCTTAAGCACTTCAGCACGATAAACCGGAAAATATTTGCGAATTTTCTAGAAATACACAAAAAAATCGCAAGCAAAATCTTTTTTACATCAACTCGCGTTCGCCGCTTGCTATGATCTTTTCTATGTTTTAAAATTTACACTTGAGCTAAAACTTATCATGCAGCACCTTTTGTTACCCAAAATTGAAAAATAAGCTCGATCAAGTACTCAGGACTGCATTTTCCCTCCTTGCGGGTAACCTTTTATAGATTTTAAACTCATATAAGAGCTTCCAAAGTTTGCTGCTAGTTTTTCTTTTCTGAGTTATCAAATGCTCCTTCAATATTAAGGAACGCCGCAGGTAATTTTTTTTGCTGCAAAAGATTTCTCCAGTTTTGTAACTATAGTATAGAGTGCAATTACCGACGATTAACTTAAGCTGATTAAATTGCCGAACTGAATTAAGAACATTGCTGAAAAGTTAGATAAAATTTAAAAAAGGCCAAACAGGAAATTCCTAAGAAAAATTAAGTATTGATGTAGCCATCTGAAAAAATATAATTTGCACGCCTAAATATTTGGATAAACGAATTTGAATAAAAGATCAAGGCATCCTTCATTTTCATAGATAAAAACTTTATTTCGGTAACTGAATTTCAGGAAACGTTTAATTTATTTCTTTTCTTATTTTATTTTCATATTCTTCAATTTAATCAAGAAAACATGATATCATACAATTGATAATATGCATGTAATCAGAGGCACCTATAATATATCCAGACATAAAATTTACCTTCTCATTTGAAATAAAATTAGTATCTCTAATGATTACACTAATCTTAAAAAGATCCAAAAATAACACACACGATTGAATGATTGATTGAATGATAGGATGACTGAATTGATTGATATTAGGTGCGCAACTAAATTCTACCTGTTTATCAATAGATTTTTTTTTATTCTCGCTTATTTTCCGTCGGTCTAGTTCCGCCACTGTTGTGGCCAATCACCGACGCCCAGGGAGGCGACTCCACACCCAGGACCCTAACTCACGACCCGTTTATTAACGGACCGGCGCCAACGGCTTTACTTCCTCATGCGATGGAAGGCGTGATCCCAGAGATTTTTCGCCTCAGAAAATCTCCCGGTGTCGGCTAGGATTGAATCTAGACCAGTTGGGTTGGTTGTGAGTGGATCACGCTACCTCACAACCATCGACACCTATGTCGGCGGTGGGATTCGAACCCAGGCGTCGAGCGTGGTTGGCGGAGACGTTACCAACCATACTAGGCCCCCGCTATTTATCAATAGATGCCGCCAGTAAGATCTGTCAATTTGAACATATCTAAAACGTGATGAATCAAGGTGAGACATACGGTAAACAAACCGCTTTGAAACGTTAGTGATTTTATTGTGGCGTCATATACTATTAGTTATGAGAAAACAGCTGAATAATTGCATTTACAAGAAGTGTTCCTTTTCTTATTTTAACAAAAACGGCGGCTGAAGCGCATCGAGAGTAAAAAAAAGTTACCGAAAGTTCTGCTCTAAGTGAAACAACGTGTTGTGATCAGCGATGGAAAAAAATCACTTCTAGAAACAAAGCCGAAGATGCGTTGACATCGTTGTCAGTATGTGAGTCAAAAGATGTGGCATATTGGTGTTGGTGCACTCTATTTGTTTTCCTTCTTACGATATACTTCTTGTTATCACAACACGTGGTTCTCAATGTGCACATCTCGCTACATGAAGTTATTGGTACGATGTGCACCAAGCGAATAATTTTCATCTATTGGTATTCGGATCGTGATTTTTTTGTCAAAGAAAGAAACAACAAGCGACTTGCTTCGACTTTGCTTACTAATATAGTCTAAGCGTGTATCTGTTTTCTTCAATGCACTAAACAAGCATTCCATTACGGATTGAGAGGATTCAAAGTTTAGTCGCAGTATGTACCGATTATAATTTGTGCAGCTGAAGATAAAGCGACGATTGAGTCATATTTTTCTTGTGTCCATCACTGGTTGTGATGAGTTCCGTAGTTTTTAAGATCGTAATTTCAATGTAAACGTTTGTCCGCGTGAAAACTTAGCCCTCTAGTGCCCAGTGCCGCCTTTAGATGGTCTTAAGTTAAACCGCTGAAAAGCTTCAATCAGTACTTTAAAAATGTTTATAAAGTTTCAAAGTGATTTTTACGAAGTCCGTCTGAAAGTTAATTTGGGAACTATGGGGTTAAAAACCTTTAAAGACGCTGAATTGGAGGGATCGCTCGATAAAGATTCATGCGAAATGCAGGAACAGCTTGAGAAGTTACTAGCCACCCCATCTTTATGATTTGAATCCAAGGGACGTTGTTTGTCGTTTTTTCACCTATGAACAACTGTTCCAGCGTCAAAAAAGGGAGAGTTTTCTCCATCGCATCGTGACGGATTATTTAATACGGATTCACTATACCACCAAAACCAAAAAAAAAGAAAGCCATGGATACTGACCGATAATGTTTCTAGGTAGTCATCTCGGCCGAATGTACACGCTGCGAAAGTTCTGCTGTGTATTTGATGAGACCAGGTCGGTGTTATTTATTACGAGCTGTAAAACCAAACCAAACCATCACTTGAGAACGGTATCGACTTCAATTGATGCGATCAAGCTAAGCATTACGCGAAACACGGCTACAAAACGAGCAGAAGCACGAAAAAGTGATTCTACTGCATGACAACGCTCGGCCTCTTACTGCTAATGTTGTTGAAACTTACTTAAAAATGCTCAAATGAATAGTCCGTGAGGTAGGGCCATATTTTACATGCGAATTTTCCATGTTCCGTTCGATTTGCCGGAAACGTTCGATACCCTATTAATTTGTTGTCAGCATACCGATTCAAGATCAATTTATAATTTTGCTAATGCTTTTATTTGAATATCATTGGAATCACAGAAAATTTTTAGTTATAATAGAATGTAATTTAGTACCAATTTAAAATAATGAGTTACTTCAATGAACTTGGATTTAATATTATTTCGTGTTCTGTTTTGTGGAAAAGTTTGAAGAATTGCTATTAGTAATCACTTAAAACGCGTTGCTTAATTGATTACAATCACATTATTCATGAAATAATTTGTTTCAAAATAAAAAAATGCCATATAAAAAAACTCGGAGGTTCACAAATACGAGGCAAAAACAGATCAAGAAACAACATCGAAATATTCTTGCTAAGCAGAAGTATGAAATCATTTTCAGTATGAATTTCATAGAACATTACGATAAGAGAAAAATATCAAGGATGAAATAAATTGAAACGCAAATAATCTTACTTGAGGTTACACATTTCATTGGAACAACTAATATGGATATGTAAAGTTGCAACTGAATATTCAGTCAATCCTAACGAATGTCTTGCTCAAAAAAGATGTGGCATATATTAAAAAAAGTCATAGTATACGATCTGTTTTCGCTGTTGGTTTGCAATGAACTTCGAAATCAGAAATACGAAATCCATTGTGTGAATACAAAATTATTTGCGATGTCTTGCATCGTATATGAATTTATTTCTACCCAGAGTAATCAAACTTAGCTTAGGTAAGCAGTAGTGGTCTTTTGTTCATCACTTAATACAGTGATTTAAAGTATGACGAAAAGCTATCTGTTAAAAGCATACATGAGTACCAGCAGCAAAACATTTTCTCAATGACAGTTTCGTAACCCAACGTTGACAATCGAACCCAATGTAGCCGCGAGTGACCAGTGCGAGTGCGAGTTCACTTGCTCGGAGAGCGAAGCCTAATTAAAGTGGGAAAACGAACCAAGTTCACTCATTTCATACAAACAGCGCGAGGTAAATGCCGCTAGCAATAATCAAAGGGGGTGGAGTCAAAACGGACCAACCATCGATGGGTCTCTCTCGTGTGTTGCTCACAAGAGAACCCTGTGTTGACATGACGCAAGTGTGCGTGCAGGGGTAACTTCGCGTTGGCAGCGAAGGTTTTGTAGAGGAGTTTCATGAACTGTGTTCATTCTGGTTTCTCTTCAAAATAGCGCCGATGAGAAAATGAGTGTCTATAACCAGACGCTCGCAGATTACATCATACATATTGCCGACTTTTTCATTCATGTTCTTGTAGAAACTCATCATTCATGTTTACTAGAAACAACACATTTATTTTTTTATAACATAATAGCCCATAAAGGCGAGATGGATACTAAAAACCATTTATTTTTTATTTCTAATATAAGTAACATGCCAACACTCTTATTCGTTACACATTACGTTGCAGCATTTTCCCACGACTTACAGAATTCCACCGGGCAATCAGCCAAACTCAATCAAGTTCAGGTTAAAGCGTTAGGTAATTATAACCTGAACAAATAAACTGCGTTTCTGCTTTCGATTTATTAACCCTTTCGTTTTGCCTTGGGCAGCCCCGAGCTCTGCTACAACGACGAACGAATCAGCAAGAAGCGAAATCAATTACGGTTGCCCGCTTTTGATAGCGCAGAGCGCTTCCGAGCAAAAAAGTAATGGGTAATCTTTTCCGAGCTAAAATGTTTTGCCGGAGAATTTAAACAATTTGAGCAAACCGTGAGAACTGGACAAACTGGACGCTCGGCCTGGGAGATGCAATCTGTGTGTGTGCGAATTCACAAAATTTCGTTTCCTCCCAGGTCAGTCGGACCGTATTTCAAGGGTATTGTTTGGATATGTTCTGAAAAATATTGTTGAAAACGGTAAAAAACCGCATACTCTTTAATTATGAATTCCTATTTGTTTTATAAGACCCTAATGGAGTTAAATAGCTATTCTTGATTTTTTCAAGCAAAATCTATTGTCAGTGGGTTCAAAGTACCATGACAGTCATAGTCATGTTCAAGACTTGGCTGCAAGTGACTTTTTGAGACAGTCAAAATAAGTTATTAACCAAGGGAATAACTAGAAATGAAGATAATACTTTCCTAAAACATCATACATTCAAAACCAAGTTCTTGATTAACTGCACGAAAATTGCACGATATTAATCAATCAAAGTCCATTTGCGAATAAATTTTTTTTTTTTGCTGAAACGCCGTTCTGTGGCACTCAAAATGGATTTTCTCGAAACAACAACAACAACAACAACAGGGCTGCGACCACAGCCAATTGCATCAAAAGTTACAAGTTTAATGGCCAATGGCCGGGGCATTTTCAGGCAACCATATAATTTTTCGAATCTTTCTCTCCGCTTTAATTGCAGACCCAAAATGGCTCTGGTCGGTTGGAAGAAATATAATAGCCCCATTGAGCATTGTATTTTCCACGTCTTTCTCACAGTTTACCCACATAAGTCGCTCAGCGGGGAGAAAGAAGCAGAAAGAAACGAAGCAAAAGAAACACATTCACAACAACAACAACGTACGCAACGAAGATTCAATTAAGCAACAACCATGAGAGCTTAGGATGACGGGGAAAACGAGAAAATCTGCGCCTTTACCAACATCGGAATGCTGGGCTGCACAAGAAAATGCTCGCAAGCTTTCGTACGATTGGCGAAACCGTGCAGTGGGGCTTATTATTCTGTCGAGAGTAGTTTGCTTGCCTGGAATCGTTTCATTCGATACTATTTCCTTTCCCATCGGTGAGCCCGCAGGTAACCAACTCGTTTCTCCACTATGTGCGGTACCGAGAACCGCGGAATGGTCAGACAAGCTTTCATTATTTAATAAACATGTAATTCTTACTCGTTTCACTCATTGTTAAGTGGTTTTCAGCTTGTGTTTATTGCTTGATTATAATTTATGGTACGGAAAAATGAAGAAAGACTCAGACTCGGGGATTGATGGTACCCCCCTCCCCGATGGGGGAGGGTAAATGGTGGAATAATGAATAATCACCTCCACGGTCAACGGAGCGTGATTTTTTACCAACACCGCTTTTCCGACTTTGATAGCTGTGAAGAAGTGAAGTGGCAACAACGGAGCGACGTGTGTAATGATGGCGATTAAACATAACAGTTATGACCGCAGGGGGCTCTGCTATGGACCGAATCTATCGACGTCGTATATTTGCAGCAGTTTTAAACTAGGAAAATGGTCACTGCTTTGTATTAAATAAAACAATAAAAATGCACTTCACATGCTCAATTTAGCACTAAATAGTTATTTGAGCAACCACGCATCGCATTGCCGGGACGGGTTGTGTGACCATGCCGTGAATAACACTGGTCAGTCAGTTTGTAATTACAAGCTACATCTATTGAATATCGTTACGCATAGCAGCGAACAGGAAAGTATAAATATTTTTCTCATTGTTATGTCAATGTTGGCAGCGAGTCTGCTTGGCACACATCATCGATATCGAGATACTGACGCAAAAAAAAATTATGTCAGGAGGAATAAACTAGGAATGTAGCATAAAGTTGTAACGTATGCATTAGTTCGTAACTAATTTGAAAGATATATTCAATCTGATATCTTGAAGAATACTGTAATATATTACAAAGTTAGCTATATTTCAAAATTGGTTACAGAATGATAATTTTCATATGACAGACTTTCTAGAATTTCTTTGATTCTGTTTTTTAAGATTTTCATCAACAACACGTCAGCGGATGCAAGTGCGATTTCAAGTTTAGTTTCTCATTGTGGCTAATTTATCAGAGATTTTGGGCGCGCTGTTAACATTGTGCCCGGTATGGTCATTCAAACACACAAACTTGAACATTCAATAACGGAATGTTAGAATAAGATGTTCCAGTGTATTTCATGGTTCACTTCAACTGTTCAGTCAAATGGTTTTTATTTTTATTGGTTCAACTGTACAGTCAAATGGTTTTTATGGAAACTATTCGAGTTTGATAACCTTTCGCGACTTTCTTCTATACCACCTCTACAGTATAGGTTATGATACGCTTTCAGATCTATTGTCTTCCGGTAGTCGGAGGCTCAGAGAAGTTAAATTACTCGTATCATGCGCGGATTTTTATGTATAAACCGCGTACCATCGCACTCTTTCCTTTTTGTACTTGAGAATGATGTAAACGGTTCTTCGGTCTATATGAGCAGTAAGTGTCAATCTTACATTCCTGAAATCCCTTCAACGTTTGTAATTAAGAATGGACTTTTTTTCGGATCATGATAAAATAAAACTAAGAAAGATAATTGAAAAAATCTACGCCCCTGCGAGCGGCCTTCCGGCAGCTATCCGGAATAAACATCATGGCGGCCAAAAACACGCATGTTAGCTTGTTTTTGAGTTCTTCAGGTTGGCCTAGAAATTCTCGATGGGACGCAGCTGAGGGACGTTGGATGGGTTCACCGACTTGGGTACCACAACAATATTCAGCCGCTCTATCTCCTCCAACGATCGCTTCGAGTAGTGGGCACACGCCAGATCCGGTCAGAACATCGCATTTTCCCCCTTATGGTATTTCTTGATGAACAACGCAGGCACCTCGTACTATAAATTTTCCCGTTCACGGCCAGTCCGGAACGAAAGAAGAGCTACTTTAACATCCCATTCTCCTAATAGTCAGCCACAGCAGCACCTTTTTGGGGAGTTTGGTGTGTGAAATGAACTTTACTTCATAGCTTACTTCCTTCGTTGGGAAGGTAAAATACGAATTGCCCTGCCAGTCGTTGCCATCCAGAGTGAAATAAATCTCGTCGTCCTTCGCCACCGCCACGTCGCGATAAACCGGAAAAATTGACTTGATCATCATATTCAGTCGTTGCCGCTGCGTCATCGCCTGCAGCTTCAAGACCAGTGGCCGCTTCCTGACAAGTATGTCCATGTTCGCCAGGAACTTTTTCACTGTTTGGCAGGTTGCACCGACCTCCCGGTCAAGCGCACGCAGCGATGTAGCAGGTTTTTCCCGGTCTTTCTCTTCAGCATCCTTTGAAGTTTCTTGTCGCTCGGAGCCGTCGGCTGTCCGGAACCGAGCTTTTTTTCGATGCCCTGATTGTTTTCCAATAGTGCCAAGATGTTGCAGATGCCGGAACGGGCGTATCCGGCGTCCATAAAGTGTTGTTTCCGGCTACTTCTGAATGGAGTAGCTTTATTGTTTTCGCCATCACGGTTAGAGTCAGAGCTGTCAATTTTTTCCTGCTGACTCATGAGTTACTATGATCGGTGCTACATGGGTTGCTTTGTCAATGCGTGTGAACATGGGCGCTACACTGTGAACAGCTTACATTTTTTCTGGCACTTTTATGACATTTTTTTCTTCAAAAGTGCTAACTTACATGAATGCACCAGGACACAAGACAAACTGAAAATGTTTCAAATATTTTGAAAATAAAATACCATAAAAAATTATATAAATATAACACTTTGTTTATTCCTGTATAATATACAGGGTATCAACGTGAAAACGATACACACACTTGAGTGTCTCTTTTCGCATCGGGAGGCCTACCCTCTTAATCAACTGTGATTGATGCTGGAATGAGCAACATACAGATCACCTGTCACATTTGAATTTGAACAGATTATACGTGTACAGGACCATCAATTGATTCGAAGGAACTGGCACGGCTGTCTCCAACCATAAACCAGGAAAAAACGGAGTGTGTGGACTGCAGCGAAGATCAAAGCGGTTAAAGAAGTTATCCGGTGAAATCCAGTCCGGTTAACAAGAAAAATGGCACGTGAAATGAACATGAGTAATTACACTATGCATGAAGTCATTAAACATGACCTTGGAAACGGAGCTATCAAGGCACAAAAGATTCATGGATTATTTAACAGAAATTTTGCCAACAAGGTTGCCACATCTCGATTGATGCTGAAGACGCATGCTGCTCAAACATATTTTTTTAGGTGAAAATTGTGAAATACCGATCGAAGGCGTGTATGCGGCTTGCGATAATTTTTAAAAGCCAAAGGCAAATGATTTGAATCATTGCATGATTTAACTGTAACTCTACAACTCTACCATGATGATGAAAAAGAACCAGAGAAGATTGTCGTCTTTGATTTAATGACATAAAAAAACTGAATGAGTGTATCACTTTCACGGTGACACCCTGTACATACTCTATACAGAGCAATTCTTGCTGGAACCGTCAAACGGGTGACCTAAGATCTTTCACGAAGGATATTTTTGTATCTAAATGATTGAAAGTCGTTGGAAAAATGAGAAAACCACTTTGGTTAATTCAATTTGTTAGGCCCCTCGGGCACCAAGGGGTAAAGCAGTTTTAAGAAGGTTTGTTTTAGAGCACTTTCTTTCTTTTTATTGATCTATTTCTCGTGAATTTGTCATTAAACTCTCAACAAACAGTAAGTCGTTTAAAAAAGGAATGATAGAGATTTCATTCTAAGTAGAAAACATTTGATCGCCATCTTGGATTTTATCAGAAAAACATATTTCGAACAAGTTTGCAACCACCGATTTTAGAGTTGATGCCACCATTGAAAATTTGACAAAAATGCTTCAAATAACATTTATAAAAATTAGGTGAGCTGAGCATCCCTTTGCCACTCAGATCATTTTTTGTCATCGCTTAGCCTGTGGTGTGTCTGTGTATGTAGTGTATATTATTCAGTTGTATAATTGTTGCCACTTGGCTGTATGAGTAAGTGGGAATTTTACCTTTGGATCTGTTCACATAGTACTTAACTTGTCTAAATAGTACTTAATATCTAAATAAATAAATATCTAAAAACTCAAAAATTGCATTTTCGACTTCTGACCCTATTCCATTCTAACCATGTTTTTTGATAGAATCCAAGATGGCGGTGAGATTCAAGATCGTGGCATAACTAACATTATTAATTACCATTAGAAATTTTGAATAAGGGTATAGTTTCATGAACAATTTTTCATGTGCGAGATTGCTCTACTATACAACGAATACAAGTTTTTTAAGTATTGCTATTGATGAAAAAACTTTAAAAATGATCAATTTTCGGACACTACTCGCCCTCACGATTTTCGTCATGCCTTGTTTTCAAGCAGCGATAATGTAATCAAATATTCGAAAAATATAATAGGGGTCTTCACATCGAGCTCGTAAACAAATACCCAGCCGTAAAAATACTCACCTCCATTGACGAGTAATGGAAGATACACAGTTTACGGCTGGGTATTCGTATACGAGCTCGATGTGAAGACCCCTAATATATTTTCAAGTACACTCAAGTACACGTAAACAAACCGCGTAAATTCCGGAATCCGCGTACAAAAAAAAACCGCGTAAATTCCAGAGTCCACATAAAAAAAAACCGCGAAAATTCCGGAATCCGCGTAAAAAACCGCGTAAATTTTGTAATCCGAGTGAAGAGAAACTGAAATCCGCGCAAAAAAAGTATCACGTTAATTCCGGAATCCGCGTAAAAAAACCGCGTAAAAAACGACCTTAGTGTAAAATGATTCTATAACCTCTAAATTTCATGCAGTAACACTTCTTGTGCGAACTATTTGCTTTAATGTGGGAATTATAAGTTGAATGTGAGAGCCTATTATGTATCATTATCAGAACATATTACTTCCAAGACTTCACCGTTTCACTTTACCTTTGCTTAATATAATGATGGATTTCACGTGGCTACAATTCAGGGAAAAGGTTTTGGTAGAATTGTTTTCCTCGAGAGTTCCCATTTTGAAATGTAAAGAATAACTAAAGACAAATCAATTGTCTACCCAAATAAAGCTTAAACTCAAATGGAACTAAAATGAAATTCTTGGATGATTTTTTTTCTTGTGTGGACTTATTCACTGCGACCAGAATCGTTGATCTATTGTGAGATACATTATTTTTTACAATCATGATTCATCCTGTTTCTATACAAGTTCTATGATCAGATGAAACGATATACCTATTTGAATAAATTCACGTCGAAATTCCGATACATTTTCGTTTCTGTAAACTAGACAGATTTCGATGAACGTAATATTTTTATGATTTCAAGCGATAAATTGCTCACATTTAATTTCTATTAATTCCAGCAATCTACAAGTAAGAAAGTCGCAAGTATAAAATTTTAGCGCTGAGGACTACTCCATGTTTTGTGGTAAAATGAATGCTTTTATTCTCTTATTAACTCGAAATACCTCCGCCGAGTATAAACATTTTCAAATATATTCAAATTTGTCATGCTTCTGTAGCCATGCTTGGATATTAATAAATTTCTCTCTCTCCCTCTGATAGAGATGCTATTTGATCCAACATTGTCCGAACGGAATCCGACGTGTAGAGTCTCGTTTTCAGGGCACCTACGGTGAACAGAGAAAAAACTGTCCGATTTAATGACTTACTGTCGTAATACCCGCCGCTGGCCGCAATCGTTCTCGCAGCTTGTTTTTTTTTTGGTTCTTCTGCTGTCTTCTGATGAGTTTTTTCTTAAGTTGCGACTGAGTTTTGATCGTTCATTAACAAAATTGTACACCGCAGAGTCGTTACTTTTTTGCTACCAAAGAAGCATTTATGAGAACATTTTAAAACGTTCATTTATCAACTGGCCATCAATCGTTTTGGGAAAAAGCTTCACATCTGCTAGGTGAATCGAACGCCAGGTTCAATGTGTATGACTTTAGCTCATACTCTAGTATTAGGATTCATTCATTCAAGCAAATAAAAACGCTTTCGGATAGTCATGATGAAGTTTAGAATTTGATCAAATAAATTATAAACATAGGGTGATTCAGACAATTGGGCTCACAGCTCACGCAGGAGACGGATGCCACCCAACAAGTCCAACGGTGAGAAATATTCAACCAGTAATTACTGCCCTCAAAACGGGTGTGAACATGTGATTCACGGGGACCCTGCTTTCCGGGTCCGAACGAACAACACATGATTTGGATGGCGAGAGCAACTGTTGGTGTTGTTTGGTGTGATGGCAATTTATCAACTTCAAAAGCAAATTAGACCACCTACTAATTACGATTCACACCCATTCACAACCGCTTCCCGCTGTTCCCGCTCTAACCGCAAAGAACCCTAGAGAGGGTCGCAAAAGATCCCGGATAAGATTAATTACTTAATAAAGTTATTAGCAGTCGAGCACGGCCGTTCGAGCGCGCCAAGGGTCTGGGATGCCGAATGTTAGCTTTTCGTGATCTTAACCCATAGGCTTATTTCATGTGTGTGGTCCATGATGGGTGAAGAGGAAAAACTAAAACGCCCCGCTCGAATGTCTAATGCTTCGCGTAAGTTGATCGCACCTCTGAGGTGTCTGTGCTGGTTCTGGAACTTCTGAAGCCAACCCGTCACGAGGCCGTCTACCACACATAACGACGTTGTTTGCAATTAGGTCTCGGTGGAGCGAAAACAGCCGAATCTTCCCTCCAGCAAACCAGCAGCAGCGGCGGAATCGGTGCTTCCATGGCATCAGGTTAAAAGCTTTTTTTGTTTCCCGACCAGCCAAAATCTTCCTTTGTTGTGTTAGTTTTCACCATTCTCACCCGGTTTCGGTTTTAGCACCCGCATTCATTTTGCCTTGGCTTGGCCTCAGGGACGCTTCAGTTTTTTTTTTCTGATAATTTCTGGAAAGGAATTTTGACGCCCCTTCGGAAATGATCAGAGTATAATTAGGATTTTAAGCGTTTCGTTCGGTTTGTATTACCGCACAGGAAAGGCCATTCATTCAACGGGCTTTGGGATGACTCCGAACTGATTCAGTTGAGTCTAATCGATTATCATCCGACCGCCACTCGAAGGTTTTTTTATAAAGTGGAATAACCGATCGCAACAGATTTGAGTCAGTTAGATGTATAGATTTGTTTTGCATCGTGAGATGCTAGTGTGACGAGTCATTATGGAATTTTTTGAGATAACATAAATCTCATTTTGCTGACACTTTGACATTCGAATAACTTCTACTCTAAATCATCTTCGATATGTCTCCCCAATTAGTATGAACTTCAATGCCAATTAATCCAAAAGATTGCGACACATTATCAATGTAACAAACGTACGTTCTTCCGCATAACTTAGAAACTAGTTTTACGGGACTTTGCGTCGACAGTTGTTAAATATACAGCTCAATGGCTGTTGTGAAATAGCCCATTTATTGGAATTCTTTCATCGAAGGAGAATTGCTGCTTATTTCCGGGAAACGTTTGTAATGCTATGCGATAACGGTACATAACGTAAAACATTGAATTCTTCGTACAGTGGAGCGAGCAATTTTCCGTACAACTCGCCATTTCTATACTGAAAAATGTCACACAAATTGTTTTCGTTATGGCTGTTAGACACAATTCTCTTTGTTTTTTACAATTATAGTATAAAAAAATGCTATACAATACTGTATATGTAAAACAATACAAATCAAACATTAACTGATTTAACTTTTTCTGTTGTAATCAGAGCGTTGTTTTATTTTGAATGTTTGGCTTATGTTTTTTATTGATTACCAACGTTTCTCTTTCTCATATAACGAACAATAACTAAACCCACCCGTCCCTCCTGGCAATAGAAATGCTCCAGTAATTCAACTATATTACGATGAGAAACGCAATTAAGATGGAACATAGCATTGCTTGCAGTTAAAGGCGAAGAAAATAGAATAGCATAGTTGACACATGTTTGTTGCGAGTTGGATGTCTTCGGTTAGTTAATGCTTAACTACAGTGGCTGAAACGTATTTCGTGCAGGAAAACAGTAAATAATGATCGTTAAAGATGATTCAAAACAGTGAGAGCCATATTCATGAATCCTTGAATTTTTCAAACAATTGTCACGGATTGTTGAAATTACTGAACTTATATTTCCACATTTTCAATATGTAGGATACATGGGTTCCCTTGACTTGTGAAAAAAGTGTATTCAAGTTGTTTGATTTTTACTTTTTATATAGTCTTTGAGATATAGATTGAGTTTCATTCGGATTTAAGCATTCTTGGATTTGTAGAATTGGTAGGTTGACTAAGGAAGTTTTTGGATTCCTGGAATTTCAGATTTATATATACTTTAACACTGAATTATTAAATTTCTTTTGAATTCTGGAATTCTTGAATTATTGGATTTATGTATTTGTAGATTCTTGAATACTAGAGCTTTAAAACTCAGGGATTCTTGTGGTCGAAGATTCTTGGATTTTGGAATTTGCCGACACATGAACTTTTTAATTTATAGCATTTGAAGATTTTGGTATTCGTTCCTTGCATTCAAAGACTTCCGTTTTGTTGAATTGTTGCATTCATGAGCACGGTGTCTCTGGTAGAAGAAACTTATCCGAAAATAAATAGTATCGCTCTTATACTCATCATTCGAAAGCTCAATGTGTCCCCTTTATTATGCTTCTAAAATTGATATGTTCTACCGGCGGGTCCAGAACAAGTTTTTTTCAGACATTTTTTTGTAATTGAAAAACTGGTGGAATGGGAACCATGTATATTTATCAAGGGATTTAGGTGCTGGGGGCCGGACCAGATAGTGTTGAAACCTTCAAGTTTTGTTTTTTATATAATGAAACAATATTTGGCATAATCTTAGATTTTTTGAAAAGGGTAAGGTGGGGTGAAAAAAACTCGAAAATTTTGAATCCAGAAACTGCTAAAAAAACAAAAAAGCTATAACTTTTTGTACGCTCAATCGATTTTTCTGAAAATTGATATGGTAATTCTATTCTATAACAATATAAAATGTCGGTTATTGAAAGTTGCTATCGAGGTTACATAATTTGATATTTACATTTTTCTTCAAAAACATGGTGATTTTTGGAATTTTTTTTTGTCATCAATACTAGGTCCTACAATTAAACAATACGTTTTATAAATCAACTCAAGAGCTTTTATTGGCCGTATTCAAAAAGTGCACCGTTTAAAAAAAAATTATTTTTTTATAAGAAGGTTTAGGCCATCATTTGAACCTGTAACACAAATAGCGCAACTCCATTTTGTACCTACATTTAAAATACTGGCTATAGCAGGCTATAGCTCTATAACATTCCAGCCTCAAATTGGTTTAAAAAATTGACCTCCAAAAAAATCTCGGGTTCGAGTCGGGCCGGGATTCACTGCTTCGGGTTCGGGTTTCCCAAAAATAAAATTTTCGGGCTCGGGTTTGATCGGAAAAAAAAGTTTCGGGCTCGGGTTTCAACCTAAAAAAAATTCGAGTACGGGTTTGGAAAAATCCAAACCCGACCATCTCGACTCAAACATTCTTAATAGTACAATAAGCATACCGAACTGCAGAAAAATCGATGCATCCTACTCTAAGTTACAGTAACATCATGATTTTAGCAGCACCTTGACATTAGAGTCGAGGGGCCCCCCTGGTCCTAGACCAGACGTGAATACAGGTTGGAAACCTTTTTTTTTTTTTTTTTGTTTCGCTCGTCACCTTCCAGCGAAGCGTTAAATCATTTCAACTAATTTTTTTGAGAAAAGAAGCCCCACGAAAATTTCTGTCCCGGGGCCCCAACACCCACACTAACTCCTTTCCCAACAAACTTATATGTACAAATGTATGTACAAATTATTTCATGGATGAACAAACCCTGGAAATTTAAGCTCGATTGGGGGACATCGATACAAAACGGAATTGCGCTCCTGACACAATGGGTTTAAATAATGATTTAACACATGTATGAATTATGAAATTTTCTCGGTCGTTACTAAAACGGCGCATTTTTTAATAATATCAAATGAAAGCTCTTGAGTTGTTCTATAAAACGTATAGCTTAGATACAGGGTCCAGTTTTGTTGACAAGCAAAAAAGAGCTGTAATAATCACCATTTTTTGAATGCAAATATCCTATAACAAAACCACGACAGCAACTCTTAACAACTCTTAAGGATAGAATTACCATGTCGATTTTTGAAAAGATTTTTAATTTTTGAAGAAATCAATCAAATCAATCATCAACCAATATCATCAATCAAAATTAATGTAATCAAAGTCAGAACATTTTATTTGTTTTCAGCTGATTTTCGACTCCAAATTTTCTAAGGTCTTTTTTACCCCACTTAACCCTTTGCAAAAAATCTGATATTATGTAAAGCTTTGTTTTGTTATATAAATAAAAACAACCCTGAATATTTCAGTACGATCAGAGAACCCTGATAACTTTTTATAATTCTGAAACATATTATTTATTTCCATTTCACTAGTTATTCAATTACAAATATATGTTCGAAAACTAATTGTTTGAGACCCCCCGATAGAACATTTCAATTTTGGTAGGATATTAAAGAGGACAACTCAAGCTTTCGAATGACGAGTATTAGAGCGATACTATTTTTTTTTTTTTTTGGATAAGTTCTTCAACCAGAAACACCGTGATGAGTTTTTGAACTATCTGATTCTTAAATTGATATGATCGATAATCGAGCCCCAGGATGATTGTGCCTCCGGATAATCGAGTCCGACCTATACTTGAATTTCAAACTCTTGGATTTTTCAATTCTGATTAATGTATTCCTATAATTCATTCTCAAATTTTTAGATTGATGGGTTCTTAAATCGTTGAATTTTTTAATTCTTGGATTTTTTTAGGTTCTGAAGCCTACAGCCTTGGTGCCACATTCCGATTCGTAAGTTGACCTTCCTTTTTTTATACACAGACTTCGCAGTCAACTGTTTAATTTACAGGTCAATTTCGGAGCTAACACTACGATCCTACTGACACTAACAGTTTCTCCGAGCCGAAACTTGAACTTGCGACAACTGGCTTGTTGGGCCAGCATTGTATCTCAAGACCAACGGAGAAATATTTTTAAGCTCTTGTGTTCCATTTTATTTGAGTTCTTCAATTTCTGTTTTTTTCACACTTGGAATCTTGGGTTCTCGAATTCTTCAACTCTTGCATTCTTGGTTTCTTGAACTCTTCTAATTCTACATTCTTAAGTTCTCTTTTTTTGGATTTCCGAGCTCTTGAGCTCTTTAACTTTTGAATTCTGGGACCATTGAATTCTTCAATTCATGAATTTTTAGTTCTTAAGTTTTCCGGTTCTTGGATTTGAAGATTTAGGGATTTTTTGAAATTCTTGGACTTCTGAATTTCTTACTCTGGGACTCTCCGACAATTCAAGTTTTAATTTTTGGATTCACGGACGCTTTTAGACTCATGGATTCTTGTGGACTCTGAGTTTTGGAATGGACTGATAATGAATTTTGAGAGTTTTTCGACTCAAGGACTGGTAAATTTAGGAATTCTTGCATTCTTGCATTAGAAGATTTCGTATTCTTGATTTTTTTGCATTCTTGGGTTGTTTGATTATCTGATTTTTGGATTTTGGGCTTATTAAACTGTTTTGAAGCTTCGATTTTGCTTCAATTTCAAAATTTTCGATTGCTCGAATTTTTGGGTTTTTCGATTTTCTTTTTCCTTTAATCTTGAATATTTTCACACTAAGCTTGTTGAACTCTTAGTCTCTAAGCTCTCTTATATTCTAAAATTTGTGAACTTTACTTCTTGTTTTCTTTCTGTATTTTTTATAATCTTACACTCCTACACTCAATGTTTTAAGTCTTTGAATTCAGTGATTATTGAAATTTCATTTTTATTAAAAAATGTTTCGATTATTCTATTCTCGGAATAATAAATTTCCAGTACAAAACTCGCGGAAAAATTTTTTTGTATTCTTGATTTTTTTTTTTGAATTTCTGGGTTTTTAAACTATCTGATTCATAGATTCTTGGATTTTTTGGAATGTTATTGATTACTGAATTTTACGGATTTCGAAGTTCTTCGAGCTTTGAAACTATGTGATTTTTAGATTTTGGGATGAAAAGAATGTCAAGAAGTTTAGATCTTTGTATATACCGCTACTTGCATTCTTACATTCCAGCATTTAAAGATTTTTGAATGATCGAATCTTCGCATTCTTGGGATATTAAATTTTCTGATTCTTTTAATCTTGAATTTTGCTACTCTTGAATTTTTAGACTCTCCGGTTTTTTTATGTTATAGTATCTTGAACTTTTACTCTCTTGGATTTCGGTTTTCTCCGATTTCTGTATTTTTTTAGAGTTTTTGGGTTCACGGATTCTTGAATTATCAGATTATAAAATTCTTCGCTTCTACGGTTCTTGGATTAATACATTCTAGAATAGATAATAGAGCTTTGGGACTCTCTAATCCGTATTTTCTTGAATTCTTAAAACTTTCTGTTTGATTCTCCACTCAAAGCATTTCCTAATTAGCAATTCCTTTATTTTTGAACTCTTGGAATTATAAGTCATTATTTATCAGATTCTTAGATGGTACGATAGCTGTGTTTTGAAAGTTATGGACTTTCGCATTCTTAGAAAAATTGTTGAATTCTTCTATTCTTTCATCGTGGATTCTAAATTCTAAAGAATTCCTAGTTTCTTGAATTGTTGAATCCCCACATTATGGTATTCCAGGATTGTTTTGGAATCGTCGATTTTCGAACTCTTGGACTCTTGAACTTTTAAATTCTGAGATAAGTGGTTTGTTCAATTCCATAATGTTTGTTTTTTTAAACTTTTCGATTCTGGAATCTAAGGGTGGTGGAATTCTTTGCATTGTCTTTGCATTCTATGTCATTTATTCTGGGATTCTCTGACTCTTAATTTGGTTTGATTTTCGATTTCACGAATTTTAAAATTTTCAAGCTCTCTGACTCTTGTTTTTTTTCTACTAATCGATTTTTAGTTTCTTTATTTCCGGAATTTTAAGTTACGTGGGATACCTGAATTTGAAGCTTTTTGAATTTTTCAGATGTCTGGATTTCTGGACTCTTGCATTCCTGTATTCGAAGCCTTTCGAATTCTCAAAATTCCGCATTTTGGAATTAATTTTTTCATTCTTATTCTATTGTTTTTTTTTCTTGGTAACTCTGTTGCTTGAAATTTTTGGATTATTTTAGAATTCTCCGTTCTATGATGTTTTGGTTTTAAGATTCTTGGAATCTTGAATTCTTTGATTTGAAGACTCATAGGTTCATAGAATCTTGAATTTTTGAATTTTCAGATTCTTGAATTCCAGAATTTTCACATTTTGCTAATTGAATTCTCCGAATTTTGAATTCCCTTTTTTATTTTTGTATGTCAAAACTCTTCAATGCACAGTGTTTTATTTTGCTGATTTCGGCGAAAAATTAATAGCGTCTTCAAATTTGATTTTAGTAATATACTTTATTCGGAAAAGTTTTTATGTTTTTTATTGTGCTTCTTTTGAAATATACGATTTAGTGATTAATTCACCTAGAAGTGATGTGGAAAATTTATTTTTTCAGGACAGTGAGATAGACAGCTAGTGTCTTCAGAAAAGTTGTGGCAAATGGTTTTACTAGCAACTTTGTCGAAGGTGTCAGATTTCTATCTCTTATTTTGAAAAAGATATAAAAAGTTTCATATGCAAAGTTCACCCAAATCATAATTTTAAATATAACTTTTTTCCTGGATTTTCTACATATTTTATACCTTCTGTAAAATTATTAACCAAACAGAAATACACCTTTTTGCTGAACATTTGATCTAGCTATGGTTCAAAATAAAAAAGTTATTCAACCTTTAACGGGTTTTCAAGGGTTAGTTTAACTTCAAATTACTCAGCCGTACGCAAAAATACGCAGATAACTTTATGATTTTTTCAAAGCATGTCTATTCTACTTCCAAAAGAATATAAAATCATTTGTCTAATAGAGTCTTTTCGATAGTTTCAATGAAAAAAATCTTTTGCATGAAAATTCTGACTTTATCAAATAACTTTTTTATTTCAAAATAAAGCGTTTTGCAATATTCAGCAGAAATATAAATCCAATAAAATCGCGTAATTTTCTAGAAGGTCATAAAAATATAGAAAATCATGGGAAAGAGTTATAACAAAAAATAAATATTTTTGGTCAAAGTTAATATTTTTTTCTGGAAAATTACGCAATTTTATTGGATTTACCCGAAATATATCTAGAAAGAGTGCGAATGAGGATCTCATGCATTGGTTGCTGGTTTCATCGGATCCAATGGTGACGGAAGCTCGAGGTTGGCCAAAACTTAATACGAAAGAGTTGTCAGAAGATGCTAAAACTCTTCTCGTTCAATTCGAACAAGACAATAGAGAAGAAAACGAAGAATAAACTGAAAAAAATACGATTTTTGATTCACTTTAGATGATGTCATGCGTTGAACTTTGACCAAAAATTCATATTTTTTGTTATAACTCTTTCCCATGATTTTCCATATTTTTATGACCTTCTAGAAAATTACGCGATTTTATTGGATTTATAATTTTACTGAATATTGCAAAACGCTTTATTTAGAAATAAAAAAGTTATTTGATAAAGTCAGAATTTTCATGCAAAAGATTTTTTTTATCGAAAAAATCGAAAAGACTCTATTAGACAAATGATTTTATATTTTTTTGGAAGTAGAATAGACATGCTTTCAGAAAATCATAAAGTTATCTGCGTATTTTTGCGTACGGCTGAGTAATTTGAAGTTAAACTAACCCTTGAAAAACCGTTAAAGGTTGAGTAACTTTGTTATTTTAAACCATAGCTAGATCAAATGTTCAGCAAAAAGGTGTATTTCTGTTTGGTTAATAATTTTGCAGAAGGTATAAAATATGTAGAAAATCCAGGAAAAAAGTTATATTTAAAATTATGATTTGGGTGAACTTTGCATATAAAACTTTTTATATCTTTTTCAACATAAGAGATAGAAATCTGACACCTTCGACAAAGTTGCTAGTAAAACCATTTGCCACAACTTTTCTGGAGACACTAGCTGTCTATCTCACTGTCCTGAAAGAATAAATTTTCCATATCACTTCTAGGTGAATTAATCACTAAATCGTATATTTTAAAAGAAGCACAATAAAAAACATAAAAACTTTTCCGAATAAAGTATATCACTAAAATCAAATTTGAAGACGCTATTAATTTTTCGCACGAAATCAGCAAAATAAAACACTGTGCAATGCTTTGATTTTGGTCCTGTATTATTGGAACTCTTGGATTGTAAGATTATGGCTTCCGGATCTTACAGCTCTTTTATTTGTCGTTCCTTGTAATGTTAAATGAATTCTTGGGTTACTGAATTTATTTTTGGATTCTTCGATTTTCGAACTCTTGTATTCTTAAATTTTGAAATTCTGAGTCTATTGGCTTCTTCAATGTCTGGCTGTTTGGATTTTTGAAATTTCCGATGCTTGGATCTTAGCGTTTTAGGACTTTTGACTCTGCATAGGATTTCTATATTATTTACTCTGGTATTCTCCGACTCTTGATTCGTACGTTGGAATGCTTTTGAACTCTTGAATTTTTCTATCAATGAATTTTTGGTTTTTTTTAACTCCGAAATTTTGAGTGTTAAAACTGTGGGACTCCTGAATAAAAAGCTTTTTAGATTTTAAGGTTGCTTGAATGTTTGGGTACTTGCATTCCCGTTTTCGAAGAATTTTGAATAGCTTTTCTGATTCTTATGATCATGGATGAATTCTTGGATCAGAAGACTCGCAAATTCACAGAAAATTGTATTTTTAAATTTTTGTATTCCTTAATCCTAATATTCTTTTAAATTTTGCTAATTAAATTCTTCGAGCTTTGAATTCCTTTTTGTTTTTATATGTGTAAATTCTTCAATGCTTTGATTCTCGGATTCTGGTCCTGTATTATTGCAATTTCTGGTTTGCAGGATTCTTAGAGTTTTAGATTCTTGCGTTCTTAAACTTTTCGGTTTCAGAAACACTTTGAATCCTGATTTTTAATGTCCTTTCATCTTTTTGGCTCTTCTGGTTTTCCATTTTAGGATTTCTGTAGTTTTTGAATCCCTTATTTTTCGATTGTTTTTTTTTTTTTTTAAATCTCAAGTTTTTGTATTCTTGGGGTATTAAAGTCTTTAATTCTTGAATGTAAATTCTTGGATTGTTTTATTCTTAGGACTCTCCGTTTCTAACATTCTTGGATTTTGTAACTCACAGATTCTTGGAAATTCAGTAATTCTGAGATGCTTGTTTAGTGGATTTTTAAATTCTTAAATGCTTAGAACCTTATATTATTGGGTTCCTGGATTTAAGATTCTTGAAATTTTCTTTTCTTGCATCTTAGTATTTATGGAATTCCAACAAATTTTGATTTGCTGTGTCCTCATAATTTTTGCGTCATTTGTTCAAGAATTATTGTCATGTAACAAATTATGCATGTGGTTTGCATCCTGATTCTTGTGGTTTGCTTCTATGATCCTTGGAATCATTGATTCCAATATTCTTGAAACTCTTCAATTTTTAGATTTTTATATCATGAAATTCTTTGATACACAGATTGTGTTCTAATTTTTTTAGGCTGTTCTTCTATTCTTTCATTCATAGGTTTCTGTACTCTTTGACTCTACGATATGAGATTTTTGGATTCTTGACTCTTGAATTTTTGGATCGTTACACTTTTGGCTTCCTGTACTCTTCGATTCCTGAATTCAGATTTTTGGATTTCTTGATTTCCGAATTTTCGGATTGTAGACATCTCAAACTCGGGGACTATTGGATTTTTCAATTCTTAGGATAATTAACCTATAGTGGACCCCTTTACTTTATCAACCTAGAGTGAACCACCCATCAGATTAACTCAATTTTTTTAACAATAATTGGAATTTATTAATGTTTGCGATGCAGATTGGCTGGATAAGATGTTTTCCGATGGGAGTTTTTTGAAAATCCCTCGACTTTTCGCTCAAATTGGGTTAATCTGGTGAGTGGTCCACTAGAGATTTGTGGATTCTTCAACTCTTAGTATCTTGGACTCTTTGAAGCTGTAATTTTTTAGATAAACTGTTTTGTTTAATTTCGTCTTCTTGAGTTTATGATTTTTAAATTTTAAATTTTAAATTTGTTATCATTCATTGTTGGATTTATATTGTTCCAAACAAAATCTTGGGCTCTTAAATTTTTGCACTCTTTGATTCATGGTTCATGGATTCATAGAATTCGGGATTCTCAAATTCCCAAATTTTTTGTCCTCGCATCTTTGAATTCATGGACTGTTGAAATTTCAATTTCTCGCATTCATAGATTTATGGTATTAGGATTCTGCATATTATTTGAATTCTCATCCTCGTGGTTTGTTCATGAACAATATGTAATAATACATAACATGTCAGGTAGAAGTTTATACATAAAAATGAGGTTTCTTATCAACGTGCAACTGAATGTGTTTGAGTAAATGTAATTATCCCTGAAATAAATGGTTTGTTTTGAACCTGCTTTTGAATGCTCTCGGCAGCGCAGTCTTTTATTACAAAAATAACGTGAAAATTTGAAATAATATTTTCATGTATGTTTATTTAAAATTATGAGAAAAAAAATCATATTAACTGTATTACACTTAAGCTGTTCAAATAAAATTCTTTTGAATCGATCAATTATTGCGACTTTATTCTTTCTATGTTTCTATAATTGCTAAAACGCGTAGAAGGAAAAGATGCTCATCACATACCTTGAGCTCTTTGATATCATCAATGATAAACGTCCTGAATGACCCGTAAAAGTTCCCAGGGTAGTATCCACAATTTGTAATTAAGCAATAATCGCGAACATTTCAATTTGAATATTATCTTTGAAACTACCGACCACAAAATTAAACCACAAACTAAGACCAAGCTGAAAACCACTAGTTAAAAAGACACATTTATTACGACGAATCGCCGATCCAGGGAATGAAAACATTTTTCAAATATTCGTTCAACTTCGTTGCAGCCGGCTGCCCACAATCCGATGGAGAAAAAAAAGTATAAGCACTCATCCCAATTCAAACGATAACAATGCAAATTCCTCCCGATTAGACCCCAGCTAACCGAAAAAGCGCCATTTGTCTATGCCTTCATCCGAGGTGGTCCCGGTTTGTGCTTCCCGTGAAAAACAATAAAAACTCGATGGGTCTGCTGGTCAGCGAGCAAAAAAAGGCATGCAGCTAATTCAAAAGTCGTAAATTTAGATGCTTAACACCGGCAGCAACAGTTTGACCTCATAACCGCTTTTGCTGCGTGGTCCGAACACTGGCCTGTAGGAGTAAAATCTCGCCGCCCTGCACTGAGATGCAACTTTCCCATCGAACTCCAAAAAGGCAATATTTCGTGTGCGAATCATAAATCACTAGTGCCGGGAACTCCTGCTGCACTGGTGTTGAAATGTTTAAAACGATACACGAGTTGGGCAGCAGCAATATCAAACAGTAAACCGATCATCGGAAACGAACGGCTTCACTCCCTGCTAGATATCGTCAATAGCGGCCGGGCCGGAGGATCCTTGTGTGTGCACTAAATTTAAACATAAAAAAGCATAAAGGTGCCGCATACCACACCGGTACAAGGATATTAAACATCAGACGGTACAAAGGGAACATAAGATCAAAAGAACGACCTGACCTGAAGTGAAGCTCGAATCGAGTGCATCATTACGATAGTGCGAGGGAGGATGCGAATGGAAAAACGGACCGCTGGACCACCTAGAAAGGGGCTTTTAACTTCTGAACTACATTTCTGTGGATGGAATCTGCTTCTGCTGTCGTTTATTACCATCTTTCAATTTCTTTTAATCCTTGGCACCTGACATGATTTTCTATGATTAACGCTGCTGGATGTTTCCAATTAATGCCTAATATGACAGGATATTACGTACTTTTGACACACGCTTACGGATTGGTTATTTTTTGCTTTCTTCAAAAATCACAAACAGAGCTGCCAAAGTACTGATTAGCAAATTCACACTACCCATGGGGTCTTTCTGGGTGGGCCTCTACCCAGATCATTTCCTATTCACACATCTATCATCGCCCATGGTTCGTTGTTTTCACCATAGCAGGAAGAAATATTGTCACTGCTGGTTGGCAAACGCTTACCGATGGGTTCAACAGAAAGGTTAGCAAACCTCCCGGACAGTCGTCGAACTTGTAGAGAAACACAGCATGATCGCATTCAGTTTTGCTAATATGGGGCTACCGTGTCCGGGTTCCGTTAACTTTTGAGCGTTTTAAGACTCGGCTATAGAGTTGGTAAAATACTTCCTAGTTTCGAGAGTTTGGTAAGAAGTTTTTTTAAAAAAAATCTCAGAATGAAATATTTTTGAGTATAGTATAGTATAGAGCTTTGCTTTATTTGTATGCTCAAACTCAAACATTTACTTAACAATTGTATTAACATTTTCATCACCATTAAGTTAACCGTTCCTTCGACGATTACTCTGAATACACAATCAAGCAATCAGTATTTAGCAGTCCTTTTCCTACAACGTCGGCGGCACCATCAAGTCTAACAGCTCCTCGCGAAGCACGATACCAATCATCTGGTAGCTCGGATTAAATCATTCAAATCTGCACAGTCTTTTAATCGACTCGTGCATGCAAACAATACCTAATTACCCACAGCAATGTGCATCGGCTGCATCGGAGGAGCACAACGTCGTGTTCGAGTTGTCAGGTCCGATCGTCAATAGCTCATCCACTTGTCAGCCGGGATCAGAACCGGCTCAGCACTCGTTGTCGTTATCGTCTTCCGTCGGGTTGTTTTCTGTGCAACATCGTTAAATTACACCCATCAGTAGTGCGCCTTGCTCCCATTTGTTCACACCTTCCGTACCCTTCGCTGTCGAGTTTCACCCCCTTCCTACAGAAGACAACTAGAAAGAGCCAGGCGCTCAAGTACTCGAAAGGGGGTTGAACACAAATCACTATACACACCAGTAATTGCAGCGTAGAAGTTAATAGCACTGAATAAGGTGAAACATGCTGGTCAACCTGAAGCCGGCTGTGGTGAACGTACAATAAATAATAAAATAAATTGAGATTTAATTGAATTTGCTTAACTGTAATAAACACCTGTGTTTCATTAATCATTTCATGCAACCAGTATCGCACCTTTCGTCGTGACAGAAAATTGATTGACTTGATTGGTAGTTTCAAACTTAGGAGAAAGTTAAAAGTTTACACACATCTAGAATAATGGATAGTTTTACATCACGACGCAATTGAAGAAAACTGTCGGTAATTAAATACAAACGCAACTAACGATTTTGCCCGGTATTGTCCTGTTGCGCTGTTGATCTTCTCAACCTTGCTTGGAACCCACTGACATTGAACTTTGATGATTTATTATCACACACACCTTAAATGGCACTAATCACCGGCTTCGTTAGGTGCTGCCGGTCGATTGTGCGCACTTTGTGAATACGCTTATTATTCTGCTGAATTTTCGAGGTTGTTTATTTGTTTACATTTTTATTGTATAATTTCCTCTCTGTGCTAATGATCATCGTCACTCGGTTGCTGTATGCTTCGGTCATTGGATTGAATGTGTTAGCTCGTACCCTTGGGCTCGGAGGATATGCGGTTTGAATATTGATTGATGTCCATCAGTACAAATTAGGGACTCCCGTGGCAGCATTTGGATATTGTTGGACAAGTAGCTGCAGCTTATTTTAAGCTTAATTTTGGGAGTTTCACATTCATGATCGAGAAGATAATTTTTATTCGAAGATAGCAGGACTCATTACTGAGACCAGAAACAGATAATCTATTGTGATTATTGGCAGGATGTTTTTGGATCTTGGGATTTGACAGTTTCCAGAGCTTTGGGATTCAATATTTATGGAGTTCATAATATATAGAGTATTTCAGATTTTATGATTGATGATTGATGGTTTCAATGATTTTAGAATTGTAGAATTGCAAGATTTTTGGATTCCAAGTTTTTTTGCAGTTTTTTCACACATTTTGAAGGTACCATTTTAACATAATTGAAAATGTTACCACAATAGATCTACTATGGTCGAAGTGGTTCAGTCTCCCACAGGGAAAAAACATAACTGAATTGATATAACTTCCAAATGCTACACTACCGAGGTCTTAGGATTTGGGCATTCCCTAATTTCAAGAATTTAGAGTTTTTGGCATTGTAAGATTAGAGGTTTCTGGGAAAAAATGATTCTAGATCCCTGTGGTTTTGGGGTTTCAAGCTTACAGTTCCACAGAACAGCTGACAGTTCGATTTTCATCTTTTTTTAAAAGTTTTTTGGATTGCGAGATTTTAGTCTTTTCTAATCTTTGGATAATAGGAACTCTTGATTTTGGGGCTTAGAGATTTTGGGATTTCATTATTTTAAAATTTCGGTATGTTGAGATTTAAATATTCAAAGCTTTCCAATATTCGAACGATTTACGAATGATATAATTTTAAGATTTGAAGAATTCAGGAACTAACGTTTATATTATTGTGGGATTTTAAGATCTGAAGATATCAGAATTTTAGGTTTTTTCGATTCCAAGAATTCAGTAATTAGAGATTCCAAAATTTAAGGATTTAAAATTTTATTAAATTTTGAAGTACTGTATCTTTGAGTGTTAGCATTTTAAAATTTTAGGATTCAAGGATATGATTCTTCAAAAGTCGTTTTTCGGCGATTTCGATTTTCAATTTGTCCAATAATGATGAATAGTATGCTCCGGTTGCAATAATCCGAATAGTCCAATAATGATGAATAGTAGGCACCACGTGCATCCCAAAATACGGCACCATAACCTTTCCGGCCCATTGTTGCGTTCTTGGACGCTTCGGAGCACTTCGGCCCGGTAAAACCCACTATTTTGCCTGTTGCGTTGACTCTGAAGTGTAGTAATGGATCCAGGTTTCATCCATGGTTATGAATCGGCGCAAAAATTCGGTCGGATTACGCGAAAATGATGCCAAATTCTACTTGGAAGTCGTCACACGAATTCGTTTTTGGTCCACTGTAAACAAACATTTTTACATTTCTACAGCATTAGCTACCTCTCTCAATTTCACTATAGGATCATTCAACATCATATCATGGATTTCTTCAACGTTTTCTAGTGTAGTAACCTCTTTTAAGTGTCCAGATAGTTCAGCCTCAACTGTGTTCGTAGGCCACAACAAACTTAATAAACCACTCATGAATCGTTTGAATCGACGGTGCAGATTCCGGGTAAATAATTATCCAGCTTGGCCTTTGTCTCGGATATCGTTTTTTTTTTGCGTAGATAGTAGTGTTTGGTCAAAACTCGAAACTCATACTTTTCTATAATAAACACACTTAGAATTTTCAGGTACTTATCAGACTGCCTAGTAATGGAAATAATCATTAACAACGCTCTTTCCGCCAGCTGCAAACAATACATTTGGTCGGACCAACATGTTTTTTATTCAAAACTATCGATAACTACCAATTTAGTCAGTGCGTCTTGAACTGTCCTACAGATCAGACGTTTTTTCGGTTGCTTGTGGACTGGTCTTTGACAGCCTATAGCTTCAAAGTTTGTGATTTGTCAGTGTGTCTTTTAAAGATTACCTGAAAGTTATTTCCCATCAGTCTTTCTCAAGACTACCTACTTTTGAATTAAACATTTGTTTTAACTTTTTTCGTTTAACTCACCTGAAATGGCTGGACGGAAAAAGAAACCTCGCATCGCTGCGGAGAGGAAAAGAGAGGCATCTCTTTCTGACACTTCGAGTGTCTGTAGTGACAATCCTTTTGATATTTTGCCTGAGCAAGAAGCTGGTGAAATGGAAGTTATTAATAATGAAACTATACAAAATATAAAATCTTTAAAAAAGGAGAAAGTTCCATCTATTGTGGTAACTATTTCTTCTGAATTTAATATATTCAAAAAGGAACTTTCAACGTTTGTTTCTGACGTTAAAGTTACCTATCAAATTGGCCGTAGAGGTGAATGCCGCTTATTAGCCGACTCAGTAAAGGGTCGCGATCGTCTTGTTCAGTATTTAACTGACAAGATGTACAAATTTTTTACATATGACACCAAGAACGCCAAGCCGTTCAAGGTTGTCTTGAAAGGTCTCACCAACGATCAAACCGTTGATGAGATCAAACTTACTTTAACAGAATTACTTGGCATAGCCCCTACCCAAGTAATTCTAATGAAACAAAAATCACGAGGCGAAAACAGTCAGAGAACTGGAATTTCCCTTGTTAATTATTTAATTCATTTTAACCGCAATGAGGTTAACAACTTAAAATTTTTTGAAAAAGCACATGCTTTGTATAATGTACGTGTAAAGTGGGAAATTTATAGGAAGTATGGCGGAGGTGAAAAGCATATCACCCAATGCCGTACTTGCCAACGTTATGGCCATGGTTCCAAATTCTGTAACATGGACCAAAAATGTCTTAATTGTGGAGACTCTTCTCACAAAAAGGACACATGTCCTGTGAAAGAGAGTAAAAATTTTCGCTGTGCAAATTGTAACGGCAACCATATGTCAAATTTTTATCAATGCCCAGTCCGTTTAGCAATTGTTAAGGCAAGGCAAGGTAAACAAAATTCAATTTCTCAATTAAAACCAACTTCAAAACAAAATTCTCCAAGCGTACCAGTGACGCATAGTTTACCTACTCCTTTGCATACCCGTTTAACTTATGCACAGGTTACAGGTAGTTCGAATATTATACCGCCTAGTGTTGGTAGTACGAAAATGACCGTTAATATGGGTAAGCAAAACACGCTAGAAAATAATTGTACACCTGTTACTCCAGCTAATATTGCTGCCGAAAATATTTTTTCTAATGTCAACTGCCTGGGGCCTATTACGGCAGGTAAACTTTCTTTTTTGCAACAGGCAATGTTCGATCTTATGAACGCCATGTTGCAGGCAAAATCAATGTTTGAAGCCATTCAAATAGGCACAAATTTTACTATTAAAATTGTTTCTAATTTAAAATTTAGCAATGATTTTAAATAAAACAATTAAAATATTAAATTGGAATGCTCGCTCATTGAAGGCCAATGAGAATGAGCTTTTAAATTTTTTAACAGTAAATAATGTGCATATTGCAATTATTACTGAAACATTTTTGAAACCTAACATAAAATTAAAATATGATCCCAAATACGTGGTTCATAGATATGATAGGATTCAGGGTTCCGGCGGTGGAGTTGCAATTGTTATTCATCGCCGAATCAAACATCGTGCTCTTCCCCATCTTGAGACGAAAGTTATTGAAACTTTGAGAATTGAAGTTCAAACTGAACTTGGGATTTTATTTATTGCCGCAGCATATTTACCATTTCAATGCACACGCGAGCTCAAAAATTATTTTAAAGGTGATTTACAAAAACTCACCAGAAATCGTTCGAAATTTTTCATAATCGGCGATTTTAACGCTAAACATCGTTCATGGAATAATTCTCAAAGTAATTCCAATGGCAAAATTTTATTCAATGATTGTTCTTCAGGATACTATTCTATTTTGTCTCCGAATAGTCCTACATGCTTTTCTTCTGTAAGAAACCCTTCAACAATTGATTTGGTGCTGACAGATCAAAGTCATGTATGTAGTGATTTGATCACACATGCTGACTTTGATTCTGACCATCTTCCAATAACTTTTTCTTTATCACATGAATCAGTTTTAAACCCTATGAGCTCTGTTTTTAATTATAACAAGGCTAATTGGGAAAGATACAAAACTCATATTGAGAGAAATTTCAATAATGAGCTTGATTTGCAAAACGAAGTGAATATTGATTCCGCTTTGAAAGCATTAAAATGTGCAATTGTTGATGCCAGGAATTATTCTGTTCCAAAGGCTCAAGTGAAATTTGATTCATCAATAATTGACGAAAATCTTCAACTTCTAATTCGTTTGAAAAATGTCCGCAGACGTCAATATCAACGTTCTCGTGACCCTGTTATTAAAACTATTTATAAAGAATTACAGAAAGAGATTAAACATAGATTTACTCTTCTGAGAAATCAAAATTTTGAGACTAAAGTTGAAAAATTGAAACCATATTCAAAACCATTTTGGAAGCTGTCGAAGATTCTTAAGAAACCTTCAAAGCCTATTCCAGTTTTAAAAGATGGTGAACGTTTTCTTGTATCCAATGAACAAAAGGCTCAAAGACTTGCTCAGCAGTTTGAGAGTGTTCATAACTCAAATTTGAATTTTGTGAGTCCAATTGAAAATGAAGTCACACGTCAATTTGATTTAATTTCTTCCCAGAATTTTTTACCTGCAGAAATAATTGAAACTAACTTGAATGAGATTAAATCAATTATTAAAAACTTCAAAAATATGAAAGCACCTGGTGACGATGGAATCTTTAATATACTAATCAAACATCTCCCTGAGAGCACAATGGAATTTTTAGTGAAAATTTTCAACTGCTGCTTCAAAATTGCATATTTTCCCAAATTATGGAAAAATGCAAAAATTACTCCCATTTTAAAACCGGATAAGAACCCAGCTGAAGTTTCAAGTTATCGACCAATCAGTTTGCTTTCTTCAATAAGTAAACTGTTTGAGAGAGTTATTCTTAACAGAATGATGTCACACATCAACGAAAATTCAATTTTTGCAAATGAACAGTTTGGATTTCGCCATGGGCATTCCACAACTCATCAATTGCTCAGAGTTACTAATATGATACGAGCTAACAAATCTGAAGGTTATTCCACTGGAGCTGCTCTTTTAGACATAGAAAAAGCATTCGACAGTGTTTGGCATAAAGGTTTGATTGTGAAATTGCAAACTTTTAATTTTCCAATTTTCCTAATCAAGATTTTAAAAAATTATCTTACTGATCGAACTCTGCAGGTTGTCTATCAGAATTCAAAATCTGATAGATTTCCTGTCAGAGCAGGTGTACCTCAAGGTTCAGTCTTGGGTCCAGTCCTGTACAACATATTCACTTCAGATCTTCCTGATTTGCCTCCAGGATGCACAAAGTCATTGTTCTGCGATGACACAAGCATTTCCGTAAAAGGAAAAAGTCTTCGTGTCATATGCAGTCGATTGCAGAAAAGTTTAGATATTTTTTCTTCCTACTTGCAAAAGTGGAAAATCTCTCCCAATGCTTCTAAAACTCAAATGATAATTTTTCCGCATAAGCCTAGGGCTTCTTTCCACAAGCCAAACAATAATCACGTTGTCAAGATGAATGGGGTTATTTTAAGTTGGTCCGACAAGGTTAAGTACTTGGGACTAATTTATGATAAAAAACTAATTTTAAAAGAGCATATTGAGAGTATGCAAGCCAAGTGCATCAAATATACGAGATGTTTATATCCTCTCATTAACAGGAATTCTAAACTTTGTTTAAAGAACAAACTTTTGATTTACAAACAAATTTTTAGACCAGCAATGCTTTATGCTGTACCGATCTGGTCAAGTTGCTGTTCAACAAGGAAGAAAACGCTCCAAAGGATTCAGAATGAAATTCTGAAAATGATTTTGAAGCGTCCTCCTTGGTTTGGTACACTCGAATTACATAGACTTACTGGTGTTGAACCATTAGAAGCTATGTCAAATAAAATTATTAACAATTTTCGACAAAAATCGTTGCAATCCTCAATTGCTACGATAAGCTCTCTTTATAGCCAATAAGTTAGCAATTAAGTTAGTTGTAAGTTCACTTCCCCTTTTCTGACAAGTAGGTTTAAATCCCTACGAATGATAAGTCCTAATTGCGAAAGCAAACAAATCCTAACAATTAAAATTACAAATTTCTAACAGTGTTGAGAAGTCACCATTTGCGATTGGACACACATACTCATTATTTACTAATATTTATCATAAATACTTAAGTTACTAACAAATCCCCCCTCATAATAAAAAAAAAATACCAATTTAGTCGAGTTTTCGTCGAGTTGCTTGCGAAACATCAGTAACAAAATAATCTGATGATCTGAAAGCGGCTTTCGATCGAATAGACCACAGATTTCTTTTAGCTAAACTCGGAAAACTGAGAGTATCATCGTGCCTCGTGCAACAGTTTGCATTCTATTTGATGCATTGAATACTATGTGAAGATAAAGACTCAGTTTTCAGCACAGTTTACAAATGTTTCTTGACTACAGCAAGGTGGCAATCTTGGACCGCTATTTACTTTACTTTACTTTTTTGGCTAACGGACCGTTCACCGGTCCAGGGCCGAACGAATTAGAGATGACCAGCTTCTTCTGTCTTGGGCAGCCGTTCTCCAGTCTCCCCGTACACCAGCAGATCGTGCATCTTCTTCGCCCGCGCACATCAACCGCATGCGACACCTACCACGGAGTCGACGGCCTCTTCCTGGTTCTCTACTGAAGATAGTTTTGGCGGCTCTCTCGTCAGGCATCCTGGCTACGTGTCCAGCCCACTGAAGCCTGCCCCGCTGTATTACCTTCACTATATCAGCATGTTTGTATACCTGGTACAACTCGTGATTCATGCGTCTGCGCCACACTCCACCTTCCAATTTACCGCCAAGTATCGATCGCAGAACTTTACGCTCAAAAACTCCGAGCACTCGTCGATCAGCTTCCTTCAGCGTCCATGCTTCATGTCCGTAAAGGGCCACCGGGAGTATCAGCGTCCTATACAGCGCTAGTTTTGTGCGAGTTTGCAAACTGCGGGACCTTAGTTGGTTACGCAGTCCGTAGAAAGCCCTGTTCGCAGCTGCAACTCGTCGTTTCACTTAACGGCTCATATCGTTGTCACATGTCACAAGCGTACCAAGATAAACGAATTCGTCAACCACTTCAAATCGTTCCCCATCTATCTCCACCTCAGCACCAACACCACGGGGACTCCCACGCTCTCTGCCAGCTACCATGTACTTCGTTTTGGCAGAGTTAATGACAAGTCCCAATCTCGCTGCTTCTCTCTCAAAAGGTACGAAAGCCTCCTCCACGGCCTTACGGTTGATACCGATGATATCGACGTCGTCCGCAAAACCAAGAACTATGTGAGATTTCGTGATGATCGTACCGTTTCTTTCGACGTTTGCTCTTCGTACTGCACCCTCAAGAGCGATGTTAAACAGTAGGTTGTAGAGCGCATCCCCCTGCTTCAGTCCATCCAACGTTACGTTTTGGACCGCTACTTTACATGTTATTCATCAACGATACTACTACTTCAGGATGATTGCCGCAACTAGTGGATGTTTTCAGCCAGTTCCAGAAACCTTCTTTTTACAAGCTTTCATAAATGTAACATTATCTTCTTCTATCGGACAAAAAACCCAATCTTATTTGACTATACTATGACGAGTCAACCTCTATCTAGAGTGACACAAATTCGAGATTTGGAAGTTATTCTGGATACTATGCTCTCTTTCAAACTGCACTACAACGAAATCATCTTTAAAGATAATCGACATATTCAAAATAGCAAACGAGTTCCACGATCCGTTTTGCCTTAGACCGTTGTACAACTCTTTAGTGCAATTTTTTTTAGAATTCTGCCCCGTTGTATGGTGTTCAGTCTACAACTCCTGATTACTACAGTTGAACCCGTGCAACGAAAATTTACACGATTCGCTCTGAGATTCCTCCCCTGGCGCGATCCCACACATCTGCCAGCCTACGCTGAATACTGTCGGCTATTGGAATGCAAGCCCCAGAACAAAGTCGTTTTGAGGCTCTAGCTTTATTCATGGGCCAAGTGCTTCTAGGTAAAATCCCCGGAAACACTCGACAACCTGGACCTATATACTCCCGAGCCAGAGGTGTTAGTACTATTTCGTGTGATTCCGTAGACTCTTATTCTCCGTATACTTACCCATCCGTAGAAGAGAATCAAATCCGTAGATCAAACCTGTCCCGGACGATCCCTCAGACCCAGTTCCCTGCTGAGCTTGCCCCAACGCAATGTCAATATGGTCAGATTGAACACGTTTCATGTCAGCCAGCTTGAATACGGTTACAGATTCGTTTGACTTCAAACCTTTCTAAAACAACTTTTCAAAACAAGATTCGTGTTCGTTGATAGATTTTTGTGATCGTTCCTTGACTTTGTGTTGATATTAAGCTATTCATTAGCTAGTCAGATGAAATTTTAATAAATCATACAACTATACAAAATAATTATATTAATACAACTTCAAGATGATAGGATTCGGAAATCATGGGATTTTGACATTTCTGGACTAAGGTGTTTTGGGACGAGAGGTATTAGGATTTTTGACATTTTATGATTTCAAGATTCCAGTATTTGAGAATTTTAGATACGATTTAAAATTAGTAAAATTTTAAGTTTTTGGGATTACAAAATTTCACGATTTTTGGTTTCCGGGGTTCTAAGATTTTCGGATTTTAGGGTTTAGGGATTTAAGGATTGAGGTGAATCATTTTCGGATTTCAGGATGTTGAGACATATAGAATTTCAGAGTTCAAGATTTTTGGATTGTTGTTTTTGGGATTTAAAAAATTCAGGAATTGAGTATATAAATGTTTAGGAACCCTACAATATTTAGATAAGAATAAGAAATTCCAAAATTCCAATTATTTGGGGTTTTTAGATTTTAAGAATTAAAGATGTTAGAATTCAGGATTTTGGGGCGTTTCAAGATTTTATAATTCATGAGTTTGTAATTCAAAAAATTTTAATTTTGAGATTTCAGTATTTTGAGATTCTGGGATTTAAGGGAATTACGAATTCATGATTTAGGGATGTTTGAGGATTTTTATGATGATTCAATACTTTTATTAATTTAAGACAATATAAATGAAACCCTCCCAAGCCTAACAACAACAAGCCAGACGTCGTATGTTCGAGTCCCTGCTCGAGAGAGACTTTCAGTGCTTGTAAGATCGTTACACTAACCCCGCAATTGTCCTGTACACTAAAACAGCCGACTGTGAAGTCTGTGTATGATGAACAGGAGGCCAACTTTGGAATGTAGCACCAAGGCTTTGCTTTGCTTTAAGATAAGTAAAATTGAAGATCATACTATTATATGAGCTTCAAATTTTGAGGCCTCAAGTTGACGGGTTTTGTCACATCAAAAATTAAGTTTTGTGGAGCTTAAGGATTTGAGGATTTATGGAACTCTATGCTTCAATTCTTTAAGAATAATAGGATTTCAAGATTTGTTGATTCCTGGATTTCAGGATTTTGTATTTTTCGGAGAATTTTGTTAGGCTTTGGAATTGAAATATGTTATGATATAGAATATAAGTATTTGAACACGACAGGATTTTGGGGTTGGAACCTTGGGGTTCATATTTTCCGGCAATATAGAATTAACGGTTTCTGGATTTTTATGATTTAAGGATCTAATCTAATATAATAATTTTAGAAATATAAGAATTCTAAGGTTTAGGAATTTTAACATTTCAGAACTCTGAGATCTTTGGTTTACACTGGGGTCTTATTTTACGCGGGTTGTTTGTATGAATTTTATTAAACGCGATTTTTTTACAATAAAGCGGATTATTTTCACGTGATTCGGAATATTATTTGTACGCGGTTTCAAATTAGCTTAGTATAAGTTAATCTAATCTAATCTTTCAAACGCGGTACAATCAACCGCGTAAAAAAGACCCCAGTGTATTATGAACCAGGATGCTGAGATTCAAGAATTTTTAGATTTCAGGGTTTTAAGACTTAATGATTTAAGGCCTAAGAATATTAGGATTTAGAAATGCATAACTCAAGGCTTTTAGAATCTTAAGATGTTGAAATTTCTGGATTTCAAGATTTCATAATTTTAAAATTTATGGATTTTAGAATTTAAAAAATTTAAGAATTTTAAAGCCTGTAATTTTTGGATTTTTGTTTTTTGAAATTCGAGTCTTGGCATGTTAGAATCTCAGTAAAATTCTGAAATTTTAAGCTTTTTAAATTTTGGAATTTATGGCATCTTAATAATTTATGACTTAATGATTTCAGAATGAATCGACTTTGAGATTGTATGGTTTTAAGATTACATGAGTTCAAAAATTCAGGATTCAAGTATTTTAGGATTTTGTTTTTCTGGAGACTTTACGGATTTAGAAATTTGCGATTTTATTTGTGAATTTTAGGATTATGAGATTCAGGATTTTAGTATTTTGGAAGGAATATTAACAATATTAGGGTTTTATGATTTCAGAATTTAAATATCAAAGAATTTTATGATTTTGAGACTCTATGATGTTGAAATTTTGTCTTTTTATTATTTAAGGATTTAAGGATGTAGAAATCAGAGGATCTTAAGACTTTGGGAATGAAATTAGAAAATTTTTATTTTAAATTTATGGATTTCACATGCTGATATAGTGAAGGTAATACAGCGGGGCAGGCTTCACTGGGCTGGACATGTTGCCAGAATGCCTGACGAGAGAGCCGCCAAAACTATCTTCAGTAGAGAACCAGGAAGAGGCCGTCGACATCGTGGTAGGCCTCGCACGCGGTGGATGTGCGCGGTGAAAGAAGATGTACGATCTGCTGGTATGCGAGGAGACTGGAAAACGGCAGCCCAAGGCAGAAGGAGCTGGTCATCTCCAATTCGTTCGACCCTAGACCGGTGAGCGTTCCGTTAGCCAACAAAGTAAAATAGGTAAGTAAAATAAGTAAGGATTCCAGGATGTCAGGATGTAAGAATTACAGAATTTTGGAAATTCCAGGAATATAGTATTTTGGGTATTCAGGATTTCAGCTTTTCAGGATTTTGAGATCATGCGAGATCTCCTAAACTGGGGGGATAAAATCCTAGACTACGATCTTGTGACATCGACGCTTTACGATTCAGAGGCGTCCTAGTTCATAGGTTTTAGGATTTCGATATTTAAAAAAAAATTCTCTATTTTAGGAACTAGGGGTTTTCATTTTATTAGATTAGTATATTTTAAAATTTTAAGTTTTCAAGATATCATTAAAGGATTTTGGGATTTGGGGGTCGTTAGATTTAAGGATCGGATTTAAGTAGTTCACGACTTCAGGAATTAAATTTTGTGTAATTTAAATTGTAGCTTTAAGAAATTTAGGATTTAAGTAGTTAAGGATATTGGAATTTCGAAATATTGTTATTTTATGATTTTAGACTTGATGATTGAAGATTCTGGAAATTTCGCAAATTGAACGTTTGTGAAGTTTAAAAATTTAAAGTTTAAGATTTCAAATGTCCAGGATCCAAACCTCAAAGATATCAGCATGTGAGCATGTTTTAGGATGTTAGAATTTTAAAACTATAGGAATCCTGATACTCATCTTAGGTTCTTGGGATTTTAGCATTTTAAAATCTTGAGAGCTTGAGTTTTGATGATTTAAGAATTGTAGAATCTCAAGGTAGTTCCTTAGTTAGTGTCGAGACATGTTGTTAGTCTAAGAAGCCAGTCTCGGCATGTTCGAAGCATGATTCGGGAGGTACTGGTAGTGTCAGTAGCCCCGTAATTGTTAAGTGAACTAACAGTTTGCACAGTCACAGTCTATGTCCAATGGATGCACCTGAGCACCTAAACTTTGCTAGAATTCTAAGATTTCAGGATTTTGAGGTTTTTGGATTTCAAGATTTTAGTACTTCAGTATTTTGCGATACGAAGTATAGAGGAAGAGTTGAAGACATATCTTGTGTTGTTTATGGAGAGGTGGACTCAAATGAACACAGAATTAAAACGTGTACACAGTCGAAACAAATATGGGATTGGTGTTCAGATATTTAAAAAAAACGGTTTAAATTGTTATTTCAAGATATGGAGGTTATTCTACTGTAGCGTATAAGTACGCGAAATGAAATGCATAAAGCAGCTCTTTGGCTAGTTATATCTTGCATTGGTTTCAATGTAACACATTTCCCAAACAGTAGTTTATATGTTTTTAAAAAAATGATTAGAGAATGACGGTGGAATGATAGGATAGTTTTTCAAAAAACATTCGGAAAACATTTATGTATCTGTTAGCAATAAGAATGTAGTAATTAAATTTAAAAAAAAAAGGTTGTTTGATTTTAACGTATGAGGAAAAAAAATAGAAACAAACTATCAATTACAAATTAAAATCTTGCGCAACTTATTTTTCTATACTTGTTTGTTTTTTTTTTTTTTTTTTTTTTCAAGTAATGTAACTCATTTACAAACCTCATAGGAAAAATTAAGCTCCACATCGCGCTGATTTCCTGATCCTCTGGGGTACTTGCTTTATAGCTTTCTGAATTCCGGATGTTTCAATTGTTTTGAGCTCCTTCTTGATTTTTCTATCAAACAATCGAAGTTTTTTGCTCTGTAACCTCTATGGTAGACCATACGCTTCAAATTTGCTTAGAAAGTTTCAATAGACTGCAGCTGTGGCACATTTTGAGAATTGTATCCTATCGGAATAAACCCAATATTGCCTTGCCGCAAATCAGCTAAAGTTGCATTAGCATAGTTTGACACTGCAAGGTCTGGCCAAAACACTCATTTATCATTTATATGATACTTATATTTAAATTCCATTCTCGATAAGTTTTTCAGTAATGTATATGAATGTTTTTTTCTATATCCAAGATCTTTAGAATAGTAGAACACTTCACTTTTAGATTTTTCTTTATTTCGCTCACAAAAATTGCAAACCAATTTACGACCACCTTCTTCCGACCACGTTTTTTTCCTAACTAAGCGTCACTTGACAGAATCGACTAGTCGTGTAACCAGTTATATAAAAGTGGATCTTCATTTTGTGGAAAAGGATTTTTCGATTTGTGTAGCGCTTCGAAATCGTAGACCCATTTAAAAGCTGTTCGGATTTTTTTTTCCTCACACGTTAGGATTTAGTGGGTATGGCATTTGTATATTTTATCGTTTTAGGATTTAAAATGGAAAGTTTAAGGATTTTGGGATTATATTATTTTAGAATTTTTGTATATGAAAATTTAAGGGTTCTGAAATTCCAGTTCTATAGAATTTTGAAATTTTTGGATCCCAATAAGAGGCTTGGGATTTCTGAATTTTATCATTTTGAGATTTTAACCTTACACTCAAGTATTTTAGAATTTTATGATTCTAAAGTATTGCGATTGTAGGATTTTCGGATTCTAAGATATTCTAGTTTTAGTATAGGGAATTTCAGAATTTTAGTATTTCCGGATTTCGGATTTTAAGAATCCAGGATTTTACGACTTTAGAAATTTTGGATTATAAAATTTAAAAGCTTTACGATTTAAGAATTTTTCGACTTTGGAGGCTTAAAATTTCAAGATATTTTAGAATATTGGGGTTTCGGGATTATATAGTTTAAGGACTTTGAAATATTAAGATTTCAGGATCTGGAAATTTTAGATTTCTAGGATTTTAAGATTTAATGTAGTTAGGATTTCTGGATTTTAAAACTTAAGGATTCAAGTATTTTGTAACCTGAGAATTTCAGGTTTGAAAAATTAGGAGTTTACAGTTTTTCAATAAACAATTCTAGTATTTTGGAATAGTAGAATTTAAGTCTTTGAGGATTCTGAAATTTTTTCAATACAGGTCAACCGCCGAAAGAGAAATTGGCACCTAGGATTTGCTGGGAGTTTTCGCATTTCAAGATTTTATGCTGTTACTATTTCAGAATTGGTTTTGCGGATTTTTAAACTCAAGGGTCTGGGAATTTTTGGTTAATGTTATATTAGCATCTTGAAATTGTATTATTTTGGGATTTTAATATAATATTGATTGAGAATTTTAAAATAATCAAGAATTTTGGAAACTTTTGGTTTCTAAAATTATAGGATAAACATTTCAAGAAGCTAGATATTTAGTACTTTAGAGTTTTAGAATTAGCATTTATGATGTCAGGATTTGAGAATTTTGGGGTCTAAGAATTTCAGGTTTTTAGGATTTAGAAATTTCAGGATGTTAGGATTTTAAATTCTTGAATTTTTATGCTTTCAGGATTTTGGTATTTATTGATTTTAGAATCTTAGGATTTCGGATTCCTGGGATTTTCGGATTCAAGTGTTTTAGTACTTATTCATTTGAAATTTTTAGAATCTCGAGATTTTTGAATTTTTAAAAATTGGGAATTTGGGATTAGGAAGTAAAAGAAACCTTTTTGCATTTGAGCTTTTTAGAACACTAGTATTATGGAATTACAAAGTTTTGTGCTTCTAGAGTTATGGGATTTAAGCGCTTATGGTGTTATGTATTCTTCTTCTCTGGAATAATCAAACCAGAAAAAATAAATTGTTACAATTGTCAATTCCTACACAGCATACCCTACCGGTAATCCGTAGTTCAACTCTCACCTTCCCAGCGTTGACCTTCAATGTCCGACCAGAGGAAAAGAAAGGGCCACCACCAACTGCACCACACCACAACGCAACGGTTCAGCTGGCTTTCGGTGACCGTGAACAATTTTTGATTTACACTTTCCGTCATGGCTTTGCTACACATTTCGGGTTCCTAATTTAGATGTTATTATCCTCCCTGCTTGCCAACGCACGACGCGGCGATCCCTTCGCACATACTCGAAGGAGAGAGTGAGAGCGAGAAAGAGAAACTTCGCTTGCTTACCGAACAACGCCCTTGAATTTTATGTGTTATGCCTTCGACTTGCTTCCACAAATTCTGCGCGAGTGCATCTGCCACATGCACTTCAATTGTAAAGTGGTTTGCTATCTAAATGTGCATGGTAAATAGATCTGGAGCTGCATAGGGAAATGTTTTAGGCCCATTTAATGCGTGTCGAACGTTCTTCCTGTCCCGCCGCCACCGACCGCGTGTCGCATTCTCTAACGAAGGGGTCAGATACGTGTTTTTTAGCGGCACGGTAGCAGTTTCGGAAGTGCACGACAGCAGGGTAAGCTGATACCAGTTGTTTCTGCTCCGGTGGGCACGTGGTATCACAATGTGTCTTTTCTCTGGAGATATGTGAACGCTTCGTACTAGAGAATAACATTTTGATTGCTCTGCATTAACCTGGATTTCTTTACAGAACAATCCTACAAAGTTTATATTAAGTTTGTCTTTGTTTATACACTTTTTAAGCGTGTGCTGAAATGAATCGAATTGATCACTTCAATAAATACCAACATCAAGCTTAATTGACTTCGTTAAATGATTATACTTTCGATACAATTTATCGATTTTTGATTATACGACGTGAAATAATTGGAAGCACACACGATGAATGTCTTTATTATGGTTTCTTTGCAATGACGCTTCCCAGATTTTTTGCATGACTAGGAAATTCTGGCGGATGTCTGTCGGGTTTGTTTTGCTCCCAGCAAAAACTTTAATTGAGTTGAGTAATGATCATTACCACAGGTCTTACCTAGCTTATTGGTCCCGCCATAACTTGCACTGCCAGACCTGTTATTAATTTTTAAATCCCCATTCAGAAAAAAAAGCCCTGAACGCATAAGAAAACAGAAGAACCTGCTTTTCGATATATCCGTTTGTCCGTTCAGGTAAAGGGTTGGAATATGACAACTCTGACATCCTCCGCAGAGGGTGCAATAAAATCAAGAAGCAGAGAAAAAAATTAATAACACTTGAGTAGACATGCAGGAGGGCAAAGTTTATTCTTCATCCAGCATTCCCCGTGATTAGCACAATACACGTCCAGTTTGAGAGTCTGTCGTAAGCCTGAGCACCACCGCCGCCGGGCCCCTTCCGAGTGAATAATCTCGCACCGAAAAGACCGAAGAATCCGACTAACAAACAACAATTTAAACGAAGCAAGGAGTTCGAACTTCTGACAGCAAACGAAGCCTGCAGTATTTATTAATACGCAAACACAATAAAATTAATATCGAAGTGCTAATTTATTCAGTCAGCGCAGAGGAAGAAAGTACGAATTGGCCGTCGTTCGTTCATCAGCCGACGATTTCAGGTAGATAAATGAAGAGCTTGCAGACGGTTCTTTGCTGTTCTTCGCTTCCGTGGGATTCGATAAAACAACGTCGGAACGATATGAATGATCTTCATCCGAAAACAAAAAAAAACAAGGAAGGTACACCTATTTTATTGCCCCCTTAGCCGGGCGTATTGTAAAGTCGGAAAATATGGCTTCCTATTTGCGGCGACCTCCAAGGGTCGCCCTACACTTGTGGAGTTTCTTTGTTTTACTGATACCCGGGAGTCGGGTTGTGAAGAGGTGATGTTTTCTTTGGCTACGTGCTAAATGCTTCTCTACCGAGAGCTATTGCTGTTGCAGCCGTCTCCAGCATCGGGCTGAATTCCGTCCGAACGATGGTTATGATACGGCCATGTCCTGGAATGTTCCCCGGAAGAAACATTCCCAACGATCGATTTGAAAAATCTATCAAAAGCATTTAGAATGTATCAGAAACCTTCTCCCGAAACATTTGCACAGTAGTCTGCACAAAATACACTGCAAATAGCCATATTCCCCGCTTTAGATATTTTTTAAATGGCCAGCAGTCATCGACATCTACCAACACTGATTCACTTGAAATAGAAACATTTTCCTAAAAAATTGGGGAGTGTTTTGTTCTTTTTTAGAAAACAAAAGCACAAATAGGATTTCAAAATCATCCCCCCCTTGCCTTGGGGTGCTACATTCCGATTCGGAACTTGACCTTCTGTTTATTGATACACAGACTTCGCAGCCTGTTTAGTGTACTGGTCAATTGCGGGGCTAGCGCTACGATCCTACTGACACTAACAGTCTCTCTCGAGCTGAGACTCGAACCTACGACGACTGGCTTGTTGAGCCAGCATCGTACCTCGAGACCATCTAGGAGATGATTTCAAAATCATACCAGACATAAAATTGTTGGTTTCTTTGCGTCGAAATACTAAAATTCGGGAGTGTTCAAACATTTTTCTCAATTTTACCCAGCAGCACTATTTTTTTTTTGTTGTTTATTAGGCACCTTTTGACTACTCGGCCATTCAGGTACTTCGATCTTGGTTCAAAAAATTGCGTCGATATTTGGCCTCTGTCATTCCGATTTCAAAAATATCCATATAGGGTTATAATAATCGAATACTGCGGATTTTTGATACCGTAAATCTTCACGTTCAAAACGGCTTCGGTTTCCGATTAATTGCTTATGAGCGTACCAGCTCACCAGAAAATAGAAGGCGCACTCCTGGAATCAAAAATAGTGTTGGCTATTGGTCTCTGTACGTAATCGTGATTCAGAAAATCCGCCGGTCCGGTAGAACAAAGGGATGAATTAGAGATCAGACCAGATCAGGTTCTCGTGGACAGCCCGGATGTCAGTGAATAAGCTGCGCCGCCATGAGCCCCTGGGTTTGCCTTTTCTGCATTGTCCTTGCAGATTCCAATCGAGTGCTTCTTTGCAGGTCTCGTTCGCTCCTTTTTTCAAGATGTGTCCAATCCACTTCCACCTACGCTTTCTGTCGCTATAGGTTGATGACATCGGCTATGGAGCTTCTCGTTGGATATCCAGTTGTCAGGCCACCAGGCACGAATGTTGTTCCGCAGGCAGCGATTAACAAATACTTGCAGTTTTTGCGTTGTCTCCGCTAAATTGCACCACGTTTCGCAGGCGTACAGTAATACGGATCTAACGTTCAAGGTAAAAATTCGGATTTTTGTATGTAGAGTGAGTAATATGATTTGAGCGCCTAATATACATTAGGCCTACGGAGAAACCTCTGGCCTCCCTGATCCGTGTGGCTACATCAGCTTTGGTACCACCATCAGGCGTTATCTGGCTACCAAGGTATACCTGTTGTTCCGCTACTGTGAAGTTGGGAGGATTTTCAGTGTTCACTACCATAGACTCAGTTTTTGCTACATTGACTGAGAGACCTGCTGCCTGGAAGCACTCGGAGAGGTCATCTAACATGCTCTGCATATCGTTCCGGTGTTGTGCCAGCAATACAATGTCGTCGGCTAGGTCGAGGTCATTTAGGTGCTCCATTGTTAGAGGATTCCAAGGCAATCCTCGATTTGGTCTACTGTCAATCGCTCCAATCGTCTCGTTCATAACGATGAGAAACAACAGCGGTGATAAAATGCAGCCCTGTCTCACATTCCTAGGCTCGGACAAGACGCCACTGTGCAACACCTTGCACGAAAACGCCTCGTACTGAGCCTCGATGAGATAGACTAGCTTCTCTGGAGCTTCTCTACGCCTAAGTGTGTCCCAGTTGTTTCCGTGGTTGAGTCGGTCGAACGCTTTTTCAAAGTCAACGAACACCAGTAGAAGAGAGTCCTGGAATTCGTTGATCTGCTTCAATATGATGAAGAGCTTTGTTATATGGCCTACACATGATCGGCCAGCATGGAATATAGCTTACTGCCGCCGGAGAGTAGCGTTGATTTTCTCTTTAAGAGTTATACGAAATGTTCAGTCTATCGCTTAAGCTGTTCAGTACGGCCAGTCAGTAGTTGACCAGCTCTGTCTTTCAGCGGCATCTTTGTTCTCAGCATGGCACCACTGAGGAGGCGATAAGTATCGTACAACAAGCGGATATCACCTTCGACGGCGGCAGTTTCTCCTTCTTTGTCTAGGGAGTTAGTTCAGGCTCTTGCTCTACAAGCGTAATCAAAAGCCCCTTTCTTATTCAGCGTTTTCTTGAGGGGCATTTGCCTTGGCTACTGTGGTTCACGCTCCAGGTTTCATCAGAAATCCACTCCCTCCGCTCGCTGCGCATATTGCCGAAGGTTTCATCACTTGTCGCGATGAAAGCGTTTTTGATGCCGGTCCATAGCTCTTCGACGGTTCCACTAGCAGGCAACTTCAAGGCTTCTTGATTCAAGGCCTTCGACAAAGACCCTTTTCACCATGGTATCCTCCAGTCGGCGGATTCTCCTCTAGTCGTTGAACGCGTACTACGCGCCAATGTGTCTCAGCGATAACACGGTGATCTGACGCGCATAGCAAGTCCGTCCCGCATGTGCCTTTGCTCAGTCCTAGGATTTCAAGTTTCAGGCGGCTAGCTTCCCTTGCAAGCTGAGCCAGCTTACCCTGCTGAACAAGGGTCAGTATATTCCATGTTCCGATTCGTGTCCATATTTTCATGCTAAAAGTCATTGCCAAAGATACAGATCGATTTTTTCTTTCAATTTCTGTAAATTTTTTAAGTTTTCGAGTATAGTAGGCTATTAGCCTGAAGTCCCTATCCCATTGACGGGGCCGCCATTTTGAAGTTTGCGGGATGCACCGCTTCCCCTTCCCAGCCCGAACCACGTGGAGGTGCGGGATAATAGTTAGCAACCAGAGCAGATAGATTTGCACATGTTCACTCTTTGCCAACCAAAGTTTGATTAAACGCAGTCAAAAAATAATTATAATGATTGCGCTTACGTTCCAGTTGGTGAAACCCTCTTTCGCCAAGGTGTCAACAAGTTTTTAGAAAAGTTAAAATTTTATAACTTTCTACTAACATGTCTTAACAGAAAATTTCTAGGGATCTCATAAAAAAGTGTTAAAAATTTTGGTCGCCATCTTGAATCCAACCAATAAAATGCGTGTTTGGACATGTTGGCAACCAACGATTCCAATTTTGAAAGCTAAGGAAAATATACACTCACAAAATTAGGGGTGTCGTGTAAAACCCATGCCGATCGAGTAAATTCCAATTTAGGGTAAATTAACCTATAATGGACCGCTCGTCAAATTAACTCAAATATATTTAACATTAAATCGGAATTTCTAACATTTCTCGTGATTGCAGATTAGCTGGATGAAATGTTTCCTGGTGGAAGTTTTTTGAAAATCCCTCGAGTTTCCGCATAAATTGAGTTAATCTGATGAGTGGCTCCTATAGGAAAGTGGTTAATTTACCCTAATCAAACCGGGGGCTTGTGGTAGAAACCGGTTCTGTTGTAATCTTTTTAATAAAATTAGTCGCTCTAATTGGCGAAAAACTATGGTAAATTAACCTACAGTGGACCACCTGCCAGATTATTTCAATTTATGCGGCAACTCGAGAGATTTTCAGAGAAGTTCCATCGGGAAAAATCTTATTCAGTAAATCTACATTAGAATCACGGGAAACATCTATAAACTCCGATTTGATGATACGAGAAATTTAGTTTATCTGACTTATGGTCCGCTATTGAAAAGGGGACCACTATAAGTTAGTTTACCCTATAAATGTTCCTCGTGATTATGAAGCAGATTGGCTGAATAAAATGCTTCCCGAAGAAGTTTTCTAACAATCCCTCGAGGTTTCGCATAAATTGAATTAATCTGACCGGTGCACAGTGGTCCAATTAGGCAAGAAGTGGAACTTAATTCCATAGCGCCTTAAACCTTCATCCTAGCTTAAAAGTGTCTTCGGAACAATTGTTTGTATGAATGACCCGCATAATCGCAAATTGTCAAAAAGTATGAAAAGTTTACTATTCTGAAAATAAAAAAAAAAAACTTTTTTGTGTTAAGAGATAAAAAAATAGTTTGTTCAGCAAAGTTGTAGGAGATTCAAAAATATTAAAGTTTGTACGGCGAGCATATGTTACAGTAGGTTTTATGTGCCCTAACAATTCCTCCGAACAATACTTTCGTGTAAAATGCAACTAACAAAAGTTAAGTACAAAAAACTATCTTTTAAGTAAGTTCCATGTAATATATTTCATAACTTTGAACCGAAAGAAGATAGAATTTTCATTTGTTCAACAAAGTTTCATATTTTTGAATCTCCTACAACTTTGCTGAACAAACTATTCCTCTATCTCTTCACACAAAAAAGTTAATTTTTTTTATTTTTAGTATATTACACTTTTCATACTTTTTGACAATTTGCGATTATGCGGGTCATTCATACAAACAATTGTTCCGTAGACACTTTTAAGCTAGGATGAAGGTTGAAGGCGCTATGGAATTAAGTTCCACTTTTTGCCTTATTGGACCACTGTGCGGTGGTCCACTGAAGGACGTGATCCATCCAAGGTGGTTCTACCTTAGATAATAACTCGAGCGATTTCCAGAAAATTTTCATCGATGATCACCTTATCCAGCCATTCTGCATCAGAATCATCAGAAACCTTTATTTAAATTCCGATTAATGTTGAGAGAAATTGAGCAAATCTGACGAGTGGTACATTATAGGAAAGTGGTCAACTATAAGATAATCCATTACCACTCGCCAGATTAACACAATTTATACAGAAACTCGAGAGATTTCCAAGAAACTTCCATCGGGAAACATATTATCTAGCTAATCTTCATCTGAAATATTTATAAATTCCGATTTATGTTATGAAAAATTGAGTTAATCTGACGGCTGGTCCGCTGAAAGGTAATGAAGTAAAATAGTCAACTATAGGATAATTTACCCCGTCTCGTGGGATTTTGTCTACATTTTTAAATATCGGTTTAAAAATGAAAGCGGTCTTTGCCAACGTGTTCAAAAGCGCATTCAACTGGTAAGGGTAAATTAACCTATAGTGGACCGCTTTCCTATATTAACCTACAGTGGACCACCCATAAGATTAACTCAATTTCTCTTAACAAAAATAGGAATTTTTAAATGTTTCTCGTGATTCTGATGCAAATTGGCTGGATAAGATATTTCCCGATGGAAGTTTTCTAAAAATCCTTCGAGTTTCAGCATAAATTGAGTCAGTCTGGTGGGTGGTCCACTATATGTTAATTTACCTTAAATCCAAGATGGCGAATAAAGGTAAATAAAGTTTGAAACACTTTAAATGAAGGCGATAGATGTAGGGGGAGCTTGTAAGGCAAGTATAATTGCCGTTACGCTGCAGGGTGACTAAACGCAGCTCGTTAAAGAAGAGCAGTAGTGTCTACAAAAATGGGTGTGTAGAAGGAAAGGTATAAGTATAGAAATCCGTCACTGACCACGGTGATAAAAAGTACCTAGTAGTATGGCTAGAGGCACCAAAATTCATAGGAATTGTTAAATAGCTATAATCTTCCATTTTTTCCGGTGTGAGCTTTTGGAGTGCACTTCTTTTCTTTCTGTTGACCAGTGTTATTCAAATTTTTTAACATGTATACAGATAAGCAAAAATCAGGATTGTTTATGAAAATCTGAAAGATTAGACTCTCATAAATAATCTAGTTTTTTTCAGATTTTATTTACTCACTTGTCACTTTTTTTTTTCAAAAATTTTATCCGAAAAAAGACGTTTCGTCCCATAAAAAAACAGTCAGATTTTTATTCAATTTTTCTAGATATCAACGAAATTGAACTGGTAACACTGGTTGTAAGTGATATCCTGGATCTGGAATTACCTGTATTTGGAGCTTTTCATCGTTTTTAAAGTTTGATAAACTCTCCAGGTATCGTCAAATATTACGTCTTTGGATGTCTTTGGACATAAACTCTCAGCCTCCAGGCATGAACGGCGTCCTGAAAATACCCAAAAAAATAAAACTCAATAATCCATGAAAAAATCAATTATCAATTCCAGATCAATTTTCAGAGATTGCTCCCTCTAAAACATTTATAGCCACCTGTTTTTTCTATAAGGCGTTGCCAAGTTTGATGAAAATCGATTTAGCTGTTCCAGAGTAATGGTAGAACAGTTTGTGGTATACACATTCAAATAATGAATTTTATTCAAAGTACCTACGTTCTTTAATATTCAGTTCACAACCTCCACAGCGCAAGTCCAGTTACAATTAAGTATAATTTTACTAAGTTTACATAAACATTGGCATAATTTCACCCCTTTCTAGACTATTAGAAAATCCCATGGAAGCTTGATCTAAGACGTCCGAAAGGTGGGAAGGGGGACATCTGTACTATCCATAAAGAGTAGGTGGTTTATAGACAGTCTCTTTACACACAAAATCTTTCATTCTGCGTTTCGATAATCGGAAGTTGAATTGTCGAGTTTAGTTTTATGTTATTTTATTCTTTTTGGATAGAAAATCTACAAAAATGTCTAAAATATCGCAGGAAAATGTCATCAATGGAAAAGAACGACGTCGCGGTGAACAAAATGTTAAATAGTCTTTTGTCAGTTTTTATTAGCCTAACAGAATTCCCGATATAAGCTCCGCGGGAGCGAAATGATTTAACTAGACCTAGAGTTTAAATTCTTAAACAAATTGCAGTCGTTTTGCACAAATTCTGTCTCGATCAACTTAAATTAGTTGAAATTACCCCCAAAACAGACCTCTTTTAAAAGTTACCTATCCTTTCAGATCAATATAGATGTTACAATGTATTCTACAGTGAAGACCATAGGGTGATGATGTCGTTTCTTCAAAAGGAAGTTTGTCATTAATTTATTCCACTCACTTAGTGTGTTTCGGTTGATTCACCAAACACTTTTATTGTATAGCATTCATAACTTTTTTTCTAAACAGCATTTTTCGCATTACAATTAACAGTCTAGCCGATTGATGGACAGCCGCAAATAGCACCCAAATAAAAAAAAACAAAGATCTTCGATTCAACCGTAATTACAGTGTCAGAACTGATTTGTACTAATCTGTGAACCACGAATTGATTCATCTGTTTTATTTTTTCTTCCTCATCTGGGCATAATAAAACCGACTGCAGCTTGTCTCACTTTTTGCGCCAGCAGTCTCGAGCCACTCTGGTTCTGCTGTACCGGTGGTGCGCAACCGGCAGGTAGGTTTTAGTATAGGTAAAAATTGCTGCCAAGGGGGTCGAAAAACAAAAAGCGTGCATAAGAAATCATTTAACGAAAAGCAGCAGCTTGTACATACCAAAAAGCAGCCCAGAGCTGTCATAAAACATGATTGGTTCCGGTGATCCTTTTTTGCTGCTGCTGCTGTTAAGTCTGCGGAGTTCTTAAGAAAAATTAAGATCTCAGGTCCACAACAGGCACACACAGTTCCGAAGACCATTTTGTTATGCTTATCACCGATTATCACTCTTAAAGAGCTGGAACGATAATGACCAATATCTGCTGCAACGCGTTGGGCTGCCTCTGCCTCTTCGATTCGGAACCAAGTTATAATGAAAATAACCAAATCATTATCTTTTCACTGAAAATATTTTCCAGTTTGGAACAAAAGCAGACCCAAGACTTCATGGGTTTTCGCTTGGATCTACCTCCGTGTCTTGAATTGAGCATTGTTGGAAAACAGTATACCTCCAACATTGAGCACACCGTGTTCGGAATGTGCAGCTGAATACAGCCCATAATTTTTCCCTCCCCCATTTTTGACCTGCAGTCTTACTCAGCTGCTATAGGTTTCAGCTTGAAAGAAAGTGGAAGTACGGCAATTTCTGCGCCCACCTACAATTGAATGACTCGGAGATCTATTCCGAGAGGAAGTGTACTGGAAAATGGAAACATTAATTTTTATAACTAGTTAAACGATCGTATAGCTCACTCGCTGCTGCCAATAGGAGCGTGAGAAGCGAGTGAACCGACAAAATAATGTTTAAAGTTTCTCGGCCCTTTCGCAGCAAGTTTTCGAACACCGCCATTTGAAGTTTTTTTTTCTCTTTCTCCACCGACATCCATCATACTTTCTGCCTGATCACGATAAACAGTGTTCAAACGATCTTTAAGTGTTTGCTCTTTTCCGGAAAAGGCCAAAATGAACATCGGTTATTCGTATATTTTTCTCTCCCACAGATTGCGATACTTGGTGGCCCTTTTTCGCGCAAAAAATCTCAGCTGATTGTATGGCCCACCATAATGCAGCAATCCGCCAGGCGGAAAAGGAGCGAGTTGATTATAGTTAATTTCATTTTATTGATTTCAATAGCTGCTTTTTGCGGAGGTTGAGAACTTCCCAACACTATCGGTTTATTTCTATGCTAAAAAAATAATATGTACTATTTGTACTATATTGTGTGAAATATATACAATTCCATGCAGTAGTGATATTGATTCGTGTCATTTTATGCCAGTATCTCTATTAGATCATGCATTTAGTCACAGATTTCACACTAGGTATTTTGAAAACAAAATCGCAAAATTACCTACTTTTCTTTGCCGCAAATCTAACGGTCAAATAGTAGATTTGTAAGTTACCTCATATTAACAATATAGTTGAATTACACAGTGCAACAAAAATTGCCTTTTTTTGTGCCTTGGTTTCGATATATAATTTTTTTTTGGGTATTTTTGTGCAAAATCAAATTTCCCCGAGTTTGAACATATTTCAACTTAAGGGGCAACAATAGCGCCATTTTGAATTTTCGAGAAATCGGAAATTTTCGTTGTTTTCTCGACGCCATTTTGTTTTTAGATCAAATATCAAAATTCTAAAAATTTGTCCACATATTAGCATCTTCTTACCCAGCTTTAAAAAACAGATCTAAAATAGGGCAAAAACTGAGCTCAAAACGGTGATTCTACGAAACCGGTTTTGACATGGTTTTAGTATATTTCACAAAGCAAAATAATATCGAATATGTCTGAGTATTAATGGTGATGCGCTTATCCTCATGTCTTATGTTGAGTAGAAAATTCTCAGGAATCGATTGGTTGGTGTCTGATCCACGTTAATTGTCAACAACATATCAAGTTTGCCTCGATTCCCCTACAATACTAAGGTTCTTCTCACTTGACACTTGTCGCTTCTGTAATATGGAAAGCGAAACCTCGGAACATCTTCTATGCAGCTGCGGTGCATTATACATGAGCAGAATCAAATTTCTCAGCAAGGGCTGCTTGCAACCGGGTGAGATTTGGTCTGCCAATCCTGGTAAAGTAGTTGGCTTTATTAAGCACATTCTACCTGACTGGAAGCGTGCCGAGGCAACCAGCCATTTACTCGATCAATAGTGGGTGTCTGGTTTTCTACATGGTACGTATAGTAAAAGGGATATACTACAATAGTTCTAAATAATGGACGCAGTAGTCTAGTTCCACTACAAAAAAAAAGGTTCTTCTCGACGTTAGATTAACTTATTTGAAATCTGTTTAATGTAATATCAAGAGGGTAAACGTTACTGAAAGATACAATAACAATTTGTCTGTACATGATCCTCTTCCTTTTGCGGGGAGGGGGTTGCATTTTTGGCCAGGGCAGGTCAAAACATAGAAATCTTGCATAAGCTATGAGACAGAATCATCACGTCGTCGATAAAGTTAAACTCGAGCCTTCCCGCAAAAAGGTGAGGATTATGTGAAGACAAATTGTTGTTGTATCTTTGAGTATCGCTTACACTCTTGATATTACGGTAAACAGATTTCAAAAAAGGTAATTTAACGTCAAAATAAACCTATCTTAGTATTGTAGGGGAATTGGGGCCAAATCGACATGTTGCTGACATTTCACGTAGATCAGACACATACCAACCAATGTCTGAGACTTTTTTACTCAATATAAGATATAATTTTACTACCACGTTTAGATATTAGCGCATCACCATTAATGATATTATTTTGCTTTGTAAAATATACTAAAACAGAATCACCGTTTTGACCTCAGTTTTTGTCCGATTTATGATCTGTTTTTTGAATGATGAATAAGAAGATGCTAATATAAGGACAAATTTTTAGAATTTCGATATTTGGTCTTACAGTCAAACCTCCATGAGTCGATGTTCTATAAGTCGATATTTTCTCATACTCGATGATATTTTTAGTCCCTTCGATTTCCCATACAAACTCAATCCCAGTAGTCGATATTTCTATTACTCGATGCCTCTTCCGCTCGATAGTCCCGTATGGTAACTTTTCTAGTTGTTTGGTTTCTATGAGCCGATGTTGTCCAAGTTCTACTGACGTGAAAGAGTAAATGACATCTCAATTCGCGCTGAGGATGAAGAAAACTAAGAAATGAAGTAATAATGTGCTGACTGTTGTCCAAATATGATAGGCTTGACCGAATTTTAAATAAATTTAGTTTGCGAAACTAGACGACATAACAAACTCTAGCGCAATAATAGCATCCGGACTAGAAATCATTTGAAAGCAGAGTCGAACCAGCTTTAGCCTTTCAAATAGAGACATTTAATAACATGCTCACAACACATTTTAACATCTGCAAATTTTGTCACATGATATCATGAGCTGCTAGATTTATAGTGTAAAAAATCAACGGATGTATAAAAATGTCCTCATTTCTTATAATTATTTTCCACTCTTATTATCAAAGGAAAAGTTACTTTTACAGGGTAAATTTTTCCTCCAGAACTGCAGTTTAACTATCTATAACATTGCCGAATACAGTATTTCAATAAAACATATCATAACTTAATACATCATTAACATATTATTGCCATTTTTGAATTATATTTGTAGAATTGTGGATTTGAATGATCAACTAATATAATGAAATTAATTTTTTATCAATATCAAACAAATACACAGGTATATCGAAAACAATCGGTCCGGATCGATTCGCGAAGCAATATGTTAATAATAAAATTGATTGATATCTTGAGTTTAAAATAACAAAAAATATGAAAATATCTTATGAATAATTGACGTCTTTAAACTTTAATTCTATGAGTCGATATTTCCTTCCAGTCGATGGTCCCTTCGATATCGACTCCTGGAGGTTTCACTGTAAAACAAAATGGCGTCGAAGAAATATCGAAAATTTCCTATTTCTAAAAAATTAAAAATGGCGCCATTGTTGCCCCTTAAGTTGAAATATGTGCAAACTCAGGAGAATTTATTTTCGCATCAAACTGCATCAAAAAATTGTACATTTTCATTTTTTCGGTTTACCGATACACTTGCGGCAGTGTTTCCATAGATTTTTTGGAAAATTTGTGACAATTTTCAAAGAACTTGCATCGAAGTTTTTTTGTTGACTTGCCTTTACTCACTTTGTTAACATCGGCTGTCTCCCATGTTGGAATTGCAAGATTTAATGATTAAATGGTCACGATCTCTTCTGCTCTACTCATATTCTTGGCTTTCATCAGACATCAGTGTTATGCCAGCCATCGATAATATTTTCATCCTCAACTGTGATTCTGATCTAGTGATAGAACTTCGATGTCCCGATGAGAGAGTGGAGGATTTTCCAGATGTTTGCGTAAAAACAATTCAGAACGTTGCATTTCAGGTGACGTTATTTTTTCCAATTCACGAAAAACTGACAGCGAATAAAATAGGGTTTAAACAATACATACTTAGCTAATTCTACCCAAATTTAAAGAGCAAATACACAATGGGTAATTTACAGCACACCGTCTTCTCCATGACTTAATTTTATGCGGAACACCCTTTATACGCTTGCTTCAAGTAATGTACACTATCGCGTAAATCTGAGTTGTTGGTGGAGAATCATAAATGTAAGTACAAAAAAAAACAAGAAGAATTTATGATATTGAGATTTTGCATTGGATGCGATTTGGATTGAATTAGAATTAAATTTGAATTGGATTTGGATACGTATTGTATTTTTATTGGATTTGGATTGAATCTGGATTGGATTTGGATTGGATTTGGACTTGATTTGGATTGGATTTGGATTGGATTTGGATTGGATTTGGATTGGATTTGGATTGGATTTGGATTGGATTTGGATTGGATTTGGATTGGATTTGGATTTGATTTGGATTGGATTTGGATTGGATTTGGATTGGATTTGGATTGGATTTGGATTGGATTTGGATTGGATTTGGATTGGATTTGGATTGGATTTGGATTGGATATGGATTGGATTTGGATTGGATTTGGATTGGATTTGGATTGGATTTGGATTGGATTTGGATTGGATTTGGATTGGATTTGGATTGGATTTGGACTGGATTTGGATTGGATTTGGATTGGATTTGGACTGGATTTGGATTGGATTCATATTGTATTTGGATTGGATTTGGATTGGATTTGGATTGGATTTGGATTGGTTTTGGATTGGATTTGGATTGGATTTGGATTGGATTTGGATTGGATTTGGATTGGATTTGGATTGGATTTGGATTGGATTTGGATTGAATTTAGATTGGATTTAGATTGGATTTGGATTGGATTTGGATTGGATTTGGATTGGATTTGGATTGGATTTGGATTGGATTTGGATTGGATTTGGATTGGATTTGGATAGGATTTGGGTTTGGATTGGATTTGGATTGGATTTGGATTGTATTTGGATTGGAATTGGATTGGATTTGGATTGGATTTGGATTGGTTTTGGATTGGATTTGGATTGGATTTGGATTGGATTTGGATTGGATTTGGATTGGATTTGGATTGGATTTGGATTGGATTTGGATTGAATTTAGATTGGATTTAGATTGGATTTGGATTGGATTTGGATTGGATTTGGATTGAATTTGGATTGGATTTGGATTGGATTTGGATTGGATTTGGATTGGATTTGGATTGGATTTGGATTGGATTTGGATTGGATTTGGATTGGATTTGGATTGGATTTGGATTGGATTTGGATTGGATTTGGATTGGATTTGGATTGGATTTGGATTGGATTTGGATTGGATTTGGATTGGAATTGGATTGGATTTGGATTGGATTTGGATTGGATTTGGATTGGATTTGGATTGGATTTGGATTGGATTTGGATTGGATTTGGATTGGATTTGGATTGGATTTGGATTGGATTTGGATTGGATTTGGATTGGATTTGGATTGGATTGGATTTGGATTGGATTTGGATTGGATTTGGATTGGATTTGGATTGTATTTGGATGGATTTGGATTGGATTTGGATTGGATTTGGATTGGATTTGGATTGGATTTGGATTGGATTTGGATTGGATTTGAATTGGATTTGGATTGGATTTGGATTGAATTTGGATTGGACTTGGATTGGATTTGGATTGGATTTGAATTGGATTTGGATTGGATTTGGATTGGATTTGGATTGGATTTGGATTGGATTGGATTTGGATTGGATTTGGATTGGATTTGGATTGGATTTGGATTGGATTTGGATTGGATTTAGATTGGATTTGGATTGGATTTGGATTGGATTTGGATTGGATTTGGATTGGATTTGGATTGGATTTGGATTGAATTTGGATTGGATTTGGATTGGATTTGGATTGGATTTGGATTGGATTTGGATTGGATTTGGATTGGATTTGGATTGGATTTGGATTTGGATTGGATTTGGATTGGATTTGGATTGGATTGGATTTGGATTGGATTTGGATTGGATTTGGATTGGATTTGGATTGGATTTGGATTGGATTTGGATTGGATTTGGATTGGATTTGGATTGGATTTGGATTGGATTTGGATTGGATTTGGATTGGATTTGGATTGGATTTGGATTGGATTTGAATTGGATTTGGATTGGATTTGGATTGGATGTGGATTGGATTTGGATTGGATTTGGATTGGGTTTGGATTGGATCCGGATTGGATTTGGATTGGATTTGGATTGGATTTGAATTGGATTTGGATTGGATTTGGATTGGATGTGGATTGGATTTGGATTGGATTTGGATTGGATTTGGATTGGATTTGGATTGGATTTGGATTGGATTTGGATTGGATTTGGATTGGATTTGGATTGGATTTGGATTGGATTTGGATTGGATTTGGATTGGATTTGGATTGGATTTGGATTGGATTTGGATTGGATTTGGATTGGATTTGGATTGGATTTGGATTGGATTTGAATTGGATTTGGATTGGATTTGGATTGGATTTGGATTGGATTTGGATTGGATTTGGATTGGATTTGGATTGGATTTGGATTGGATTTGGATTGGATTTGGATTGGATTTGGATTGGATTTGGATTGGATTTGGATTGGATTTGGATTGGATTTGGATTGGATTTGGATTGGATTTGGATTGGATTTGGATTGGATTTGGATTGGATTTGGATTGGATTTGGATTGGATTTGGATTGGATTTGGATTGGATTTGGATTTGGATTGGATTTGGATTGGATTTGGATTGGATTTGGATTGGATTTGGATTGGATTTGGATTGGATTTGGATTGGATCCGGATTGGATTTGGATTGGATTTGGATTGGATTTGAATTGGATTTGGATTGGATTTGGATTGGATTTGGATTGGATTTGGATTGGATTTGGATTGGATTTGGATTGGATTTGGATTGGATTTGGATTGGATTTGGATTGGATTTGGATTGGATTTGGATTGGATTTGGATTGAATTTGGATTGGATTTGGATTGGATTTGGATTGAATTTGGATTGGATTTGGATTGGATTTGGATTGGATTTGGATTGGATTTGGATTGGATTTGAATTGGATTTGAATTGGATTTGGATTGGATTTGGATTGGATTTGGATTGGATTTGGATTGGATTTGATTTGGATTGGATTTGGATTGGATTTGGATTGGATTTGGATTGGATTTGGATTGGATTTGGATTGGATTTAGATTGGATTTGGATTGGATTTGGAGTGGATTTGGATTGGATTTGGATTGGATTTGGATTGAATTTAGATTGGATTTAGATTGGATTTGGATTGGATTTGGATTGGATTTGGATTGGATTTGGATTGGATTTGGATTGGATTTGGATTGGATTTGGATTGGATTTAAATTGGATTTGGATTGGATTTGGATTGGATTTGGATTGGATTTGGATTGGATTTGGATTGGATTTGGATTGGATTTGGATTGGATTTGGATTGGATTTGGATTGGATTTGGATTGGATTTGGATTGGATTTGGATTGGATTTGGATTGGATTTGGATTGGATTTGGATTAGATTTGGATTGAATTTGGATTGGATTTGAATTGGATTTGGATTGGATTTGGATTGGATTTGGATTGGATTTGGATTGGATTTGGATTGGATTTGGATTGGATTTGGATTGGATTGGGTTTGGACTGGATTTGGATTGGATTGGGTTTGGACTGGATTTGGATTGGATTAGGATTGAACTTGGACTGGATTTAACTTGGATTTGGATTGAATTTGGTTTGAATTTGAAAAGGATTTGAATTGAATTTTGATTAAATTCGAAAAGTGTTTGGATTAGGTTCGATTCAATTCGTATTGGAGTTGGATTGGATTTTGATTCTAATGTGATTTTGTTTGGTCTGAATTTGGATAATGATTTGTTTTGGATTAGATTTCGATGGATTTGAATAATAAATTTCAAAAGATTTCGAGTGACTTGGATTATGTTTTAATTAAAACAGCATTCAATTTGGATTGGATCTTTCGCCTTATCAATAACCATAAACGGATGATAATCCATATGATTTATCGATAACCCTTACAATTGTGACTATATCCCGAACTAACTGTTAGGTACGTTTATGGTTATTGATTATGCGGGATGTCCTAAATATTTTCTACTTCTCTTTGTTTAAATCGAAGTTGGATTTTATTGATATTTTTTATTTAAATATATTTATATTTTTTATTGAAATATATGATCGATTTGACACAATTCTTTCTTTGACATCGAAGAGATTGGATGAATAATTGAGAAGTTATCTCCGTCCTTTGAATTATTCAACCCGTGGAAATAAATCTCCGTATATAATTTAGTGTTATTTTCAATTTCTTTTAATAAACAATATTTTTTTACAGCTCCAGTACCTCCCAGATGGTCTCGATGAACGATGCTGGCCTATCAAGCCAGTCGTCGTAGGTTCGAGCACGGCTCGGAAGAGACTGTCAGTCAGTAGCGCTAGCCTCGCAATTGTCCTGTGCACTTAACAGTTGGCTGCGAAGTCGGTTTATAATAAATAGAAAGTCGAGTTCCGAATCGGAAAGCAGTACCAAGGCTTTGCTTTGCAACAAAACTAAGAGTAATAAATTTTTAGAAAATTTAAGACAATGAAACTCAAATGAACACGTTTTCAATGCGACAGACGGAAGACTTAATTTTCTCTTTTTTTACGAATAATGAAAAAACGAAAGAACGAAAGAGAATGAACATTGCATGATAGTGAAATATTTCCATGTCATTTGATCTAAACGCGCTGAATTATATCTGCCCTGCTACTTACTGCATCCACGAAGTTTAGAATTGACCGAAAGATGATAACTTCTAACAATTCACTGATTTCGATAATGGCCACGTGATATCAGTAGTCTCTACTTAAGTTTTAGTACAACTTGCTGGTTTAATTGACATCGGTGGCGCTTTAACATGGTCACAAAAAAGTTGGCTTTCAAAAACAACTTTTATACTATAAATTAAGTATTTTATTTTGAATTATTACTTTAGAACGCCAATTACAAAAAAAAAACAACGCGCTTCCTAAGCCAGAAAAACAATATACAAATCCAAAATGTTTAGTTGTAAGTTGGAAAGAACAAATTAGTAGCAAACTTTCTGACAATTGTGAGCTAATTCGAAAATTAATTGTACAAATTTTCATGGCAAAATAGTTCGTCTAATGGTCACTAATACTTACTCCGTTACAGGTGAACTTCAATTTGTGCCAATTCCCTGAATGTCTCGAGCCCCCACATAAACGTAAACGACGCAAGCTCCCGGTTTCTTATCGACCTAGATAGCAACAGTCAGCGCAGCATCGTGGTGACTGGATTTTTTCTTCCTCGCTGTCGATCGGCTGCCCAATGCGGTTGGTGAGTGAGTGAGTTAACCGAAAGCAGAAGCAATGGGCTGCAATAACATACCATTTCTGTCTTATCAGAAGAAGTCCATTAGGTTTGCCCACTGGATGACAGTTTATATGATATTTCATGGTGGATTAAAAATTACGTCGCTTCATCTGCTGCGAGTATGTATAACCAGATCACACAGAAATTGCTGTGTGGTTTGCTCTTTGGTCACCGAAGTCAGGTTAGCGCTTTTTGATCGCCTTACTAAGGTTGTTTCAATAGCGTCGGAACTGGGACTGCAAGAGGAATCCTGTGTCGTACTAATCACTGGAAACGCCCATGTGGACGCTAAGACGAGTCAATGGAGCCACTAAATTAGGCTTACCGAGACGGACGACGAAGATGCCACAGGCGAAGCTTCGATGATAACTGCCGCTGTCTCAGCTCAGGTGAACACAGGTAAGACAGCTTCGTTTTGTAGTAATTTCTGTATTTATTAAAAATTACAAATTAATGATAATATATAGCGATGGAATTAAGTGATAACAAACCGGTGACGGCTTAGCTGCTGCATTGGACGGAGGGTTTCTCTCCGAAGTGAACCACTATCGTAAAATTGCAATTTAATAGACCGGATTTGTGATTGCTGCCGGACAGGCGCAAGTTACCGGTCTACTAAAACGAAACTGTGTGGTCCCAGCCAGCAGGTTCCCGCTGAGCATCTTCATCAGCACATGGATATTCCTGTACCGTTTAAGCCTCCGCTAAGTTTCGCCATTATTATCGGCCGAAGCAGAAGCATCATCTGTCGAGCTGACAGGCTGGGGGCCATTTCTTCACCACGAATGCGAAGGTGTTGGCGAAACAGGGGAATCAATTATTGGCTGGAAGGAAGTTCAGATCTGGCGAGGAGTGAGAGAGAGCGCGCGCGGGTATAATCGTGTGTGGGCGTTTGACGAAGTGGTTTGGCCACTTCGCGGTTGGTCGTCGAGAACGATGTCTATGTGGCTTATGGTTTCGGTTTTGGGGCCTGTACTGCGGCTTAATGGGTGATCCGATTGGATATGCATGCATTGGCGGCGGACAATGGTCAGCACACGATTGGTTCCGCTGATGTACGCTGCAAAATGGCGATGTGAATATAGCTTTGGGATGTTTGAAACACAGAACAACGAAGAATTATGGAAGCATTTTCTTCCTTGATGCATTCGCGCTTTTTAAACAAAAAAAAACGAAACAGTTTTTCAGATTTTAGTAATCATTTTGTTCTTGCAAACTTAAGATGAAATCCCAAAAAATAAAAGTTATTATTTTTCACACACAATATAATTACTAACCAAACTTCAGCATTTTCCCTCTTACGAACTGTTCACCTGATGGCTTTACTTAGTGGAAGTAAGCAAGGTATTAATTCAATTAACGCCGGCAGTCACTACCTTCCACATATAAAGCTACAAGGATTGGGTCGGCTCTTTGTTTTTAGCACTGGAGTTTCGGAAAATGTGCCGATTTTATCTACGACCAAGAAGCTGCGCGATACTTGAAAAGGCGCGGCGTGAGTCAGCGAATTTCAGCACCTCAAGGAGCGTTTTCTAGTTCCGCACGTTCTCGCTGTTGCTTCGTATTGTTATTAGGAAAGATATCTATATTTCCTGGAAAACATTTACACCATAAATATTGCTTTTCGGTAGGCGGCTTGAAAGGAACTTAATAATAGTGCTTTTACGTCGAGTGCGCACTCGGGATTGCTGGCAGAAAATCGCTCAAACTTGTCATGTAGTCTTTAATTAGTTTAAATTTATTTTACCGTTCCGCAATACAGGAACCCGAAAAGTGAGAGCGACGTAAAAAAGATAGAAAAGCAATAAAGTTAACATAAAAAATAGTTACTTCTCTTGTTATACTGATTGTGATGATATGATATGACAGAAACTGTATTCGGATCTCCTAGATTCAATCACGGGCTTTTTCTGTATTCTAACAGTCAGAGAATGAAGGGATGCAAAAAAAAACTAAACAATTCATGCCCAAACGTTCATTCAAAAACAAACACACGCCGTCCGAAAAGCTACACAAACGAGTTCGGTTTGACAGGGTCCAACTCTTTTCAAGGACTCACACACTTGCTGCTCAACAAACAACAAACTCTTGATCCTTCTACCTTTCGAGCATGGTTGGATGGCAGGTTTATACTTGTTCCCAGCACACAATCCAGGATCCATTTCATCCGCTAAGCTGAAGACGCATTGTCCTCTTTGGTATAATAATTTTAAATAAACAATAAAAAAGGGATACGCTGGTGTACCTTTTCCTCTGTGAGCTGGTAATCCGGATTTAACTATATCGCATGCTCAGATCTCTCCCATGGCTGAAGGACTTCCGAGCAGCTCGTACGCACGTATGTAAAATACAAAACATTCATCAGGTAAAAAGGTCCATTATCTGACCTTGATTAGTAACAGAGTGTAAGCTAATTTTCTGATCATCAAGCACTCCTTTTTTCTGCTCTTGCTTTCGCTGGCTGCTGGATGTCTGTATTTACCGCTGTGCAGCTTCATTTTGGCTGCCCAGAGTAACACAAATCGCAGCAGAAAGAGGCACGTACTCAGGCACAAATGAACCGCTAAGAGGATTGTTTACTTTTGTAATTACGCTTTTGGCCAACCAGGAGCGCAAATATTTTAACGAATAATGAGAAGTAATGAGTATCAGCATAGCGTACACCGGGATTAGCACCCTGGGCGGTGATAGCTTCGATTGCGATGAACGAAAGATTTAGGTTCGTTCGGCGAAATTCCAACGATTTTTGGGAGTTCGCAGGAGAGAACGCTTTAGAAATTCCACTGCAGAGTGTAGCAAATCAAATGAGTGCTGACTATATTCCGAAATATTTGTATGGTTTTCATCACTTTCACAGGCGATTTCTAAGAATTTATTTCATTTGGTTTTGCGATCGGTAATGTTTGACGTAAGTATTGCTAATGTTTAGACGGCGTAAATTATACCTGTTCTGTAATTCAAATACGCAGCAAAACCACGTAGAACTGAACAATTTTTCTTGATTTACTTTCCGAAAGTATTCTCTCCACAACGCGAGCTATGAAACGGTGAAATAGATTTTTGTCAGCAATGATAGGTAATATTGCACTCGCTTTGTACTCGGTGTTGACATTTCAAAGCAATTTACTAGTTAATCAACAATATTGGATCCATGTTATTTAGGTTGTTTTTCGATGAAGTGACGCTGCTGCTAAATAATAATTAAAGAAAATTGTTTTGGTGGTTGAAACAATCAAAGATTTTTGACGTCTGCCACCAAATTATAGAGATCAGTATTAAGTGCAGGCAAAGCAAGATTGTCGACTTCCAGTTTCTTCAAATATTTTGGACGCAACCACCTTCACGAGGCCTGAGAATGAACTCATGCTTAAAGTTTTTTTTTTTTGGCATTAAATGACCTGATTCTACTAAGTTTCGAGCCCACAACCATCTTGACAAATGGACTCTGTAACTTTGCTGCTACGTAGCTTCCCTGATAACATAAATGCTCATAAATCTGTGATTATCTGCAAAATCGATTAATCGTGCATAGTCCGCCAGATGATAAAAATAAGATGACAGCACCGTTCAAGGATACAATCCATATCATGACCCTGTCGACACCATAAAGGTTGTAAGGTCAAAAATTGGTTAAACAAAAAAAATTAAACCCTTGCATGTTTCTTTGTCAAGTTCAAGTTCGTACAGAATGTGTTTGAAAAACTCTGCCCCCTTTTCTACAGTTGCCGTATAATATTCTGTAGAGGAAACTGTTTAAAGTCTGAGTTGACGCAAGTTTCTTCATCCTGTATCAAGCAATCAACTTTCATCACCATCTTCACGTACAGCTTTCGCGATCGTTGTCTGACCGACGTGTTTTGCTTATCGTTACGATTTGACTCCACCAACTTTTGTAAGTCGACAGTCCGGCTTGTTTTCTAACCACACTATATTACGATACATCCTGCGGAAACTAAAACCAAGGTGTAACGTTGGAATAGAAGATTTCAAACGGTAATACTGATGTAACCACATGATGGATCACAATAATCAATATGTCGTTGGATTGATAAAAATATAGACAATTTTGTGATACTTCAGTTATCATTATCACTTCATTGTTAAACAGTGAAAATTTCATAAAACTTTCAAGGTCGAATTTTCACGAACAATGTATCAATCACATTCGAGCATGCCTGGCACAGACTTCATGAGTAAACACCAACTGCCTGCTGTGATATCCTGAATCTCCCCGTCCCAATATGTCAACTAATGTTTGCTTTATGAGCCTAGACTATTTTGATGTCCTTCAAGTTGAAGCTTTTTCGTTAGTGTGCAGCCAAGTCAAGTGAAAACTACATTGCCGCTGTCGACGCACAGTGACGCGTGTTGGGTTAACGCGTAGGTGTCGTTTTGCGATTTGGAACACAATCGATTTGCCGTTTGAATTGTTTTCTTCTTCTTCTTCTTGTTTCGTATAGTAGCAAATATCTTCAACTTGATTATTCGGGTGCCGCAAAATACGCCGCGCCACCGGGGACAACAACGTATTGATACTTTTGATATCGATACCTTGGAGCCTGAATTTCGTTATTTTTTATCGATGCAAGCGACATTAATATCAAGCTGGATCGATACTTTCGCCGCGATATTTTTTTCGATACTGAAGGAAAACTATAAAATCGGAAAATATTGTGGATTGCTACAAATTGTCAAACGGAAAATCCTTGTAGAAGTGCGCGGATACGATCCATCGCGTTAATGTCATCTACAAACAGTGCAGAAATTTGATTTGCGCTCTTTTTGTAAATGACACCAACATGATTGAATATACCCGCTCATTCCTAAGGCGGTTTTTCAAGCCTCATGCGAGAAAAATTCTCCCTCATTTGATAATACTGTCTGTGCAGAGAAAAATCGGAAGCACCGAGTTTTTGCAAAAAAGTAGACAATAAACCATTTTCGAACTGACAGGTGTCACGGATCCTGCTGATAATGATGATGCTTTAACGTGCGTTATGTCAGCGGTTCCGTGCTTTCTGTCAAAATTTCATTCATGAATTCAGTTCAAAAACGTCTTGTAAAATGGTCTTTCAAGAATAAGAAGCCAGATTTTTCGTGCTGCCCTAAATTTCAAATTAGACCGCACACGCGGCTATGTTTTGCACTGATTCGACCGCAGGGATACAAAATATGCAGATTTGTCTTAAAAACGCTTTTAGAGTCGGTGTGCAGATTTTAATTGATTCCAGATAATTATATTTTTTTCATAGTTTCTACAGATTTTCGTCAGAGTCTCTTTATATTTGCGCAGACTTTCTCTTTGCCTAGGCGAACGCAATTTTTTCAAATCACAGACAAATTTTTTTCAGGCTTTAAGCAGATTTTGTCGGTTTTTCGAGTAGTTGCATACATTTTTCAAAAACACCTGATATCTCTGATTGCCCGTATTAATGATTAAGAAAAAATGGTAGCTTTTCATAGACCTGTTTCAAATAGCTGGCAGAGTATCGATACAGCTGGTATCGATGCTCCGCCCTCAATATAAACCTGTTATCGATACAGCCAGAAAAATCGGTACTAAAGTATCGATACTTTTTCTGGTTTTGGCCAATGCTACAACAAAGTTCTGTACGTGCCGGTAGAGGCAAATAGCAGGGTATTCAAATTTGGTGCATTGTACAGATAAAACGTGTTGTTTATTTTTGAGCTCCACATTCTGTTTTTTCTAAGATTTAATAAAATAACTAAATATGAGTAATTAAAAGATAATAGAAAACCAAAATGCTTCGTACAGATCTTTGAATAGGTAAATAATAGATGAATTCAATATGACAATCCTAGTTGCATCCCGCGGTGGTGGTATAGAGGAAAACCAAATTCATTTCATCTTGATATTAGAGTTCCCACATTTGCATTTGTATTTTTCAATTGATTTTTTTACATTAGCATCTTCGGATAATATTACTTTCCATAACCTTACTTGTAATTGAACAACACTTTGCAAACATCGATTCTCGCGTAATTTTTCAAAGGGACGTATCTAACACACCAGAATCTGTTGCCAAAATCGAACCATGCCAAAAATGAACGGTTCTCTTTTCATGTCATTTTTTTCAACTTTTTAAGCGGCCAAAGACGACATTAACAGTAGATACTTGATATTACTACCCGAGTAATTAGAGGCATAGTACTGCTCATTATATTACTGGAACATGTTCTGGTCATTTCTCAGGAACCATTTGATTGATCATCCGGTCAACGGTCATCCGCTTCGGCAACATAAAGAACAAACATGCCTTTCTTCTGGAGAATGTTGAGCTTAAATTGGTTAAAAAATAAAGAAACTAAAAAAAACAGAATAAATATAATCACTCGTTTTCGAAGTAAAACGAGCTCAAATCAAACAGAGCCTTAAAAGGTAATATAAAACTATTGTAATCCTACGTCAACTATGCGGTCGTGTCTTGGATACCACTCTCCTATTTTATGCACATCAAAATAATCTAAAAGAGCTGCATTTTTCAAGCAAAACTTGATTTTAAAAAATTTCTATCGTGGTCCTTCAATTTTTAAATTACGAATTAAAACTACTCGAAATCTGCTCGAAATCGCTACAATGACAGTTCGCCCATATACTAACTGTCATTGTAGCGATTTAGAGCGATTTTTATTTCTCATCCAAAAATCGAAGGACAATGATATACAATTTTAAAAAATCACGTTTTCCTCAGAAAATTACACTCTTTTAGCTGATATGTAAAAATCAGAAATCCGTGAATAGCTAAACTACCCAATTAGTTTAATTTTTACTCACGTAAATACGGCAAGATTCGACAAGATTACATTCGTATCACCTATATACGGCAAGAGTCACGAATCTTGCTCTAGTCATCTTTGGTGCGAAGCTATAAACTCCCACCCTATTTAAATAGTGATTATCTTAAACCATCATATCGACATAATAATAGGGATGTGGTTACGGGATCTTTTCATGGCTTAAAGTTACATTGAAAATATTTTATAATATTTTTGAATTTTATTTTCCACAAACTGTAAATATAAATTACTGACGCTTTGGTTCATAAGCAACTAGAAGCGTTTACTGGCAGTCTGTTGCAAAGCTTAAAGGGCTATTCCCATTGCTTCCGTGCCGAGACCGGGCCAGGTCTGGGCCGTGTCTGTGCCGTGTGTCGTCCGTGCTTGTTTGAGATTGATTGCATGCGTTCTTACGAACGCAATCACGCCGACGCGCCGTGCCCAGACCGGGGCAGCGCCGAGTTGCCGTCGTGCTGCCGCCGCACAGTGGGGCAAATTGGTCCGTTGGTGCGACAAAACCTCATAACTCCTTAACAGTTGTTTCCACAGTGTTCATGTCTTCGGCAATGTTGTTCACCATAAAAACATCTTTTTGATAAATGTATTCAGGCAGCTGTAATTTTTTTTCTACAGTTGGCGCTGACCTCTATCTTCTGGATAAATGGTGCTAGCCATTTTGTTGCTTGGGGAAAGTTGTTTATATCATCAATTGACATTAAGTTGTCGAACATATTACAACTGTAGGACGGACCGTTAACGAGATAAAATTATTTTCATTATTCATAAAGCCAAAATTTCATTAATGAATCATAGCTGGGACTTAAGTACATATGTTTCAATTTCAGATATATTCGAATTTCCGAGTCATCATGAAATAAATTATTGGAAGTTTGTAGTTGCCTTTGTATAGTTTTTTGCCAACCTATGAAATATCATCATTTTTGAAAAACAATATAAAATATAATTTTAATGTTATTGTTTGTGGCAAAATATTTCAAATAGGAACATTGTTCAATTAAAGATTAGTTAGTCATGTTCCCTTTCTAAGAGCTCTTCTTGTTATATTTTACTCCATTTGGCATAGATACTAAACGCTTACTTTTGTTTAAGACACTGTTCATCCAATAACAAACTGTTCCCAAGAACTATTAATTATTTCTGAGGGGTCTTCATACTACTGGACGTCAGTTTTGAAAGACCCCCGAACACGATTATGGTCGTGTTGCATACAGCGGAATTTAGCAAAGCCTATTGTAGGAAAAACATCGATACGGACCCTGCTGATTAACGATTTTTTACATTAATTGACATGAAAACAATCGTTGCGAAAACTCGAATAACTCGGTAAGTCGCAATTAGTAGCAGCTGATTTTTGGTTTAGTACTAGCCAATACCTTGTATTTTAGTACAATAACTTTAAGAACTTTATGTTTTTCATATTGCCGAAAATGAGGAAAAATTACAAAAAAAACTTGTTTGACATACTATGCCCCCTTCGAACCTATTTTTAACAAAACTGTCCTAATTTCACATTACCTTTTAGTTTATACTCTATTTTATGAGAGTCATATAAGTTAGCTAATTAATTTCTAAGTATTTGCATGCCCTACTGAAAAATATCTGTGAAATTTTTTTCTTTCATTTTACAAGCCTTGTAAATCTTCACTTTCACAATATTATAGCACATTTTCTAAATTATTTTTCAAAGTAAATTGTCATGATTTCCAGTCGATAACATGTCTACTGCAAGTAGAAAATAAAATGAGGCATGAAAACTGATTTTCTAGTTGTTTTGCTTTCGTCTCGATTAGACGCAAATTGTTTATCTCCGTTTGATTCGCAAAATAACAATACACGAGTTATCGTACGGGTGTTTTTTTTTTCGATTAGTTCTTGTGTGCGATAACAATAGCCTGCAATATATCGGCAGAAACATCTTCTGCACACTGGTAGGGGCAGGCTACCCCGCCAGTGATCCGATACGCAGCTGATATATCAGCAAGAATAATTCTCCCGCACCGCTGTTACCCCGCTAGCAGCACGGACCACCATACGATCGAGCGAGTGGAAGTCAACTACAAGTGGCATCTACAAGGTCGCGTGTAGGATACGGCCACTGTGTCACAACACGAAGCTGGATCGTCATTGTTTGTTCTGCGGAGACGCTCGATTAATCCTACTATCAGCCGTGAGGTCGTGACTTAGACGTTCGGTGAAGTATTCACTTTAGAATTTTTATCATTATTATTAATAGTATTATTATTATTGTTATTATTATAATTATTATTACTATTATTATTATTATTATCATTATTATTATTATTATTATTATTATTATTATTATTATTATTATTATTATTATTATTATTATTACTATTGTTATTAGTATTAGTATTACTGCCTTTTTTTTTATTTTGATCCATTGTAGTTTGAAAAATTGTTTTTAAAATTTAATAGCAACTACTTGACCCCCCCTCACATTCGAATATTTATCGTTTGTGTGCGGTAGAGCGTAACGCTCCCGCAAAATGGACGACATGCAGGTGCAACTATTCCTGGATGTGGAAACAACTGGGGAAGAGATTGAGATCTCCCCCATCAATTCCCCTCTACCCTCCCCGCTACCTAGCCCCGTACCAAGGGTACCGGCAACACGGGTGAAAGCTTACCCAGATGCTTCGAAAGGTCCGTTCGTAGTTTACTTCAGGCCCATAAAGAAGCCTCTAAATATAATTCAAATCGGCAAGGACCTGGCAAAACAGTTTTCGGACGTAACCGAAATTACAAAGGTTAGACCGAACAAACTGCGAGTTGTTGTGAGTAGCTTGAAGCAAGCAAACGCAATTGCTAGCTACGAGCTCTTCACGAGAGAGTACCGCGTGTACATCCCTGCCAAGGACGTGGAGATCGACGGTGTGGTTACCGAAGGAAGCCTCACGGTCGATGACATTTTGCGTCACGGGGTTGGCTGCTTCAAGAACCCCCTGATTCAAGATGTAAAGATACTGGATGTCAAGCAATTGCATTCAGTATCCATCGAAGAAGGGAAGAAGAAATTCTTCCCTTCGGATTCCTTCCGTGTAACATTCGCCGGATCCGCACTGCCGAACTACATCTCTTTGGACAGGGTTCGTCTGCCTGTACGCCTGTTCGTACCGCGGGTCATGCATTGCCAAAACTGCAAGCAGTTAGGTCATACAGCCACCTACTGCTGCAACAAGGCACGCTGCAGCAAGTGCGGAGGCAATCATGCTGAGACCGCTTGCAGTGAGGATACTGAAAAGTGTCTTTACTGCGAGGGAACTCGGCATGACCTTTCGGCGTGTCCCGCGTACAAACAGCGCGGGGAAAAAATAAAGCGTTCCCTCAAGGAACGATCAAAGCGCTCTTTCGCAGAAATGCTGAAGAGTGCTGAGCCACCCTCGACAGGAAACATCTTTTCCTTTTTGCCAACCGATGAGGGTACATCTGACGATCCCCTCGAAGGGTGTTCTTATGCCATGCCAGAAGGATCTAGGAAGAGGAGAATGATCAACTCTCCTAATCTTTCTCGCAAAGGTCGCAAGATAACCCCTAGCGGAATGACCAATAAGCCAACACAAAAAGGAAGCGGTGAAGAAAAACCGAAGCAAGTACCTCCCGGTTTTAATTTTAAATCAAACCAGGAGTACCCACCGCTTCCTGGGGCACCAAAAACCCCTCGTGCACCCATTTCTCGATCAGAAGATAAAAAAGAAACAGGGTTCATAAAATTTTCTGATATTGTGGACTGGATATTTAAAACATTCAACATACCAGATCCCCTACAAAATATTCTTCTTGCCCTTCTTCCTACAGTGAAAACCTTTTTGATGCAACTAGCAGCAACTTGGCCCCTCATTTCAGCTATCATATCTTTCGATGACTAATACGGCGAAAGAGGTTAGGAATTTTATCACTGTATTACAGTGGAATTGCAGAAGTATCATCCCCAAATTCGATCTATTTTCTCATTTAATAAATACATACAATTGTGACGCATTTGCGCTCTGTGAAACCTTTCTCAATTCAAACGATCAACTCAATTTCCACGATTTTAACATTATTCGTCGAGATCGAGACTCACACGGTGGAGGGGTACTTTTAGGGATTAAAAAGTGCTATTCCTTCTTCCGAATCGACCTCCCCTCGATCTCGAATATTGAAGTCGTTGCCATTCAAACGAATATGAATGGAAAAGACCTATGTCTTGTTTCGTTATATATGCCTCCATCCGCGCGGATTGAACAGAAGCATCTCACTGATATAGCGGAGTTGCTTCCCGCGCCTTTTTTGATATTGGGAGATTTTAATTCTCACTGTTCGCTATGGGGGTCGCTGTACGACGACAACCGATCTTCTTTAATCTGTAACTTGATCGACGACTTCAATATGACAGTTTTGAATACTGGGGAAGCGACACGTGTACCTAATCCTCCAGCACGTGAAAGCGTGCTTGACCTATCCCTTTGCTCGACATCACTAGCGTTAGATTGCCGGTGGAAAGTAATCAACGATCCCCACGGTAGTGATCATCTTCCAATCGTTATATCAATTGCTAATGGTTCAACTTCCCCGAACCCAATCAATATTTCCTACGACCTTACACGTATTATTGATTGGAAGTGTTATGAGTCTATTATAGCGCAATCTATCGAGACTCACGAGGAACTTCCTCCGGAGGAAGAATACGCGTTCTTAGCTGGCTTGATAATCGACGCCGCGACTCAAGCTCAGACGAAACCGATACCCGGGGTAACGATTAGACAGCGCCCTCCCAACAAATGGTGGGACAAAGAGTGCTCTGAGCTGTACGCGCGAAGGTCCGCGGCGTATAAGGACTACCGGGAGTACGGCACTGTCAACCTGCTTCGAAAGTACGAGGCACTGGGCAGGCAGATGAAGAGCTTAGTAAAGGCGAAAAAACGCGGGTACTGGCGGCGGTTCGTAAACGCGTTGTCCAGGGAAACAGCGATGAGCACTCTTTGGGATACCGCCAGGCACATGCGGAACCGTGACGTTTCGAATGAAAGCGAGGAGTATTCAGATCGCTGGATACTCGATTTTGCCAAAAAGGTCTGTCCGGACTCTGTACCGGAACAGAAAACCTTTCGCGACGCGTTATTAGTAACTACGGAAGAGCCTCCATTTTCGATGTTGGAATTTTCAATGGCTCTCCTGTCGTGCAACAATAAGGCTCCAGGGTTAGATAGAATAAAATTCAACCTGTTGAAGAATCTACCCGACTCTGCAAAAAGACGCTTGTTGAATTTGTTCAACAAGTTTCTTGAGCTAAATATTGTTCCGCATGACTGGAGGGAGGTAAAAGTCATTGCTATTCGGAAACCCGGGAAACCTGCCTCTGATCACAATTCATATAGGCCGATTGCGATGCTCTCTTGCCTCCGGAAATTAATGGAGAAAATGATCCTCTTACGGTTAGACAAATGGGTCGAAACAAACGGGTTACTTTCAGATACTCAATTTGGCTTTCGCCGGGGCAAAGGGACGAACGATTGCCTAGCGTTGCTTTCTACTGAAATTCAACTAGCCTTTGCTCGAAAAGAGCAAATGGCTTCTGCGTTCATGGATATTAAGGGGGCTTTTGACTCTGTCTCTGTAGAAGTTTTAAGCGCGAAACTTCATTCGCAGGGACTTTCACCAAATTTGAATAACTTTTTGCTCAATTTGTTGTCAGAAAAGCATATGTATTTCTCACATGGCGATTCGACAACTTCCCGAATTAGTTACATGGGCCTCCCCCAGGGCTCATGTTTAAGTCCTCTCTTATATAATTTTTACGTCAATGACATCGATGAATGTCTTGCAAATTCATGCACGCTAAGGCAACTTGCAGACGATAGCGTTGTATCCATTACTGGTGGCAAGGCTAGCGATCTGCAAGGACCATTGCAAGATACCTTAGACAATTTGTCTGAATGGGCTCTTAAGCTGGGTATCGAATTCTCTCCGGAGAAAACTGAGCTGGTCGTTTTTTCTAGGAAGCATAACCCAGCTCAGCTGCAGCTCCTACTAACGGGTAAAACGATCTCTCAGGTTTTAGTCGCTAAATATCTCGGGGTCTGGTTCGACTCTAAATGCACCTGGGCTTGTCATATTAGGTATCTGACACAAAAATGCCAACAGAGGATTAATTTTCTTCGTACGATTACCGGAACTTGGTGGGGTGCTCACCCAGGAGACCTTCTAAGGTTATACCAAACAACGATATTGTCAGTTCTTGAGTACGGCTGTTTCTGCTTTCGCTCCGCCGCGAACACGCACATTATAAAATTAGAGAGAATACAATATCGTTGTTTGCGTATTGCCTTGGGTTGCATGCAGTCAACCCATACGATGAGTCTTGAAGTGTTAGCGGGTATTCTTCCGTTGAAACATCGTTTTTGGAATCTCTCTTACCGGTTGCTAATTCGATGCACAGTTATGAACCCATTAGTAATTGAAAATTTCGAGAGGTTGGTCGACCTTCAATCTCAATCCAGATTTATGACTTTATATTTTGACTATATGGCTCAAGATATTAATCCTTCTTCATACGATTCCTCCAATGTCGCACTTTTAGCTACTTCTAATAATGCTATATTCTTCGACACCACCATGAAACAAGACATTTCTGGTATCCCGGATCAATTGCGACCCCAAGAGATCCCTAAGATTTTTTCCAATAAGTTTAAACATGTTAGTTATGATAAAAGGTTTTACACTGACGGATCTAATCTAGATGAGTCCACTGGCTTCGGTGTTTTCCACGAAAATTTTACCGCCTCCTACAAACTCGATGCTCCTGCTTCCGTGTACGTCGCAGAACTTGCTGCTATTCAGTACTCTCTTGGAATCATCGAAACCCTACCCATAGACCACTACTTCATCTTCACAGATAGTCTCAGTGCCATTGAGGCTCTGCGATCAATGAAGCCTGTGAAGCACACCCCGTATTTCCTGGGGAAAATACGGCGGTTTTTAAGTGCTTTAACAGATAAAAATTACCGGGTTACCTTAGCGTGGGTCCCTTCTCATTGCTCGATTCCGGGTAACGAAAAGGCTGACTCTTTAGCTAAGGTGGGTGCTATTGACGGCGATATTTATGAAAGACCATTTGCTTATGATGAATTTTATAGCATTTTGCGTCAGAGAACACTCAACAGTTGGCAATCATCATGGAACTCAGATGAACTGGGACGGTGGCTACATTCCATTTTTCCTAAGGTATCGACGAAAGCATGGTTCAAGGGGTTGGATGTAGGTCGGGACTTCATTCGCGTGATGTCCAGACTTATGTCCAATCACTATACGTTAAACACGCATCTCTTTCGTATAGGGCTTGTAGACAGTAATCACTGCGTTTGTGGCGATGGCTACCATGACATCGAGCATGTTGTTTGGTCGTGTACCGAATACTGTGGTGTTAGGTCTGAGCTTATAGATTCCCTTCGGGCCCGAGGAAAACAACCGAACGTACCCGTTAGAGACATTCTGGGAAGCGGTGATCTCCAGTACATGACACAACTATACGGGTTTATAAAAAATGCTGGCATTAAAATTTGATTTCTTTTATCTATTTGCTAGAATACAATTTCTGTCACAAACTGAAAGAGAATGATACACCCGGCTGGAGACACTAAAATGAAGACTCGGCATCTCTATGTTTACGCAGACACCTCAGACCAAAACTGCTCAAACAGAACATCACTGGTTAGCCACGTACAAATGAATATATTCTGTAATATAAAATAATTAAAAACAAAATTGTAACACCCCTCCTCTCACCTTAAATCCCCATTAGCTCGTAGTCGGCCGCGAGAATAAAGAAAAGGCCTCCCTCTTTTCCCTGCTAATTTAGAATTTAAAAAAAAAATGTACTTGGCTCAGTTAAACATAAATTGTATCGTGCCGTGTCAAATAAACTATTTAAAACCTAAAACTGATTTTCGTTTTTTTGAGTTTTGTCGCGACTTTTCTGGGTTCTGCCCCACAGTGCGCCGTGCGAGAGAAAAACTATCGTTGCCGACGATACTTTGTGTTGGCCAGAGAGTGCACGGAACGCACTCGGGTGGATGCGTGTATGTTGTAGTGACATATTTCGCGCGGAGTAAGCTGCGGTATCAAAAAAAGACCATGACGTTCTTTCACATACACACATCAACATTTCTCAGCCAGAGCACGGTGCAGGCACGGTTCAAACACGGAGCAGTGTGAATGCTTGAAAAATCCCGAAGAGAACACGGACACGGCCCGTCCCCGGCCCGGAGCAATGGGAATAGCCCTTAACTTGTGGGCAAGAATAATGGATTAACGCTAAAGGCTGTATTACACTCTTTGACTAAGCGTCAAATATTTGTCACTTTTTGACAGATGAAAATTTGGTCAAAGATAATTGTTTGTCACTCTCCAATTTTCAAATGTGGCAAACACACAAAGAAACAGATCGAACCTGTTCTGATGTAATACGGAATTTAACATTCTTTTGAACTCAAAGATCGGTATTAGAGATACAAGTTCCAAAAACACTGAAGATTGCCCAATAAGAAAGTTACACTCTAGCTATGCGGCTATTAGTTAGTTAAGCACAAATTGTATGCCGTCCTTATCACTCATTTGGTTGTTTTTATTTGAATTTTTCAGCGCTAGTAAAACATACTACTTCAAAGACGTAAATGATCCTTTATTGCCATATTTACTCCAAAACACTCACACGAATGGCAATCACCCTTTTCGCTGCCTCGGACAGCATCATCGCTAACGGCAGCATAGAGGTTCATCATCATCGTTTCATCCCGTTCCCTTTTGTTTCCAAGCCGAGCTGAGAACAATCACAGTGGCATCTGGTCAAAAGCTTCCGAACTACAGTCCGACGGAGCGTGCTTTTATCCGTCAATCTCAGTCTCCCTCCTGCCGACCAGAAATCTGTATCACCACAGCTCGGTAGGACATGTGGTCATCCTCGAGTGTAGCACCGGGTGATAAACGATGCTCACTTTGCTATGATTTTCCTTCACCGTCCATGCGATGCGTCGTTCGATGTTTTCAACCCGTTCAGACTATTCTCACCTCTACGGCCAACGAACGGTTGAAGGTGTGTCACAACAACAATCAGTTTTTTTTTTTCGTTTGATGCGTTCCCACTAAATGATTCATGCTGCAATAAAAGCGCCTGTCATGTAATGAGTAAACAAGTCAATGTTGTAATTTTTATGATTCAATCCAAGTGCCGTTTTATCTGATGCGCCGAGTATTTAAATTATTAACACCAAGTCGCTCGGTCTAGAGTGTGTGGTACCAACTGACGGATCCGGCCAACGTCAGTCGACTCGACGACCCGCAAATTGATATGTTTGAATAATAAACACAGTAAATTGTATTTGTTGTTTGATCACAGATTCCGCATGGCTGCGGGATTAAGATATTGGTACCGTGAGAAATGGCAGGAGACAAACTTTGGGAATACCGCGTCCATTCGAACATCATCAATTATGTAATGCATTTGCATTGTGTTTTTGGCATATACATCGATTTTATGCTACAAATAAAAAAATTATAACTGGAAAAATTGCTGCAACGCTGCATTCCAGCTAGATTGTAGCTGGACAACACTTCCAAGAATAGCGCTGCCTGCTACAGAAAAGAGGTGCGCGTTTCCTGTTTCCCAATGTCATCAACCCAAGTTTTCGAATCGGGCTGTAAAACAAGCGGAAGGGAAATGAGATCATTGCCGTTTGACATAGGCATCGAGTTGACAGAGACCGTCAACATTCGTTGTTTGTAAACCGTAAATGCATCGACGGCCGTTGTGACATATGAACACTTGATTCACCCGGCTGTGGGAATGTTTAACTATTGACATTTTCGACTAATTTGTGAGACACGAAGTGCGAGCGTTCCGAAACCGGTTTGAGGTGAAGAAAAAGCCACGCTGCTGACGAGACGAGACCTGTGCGGGTGTGTGTTTACTTGAGAAACACTTGTCTTATCGGAATCTACCAAACGTCATGAAGCCATGTGTGGGAAGTATTTCGGCCAAACTTGTGTCTACCGAAATTAATATAATTCCTGCTAGACTAAATAACTGACTTGATAAGCGCCTGCCAGCCGCCACATCGTTTTAATCTTAATAAAAATCTCTGACTTATGAGACATTTTTACAATCCTCCAAAATCGCTTCTTGACCACCTTGGATAGGCGAGACGCGCTGCTGTGTTTTCCAATTTGTTCACAGTTTATACCGAACCGTGCAGTCAAATCACCACCAGCGCTATGATGGCGCTAACCTAATTATCCCGCGCTTCCTGTCTATCCGACGAGAACCCATTCAAAAGGCCATTAGGCTGACTCCAGCTGGGAAATGATCGCGTGGCCGTCGACAGAAGCACCTGCCGAATAGTATCGAGAAAACAAAATGAGCCGCACTTCTTATTAATTATGAAAGAATTTCTATATCTGTCTATCTTCTCAGCTGAGGGCAAGTGTTATCTATCCCTTAACTATTCATTCGATGTGGTACTTTATTAGGGCCCATGTGCACTAGACTGCGATCGGTCCTCCCGTGTGTATCTAAAGCTGTCGACGGAAGAAATTGAGGTTTGTCGTACTGCCATCTTCATATCTAAATATAAAATATGAGTGCTGCCTGAGTCTTGACAGCAGATCTGTGTGCCGACAATATTATCGACAGCGAGACAGAGAACATTTTCGATGCGAGGCGGCTTCTCGGTGTAAAGCCGTTGGTTTCTATAATTCACACTAATAAAATGTTGCAATATTCTATTTTTTTTTTCTACATTCGTACTTAGCAGATTGAAACCAGCGAAGGGCAAAGATGAAATTTTTAGAATGGTTGCAACTAAAAATTTTAAAAAATAAAACAAAAAACAATAATCAGACGATACTAAGAAAAAATACCAAAGACTTGAAAAATGTAAAAAAAATCTGAGCTAGGCAAATCAAGAAATGCGAATGAGAATATACATTGTTTCTAGATCAGTCTACCAATTCATACAATGGGTTCTTTTTAGTCAACTTTAGATTTCTTATGAAGTAGGAAGCCTTACATCCTTACTTTCTTACAGATCACTACATTTTTTCTCTTCTGATTCAACTGCTTTAAAGACAATCAAAGTTGCCAAATCAGTTTTTATCAACACACAAAATAAAATGTTTAAAATGCTGAATTATTTTGGTATTATTGATACAAATCAAATTGCTTTAGGCTGCTGCTTACATTTTTGTAATTTCTTCAATAACATATGTTATCTTTTTGATATATAATTGTTTCTGAACTTTTATCATATACGTTTTATTTCCTTTTTTCATTTATTTTTTTTTTAATGAAGGAAAACCCATTAGACACATTCCAGCGTAACGCGACACCATGAGGAACCGACTTTGGTGTACATTTTAGGCTGGATATTAGAAATTAGCTTAAAGAGCATATGATTAAACAGGTCGTAAATAATGCCAACTAAATGTACTTTCTTATGACTGGTTGGTTTAGCAATTTAGATAGTTGTATCATGTACTGCAGCCCGATACATTTCGTAACGCGACACCATCGCTGAATTTCGCTTTCTCAACCTTCGATGGCATACGTTCACATATCTGCTCTACTGTAAGTTCTTGAACCCTGGTTTCTTCTAGACATTTGTTCCGGAGACAAAATCCAACATAATGACATATTACAACATAGAAAACACTGAATTTTTAGCGAAATGCTCCCAAAAATATTTCGGTGTGTCAATGGTGTCGCGTTACGCAAAACAGTCTCCTGCAAATGGTGTCGCGTTACGAAAATGCGAGCTTTGTAAATGTGGGCATCATGATTTGTTTTTAGTCATATTATCTTCGGCAATGTAGTTGTTTAGGTTAATACCAACATATCTATGCAATGACATTTACATTTAGTTCAAAGTTACGCCGATGGGGGCGTTTCAGATTTATATTATTTTACCACTAATCGTACTGAATGGTTTCCTTCATAAAAAAGCTATGTCTCTTTCGGATTTTAAATTTTTTTATATAGTTTTCCTTGAAGTCAAGAGGAAACAAGTAGTTTATGCAAAACTATCATTCCGCACCCTCCACTTTTCGACTGGCAAACAAAATTAGCTGTAAATTTATGAAACATTGGGCCCTTTTACTGAAGCCTCGGCGAGCAACTCGTCTCGTTTGGATTTTCCTGCTACAATCTTTCTTAAAATTGCACTCAAATTGCAAATTTGTTGAAGTTTCCAAGATAAACATATCAAAATGTACTTGAAGTAAGAAAAGATATGTGAAAAACACGAATGAATCCGTTTTTTGGGGTTTGTTGTGGCTTGTGTGTTGGAATATTAGGTAGTTTCGTAACCATCAGATATTGAGTGAGTTTGGTAGGAATATTGTTATTTTATAATGTACCTAGAGTTTGATGAGTTTGAATGAATGTTGAAAAGTTTTTTCTTTTGCTTTATTAAGGTGGCTGTCAGCCACAGGCTGGTTCACCACCGTGTGTTGAAAAGGTAGTATTGCAACTCCCCAAGGAACGATGTGAAGTGTAATTGGCCTGGTTGTTTTCGTGTTTCGGAAGTTTGAGCATTGAAGACCAACGAGTTTCTATCGTTTGATATTTAGGTATATCGTTTGGCTAAAATACGTATTCAATTTTTGACTAGAAGTAAAAACATTACCAGAGTATATGTAGTGTACGTTAGGTTTCTGTTTTATTCTCTGTCATGTGGCAAATCCATCAATATCACATTAAATATGTAAATAAATCGAAGGAATGTTGTAACTATTTAAATCGATAGTAAGTGTTCCATCTGAAAATGCACAAAGGTGATAGGCAGATTTGGTTCCCTTAACTGGGGAAGAAGACTTCCATAGGTTTTCACGGGAGTTTAGGTTGGTTGGAGCAGTATTTTTGCCAAAAAGCAAAGAAAACTAGACACACCTAGCAATTGAATCAATTGCTTAAGAAACAACATATGTCTATTAGAGGTTAAAATAGTCAAATATACTGTTTTACACTATCTTTGAAATTTCAATATATTCACGTTTCCTCAATTTATTTTAATTTTCAAGAACAAAGATATTTTTACATTTTTAATGTTATCTAAAAACCATTCTAGTATTTCTCCATGGGTTTTTTATTGGCATTGAATATGTAATGATCTAATTCCAGTGAAAAGCAAACTTCTCACTTCTAGGTGGATATGATTTGATTCAGATGACTATTATTTATCATGATTCCATGTTGTATTATCAATATACACTGACAAAAGCTCAAAAACTCGTTTTTGGTAACTTCACACATAAAATTTTCGTAACGCGACACCATAACTTTGACCCTATTGTAACTTTGAGTAGAGTGCACCAATTTCACATACCAGCATATGCTAAGAAAGGTCTCATCGAGTACTAAGAAAATCCTGAATACTACTTTTCTACAGTTTGTAACATTTACACAATACGGAAAAAACTACTATTTTCGTAACGCGACACCATAATAAAGGACCTGCTTTTCAATGGCCTACCAATTGAATATACTAAATAGCAGCAACAACTGCATTAAGGCCATGAATACGTCCAAAAAACCCTTTACTTTCTGATGCATCACATGCCCATAGCTACAAAATTGTATCATTTGAGCATATTTTTTAAAAATAGTGTCAAAAATATGATTTTATTAATCTTTTATGAGTGTTTTAATTCAATCATTTAGTCAAGTTTTGCATGTAAATTCAAATGAAACAAACGTTTTTCATGAAGTTCAATTTATCCTCTTTCACATACACAACAGTTCTAAGTCAAATATGCAGTTTGAAATTTGGATGTCTTGGCGTAGATGAGCTAGGAATGTGTCATTAGACTGACGCTCCTTACTAGCCTCTCCCCCCGGCAGGCACAAAACATTCTATTTTTTCAATTGCGTTTATAATGAATGCTTTTTCCAGTTGAGTACCGAATTAGTTCGATTTCTTATATTATAAGTGTGAGTAGAGAAGATGTGTCACTACTGGTTATGGTGTGCGTTTGTATTATATAACCTAATGTACATTTGTGGTTTTTGCTCCATTGATTTGATTACATATACGCAAATAGGCGGGTGTGTGCGTCAAGTACGTAGGTCAGTGCCGCTAGAAATAATCAAGAATTGGGATTTCGGCTTAGCAGTCATTCATCTCAGAATTTAGAACGAAGTTATTGTCATTCGTCCCAACGTTTCAGCACTTATTGGTGCCTTCATCAGGGGAAACTGTTCAAAGGAGTAATTTATTAATAACTTTGCATTTTACAAAAATTTTTCCCTCGACTTACAATGATGATTATCTGACTACGTCAGGTGGTTGCATTTAAAGTTCACTAGTCACTAATTTTAAAATTTTTTTATCATTGGACAATCTAAACAAATTGAAACAACATGAAAAAACTAGCCTAAACATCGAAATACACTTTAATGCTTACGTTTATAAGTTTGGTGGTAGGAGGAATTTATTTTCACTGTCGGAGTAGTGTGGCGGTTTTAACTTGTGTTTCTGTTCAGTTAACTGTTATACCATCTTCATTTAGGCTTTTAAGTTTGTGTAAGATCCCCGCGTATGCTGTGTTGAGGTTGTCCACATCAATACGGCGGTTCACTATGTGTGGTGTACAGTAGATGTGACACATTTCTAAAAATGGTAGTGAAGCTGTGTGTTTCGATCTATCTATTATGCATGTATTCTCTAAGTCGAATCTGTGTTCTGTGTCGATGCAATGCTCAATGAGAGCGGTTTTCTCTCTTAGCTCGGATAACTGGTAGTTTGTCTGTGTGTCCGCATTTAGTATCTGGTTGAGTTTGTTTACGTTCGATGCATGTCCGTAGAGTCTGGTTTTTAATTTGTTTGAAGTCATTCCAATGTAGCTGCTGTTGCAGCCGCTGCACGGAATTTTATAAATAATGTTGCTGTTTTCGTTTTTATTTGTAGGATCCTTAACTTGACTGTGGAAGCTGTTCACAGTTTTGTTCAATTTTGTGGCGATGCAGATGTGCGGATAATCCTTTTTGAACAGTTTAATGAGACGATCACTCAGTTTGGGGATGTAAAGGAGAGATCTGTAAGCAATGTTTATGCTGGGTGTTATGCTGGTTGTGCTTGCTAAGGTGACCATATCCTGAAGGTTGTTTGCCGTGGATGGTGCATTGCTGCATAATAGATAGATCGAAACACACAGCTTCACTACCATTTTTAGTTTCATTTGGGGTAGTATTTTTTTCAAATTTTCACTAGTCGCATAATGCCACAGCATACAAACCGAATTTACAAAACTACAGTTCACACAACAAAACTCAGAGTAATAAATTTTCATAATATGGTGAAAATCAAACAAACACGTTTTTACTGCGATAGCTCGTTTTTCACGAATATTGGAAAAACGAAGAAAGAGAGAATGAACATTGCACTAGAAATGCTCAGAAGAATAAATAAGCGGTGAAAAAACCACCTCAGAGGTCCCAGATCACTTCTCAAAGTGCAATGATAACATTTTTATTCGACTTGTATAATCGGTAGTGAAGATGGAAGTCCAGGGCAGGCTCCTGAAATTGACTGTATTTCTGTGACAGTGAATTTCAAACTAGATCGGCTCTCATTGTATTGCTTGTATTGTTCGGTAAACAGTACGACAGCGACTAACGACAGCACACACATGCAATGCCAAACGGGCTGTTATTTTTCATCTCCTTTCGTTTCTTCCAAGCTGTTGCTAATGACAGCCTTTACAGCGCGAAATCCTTCGGCACAAATCCGAGTCTCAGTCGGGAAACATCTTATCCAACCAGTATGCATCAAAAACATTTATAAATTCCGATTTATGTTAGGAGAAATTGAGTAAATCTGAAGGGTGAGCCACTATACTGCCCATAACCGCATAATTGTAACATTTGCAAAATTGGTTGTTCGAGCAAATGACACTTTTATATTTTGACCTTGAATGCATTGTTCCCAATATATTTTTGCAAATAGACAGTTCAACTAAACTTAGTATCACGAAAAAAGCACTACTTTACACTATGTAAACGTTGAACACTACTTTTGAAGTCAAATTGGTTGAAATTTTTGCAATGATACTTTTATGCCGTTACTTTCAAGCTACTTTTGGAATATATTACAGTGGAAATGAAGTTTTTCTTGTATTCAACAAGCATGAGCTGAACGTCAGAAACAGATCACCGGTAGTTGGCTACCGGACCAGAATAACTTCCGAGTTTCAAAGGATGCAGAAGTGGATTTGGATGGAAGCTTTTATGACAAAAAAGTTGAAAAGGTTAAGTAGTGTTACAATTATGCGGTTATTTACGCTATGTGACAAAACAACTTGGTATTTTTTACGACTTTTTTCAAACAAACATAAGCATATTTTTTCAAATATAAAAAGTACATACTATTTTAAGCATGTCCCAATAAAAAACGCAAAATCCATAAAATGTCGAATGTTACAGTTATGCGATCACAGGCAGTATAGGATGATAAAGTAAAGGGGTCTACTATAGGTCAATTTACTCTAGAAAATTTTGAGCTGGGAAACTTCCTTATCCCACAAAGTTAAATTTTCTCTGCAAAAAAATCCTAGATAACACCAAATCCTCGACGTTTCATGCATTTCTAGGACACGTGGCATAAAAAAATATCGATTTCGACGATTTCTACCTGCGCAATATTTTTCATCAAACAAATAAGTGAAACTTTGACCGCCTTGAGGTACGTGTTCCCGAAGTCCGATAAAGCTGAAATTTTGTATGGAGGCTTTTTTTGAGAAGATGAAACTTTTGAGCACTACTTCTAAGCTAAACTCAATTTTTTTATACATTGTCACCCTAACGCACATATACTAGCCTGTTTAGAAATTAGATCGTTTCACACGGGCACTTTATATAGAGTTAATTACCCTATGGTGGACTCCTTCTCACTCTCCACTCTCAATTAACTCAATTTATGCAAAAACTCTAGAGATTTTCAGACAGCTTTCATCGGGAAACATCTTGTCCAGCCAGATCTGCATCAGAATCACGAGAAACATTTATAATTTCCATTTTATGTTTGGGGCCATCCACATTCCACGTGGACAGCTTTTGGGGAGGGGGGGGCTCTGTGCAATGTCCACGGTCCATACAAAATTTTTAGAATTCATATGGGCTGTTGTCCACGGGGGGAGGGGAGTTATAATCGTTAAAAACCTGTCTACGTGGAATGTGGATGGCCCCGTAAGATAAATTTGATTTAATCTGATTAGTGGTCTACTATAAAAAAGGGGTCCAGAATAGGTTAATCAACCCACTGTATAACCGATTTTAAGATTTGAGGCAGCTTTTCTATAACGGTCCCCTTTTTAGTAGTGGACTCTTGTCTTCTATGGGAAAAATTCAACACTTAATAGATACAAGCACGGAATATGACTAGCGAAAATAAACTTAGAGGGGACCCCCCCTATTCTTGATAAAAGTTTCAGAAAACTTTTATTAAGAATATCTTATCCAGCCAATCTGCCTCAAAATCACGAGAAAGTAGGTTAAATTAACCTATAGTGGATCACTCTTCAATAGTGGACTACCCGCTAGATTAACCTAATTTATGCAAAAACTCGTGAGATTTTCAGCAAACTTTTATCGGGAAACGTCTTAACCATTCGATGTTTATCACAAACATTCATAAACTCCGATTTATGTTAAGAGAAATCGAGTTAAACTGAATGATGGTGCACTATAGGTTAATCAAGCATAGGGGTTAATTCACCCTAAATTCCAATTCAGGTTAAATTATTCTATAGTGGACCCCTTTCTCATAGTGGACCACTCACCAGATTAACTCAGTTTTTGCAAAAACTCAAGGGATTTTCAGAAAACTTCCTTCGGAAAACGTCTTGACCAACCAAACTTCATGACAAACAATTAAACATTTCGATTTTTGTTAAGAGACATTGATTTATTCTGACGAGTGGTCCACTAAGGGGGAATTAAGTAATGGGGTCCACTATAGGCTAGTTTACCCTATGTGAAATAAAATTGAGTTGATCTGACGAGTGGTCCAATATATAAACGGGGTTCACTATAGGCTAATTTACCATACATGCATGTTGAAAATTATCAGCTTCCGAGACTGTTTTTATTTTAATGAAAAAAGAAAAATCATGTGCTTTTGGCATTATTTTATGAAAAGCTTTAGTCAATGTCGAATATTATGAATATCGTTGGTTGGAATATTGTGTTTTGAGCATCCGTGGTTCCCATCCAATTGGCGTATTTTTTTTTCTAGCAAAATAGTCCATATTAAGCTTTAGATAAAGAGCAGCTTGCACTGGACCAATTTGCCGTTTCTTCCAACAGAGTACGGAAAACAGCAATAGTTTGTTTAGATTCAAGAGAACTGTTCGATGTTTCATTATGCTTATTCCACAATCACATTTGACATGGATCCGAGTTTACTTTACTTGTTCGAGGCTCAGGAGAATTTGTTTTGTCAATCAAAAGTTTGAGAGAAACACACGGTTCTATTGGCATAGGTGAATTACTTTATAGTGGACCCCTTTCTATGGTGGACCACTCGCCAGAATAACTCAATTTATGGGAAAATTAGAGGGATTTTCAGAAAACTTCCATCGGGGAAAATCTTATCCAGCCAATCTGCATCACAAAAATTCGTAAATTCTAATTTATTTTAAGAGAAATTTCATTAATCTGACGAGTGGTCCAATACAGGTTAATCAAGCAAAGGGCTCCACTGTAAATTAATTTACCCTATGCATTTCGAATATTGCACAGTGTTCTCATTGAACGCAAATAGGAAAATGCAATTCAAACAGTTTTCTGCAAAATTTCATCAAATTTATTCATAGGGTAGAACTACTTCTGATGGACCACTTCCTCGGTGAACCATCCTGACGAAAAACTGTTTATTCTCTCGGTATAAATTGGATAGACAAATGTTTCTCGTGATTTCAACGCAGATTAACTAAAATAGAATATTTCCCGATGGAAGTTTTCTGGAAGCCCCTCGAGGTTTCACATGAATTGATTTAATCTGACTGGTGGTTCACTAAAGGAGCTGTTCCATCCAAGGTAGTTTTACCCTACTAATTATTGTATTAAAAACCGAGGTGAAAATCGGATTTTAAACCTTGTAGTCAGTGAAAAGTAGGGGTGTCCATAATAGGATGAGCATCGATATAATTTTCCCAAAGCGGATCCTATGGATATCACTGTGCAACAAAAATTTACCTTTTCTTCTGCCGTGGCTTCTATGTATAATTTTTTCATATATTTTGACGCAAACACAATTTTTTTACGGCGCCATTTTGTTTTAAAGCCAAATATCAAAATTCTAAGAGTTTGTCCACATAGTAGCATTTTCTTACCCAGGTTTAAAAAAAAAATAATATCGAGTATGTATGAGCATCTTATATGGAGTAAACAAGTCTCAGGAATCGACTGGAAGGTGATATAAGATACATTTTAACTACCACGTTTAGATATTAGCGTATTACCATTAATGCTCATACATACTCGATATTTCCTCGCTTTGTGAAATATACTAAAACCATGCCAAAACCATTTTCGTAGAATCACCGTTTTGAGCTTAATTTTTGTCCGATTTGAGTTCTATGTTTTTAAAGATGGGTAAGAAAATGCTAATATGTGGAGAAACTCTTAGAATTTTGATATGTGGCTTTAAAATAAAATGACGTCGAATAAACATCGAAAATTTCCGATTTCTCAAGAATTCGAAATGGCACCACTGTTGCCCCTCAAGATGAAATGTGTTCAAACTTGGGGAAATTTGGTTTTGCGTCAAAATACATAAAAAACATACATACAATCCAAGGCAAAAAAATTGTTGCACTGTGTATTTAATCAAATTCCTCGTCTCGTCATTTTTCACTTTGAACTTGTGAAATTTATTCATTTGCAAAGGAACTATTTATTTTTTAAATATTTTAAAAACATAATTGAAATCAAAAAACAGAACACTTCGATTCGTTAAAAAAAAACTATATTATCTCATCCGCACAGTGTATGCGTATAATTTATTAATACTTTAGGCATTACTTACTTAAATGGCATACCGTACTGCATCAAATTTCGAACACTTAAGCTATGATTGAACTTCTTGCACTAAAAAAACAACGAAAAATGAATTTTCTTTTCGATCTCAAAGGTTTAACACGTTGGTTATTTTATTGTTGTTGCAATTAAGTGCTATTTGTATAGATTCAAACATGTTTCGTTTATGAAATTAACGAGAATTTCAGAACTCGGCTTTGATTCAAATTCCGAGCACTTCAATGTAATCACTAAGAGATAGATAGGCAAACCATCTCAACACTGACACTGAACACTGTCCCTTTTTTCAACGCCTGCTGGTTCCCTGGAGGTGGTCCTACAGTAAAACGTTATACATCACTGGGTAAAGGACATTCCAAGAAACGAAATGGTATAGAGCAATTCTCGCTGAAACTAGGCCACTAGGTGCACAAGGTCTTTTAAATTTGATATAAATGCACATAGTTATAAGAAATATAGAATAAATGATGATGCCATTTTTGTTTGATCGAATTTGTTGACCCCTTGGTCACCAAGGGAAGAAACAGTTTTCAGAAAAGTTGATATTTTAGCAATTCTTGATGTATTATTTGAGTTATATCTCTAAAATTCGTTATGTAAAGTACTGCAAGTATCACTTTTCTGTAAAGAGGAATGATAGGGCTTTCATTTGAAGTAATCAGAATTTAGGTCGCCATCTTGAATTTAGCCGCCATCTTGAATTTGGCCGCAACTGCCGATTTTCGATCTGAGACCAGCTTTGGAAAGCTGAGAAAAAATACTATAAGATGCAAGAAAAAAATTAGGTGAGCATCAGTGTTAACCCATCAATTGAACCTATTTTTCAAGCTGAGTTTTAAAATATTCAACGTACACCGCGCGTCTCCTGTGATCCTCCCGGTCATATTAGGCTGTTTTCTGGCAGAACTGGTTGAAATATATGTTTAATTTTAATTTATCTGGGAGACCTCCCTCCCTTCCCGAGTACGGAAGAGTGTTGAACCACCATGGAAGTTTGTATTTGATTTGAATAAGATTGTCTCTTTGGGAATCAAAAACTTTTGATTGAAACTCGATTTTGATTACAAATTTAAGTATTCGTGAAGCCCCCAAAATGCGGGCCACCTTGATTCCATTATATTTTCGACATGTTTTTGCAAGAATAAGTAAAAGTATTACAAGTGCAGGTACGGTAATTAACGGGTCGTCGGTTATTCAGGTGTAAGTCAGAGTCGTCTTATAGGATACATCCAGCATTCAAAATTTTCACCGGAATGCAAAAGAAAATATCCTCGGTAATTAGAGGATTACCACGGAAGTTAATATTACCTTCAAAAAATTGTAAACACTGAATAGTTCTACAGCGCAAATCTGTTTGATCGCTCACTGCAGCGACAACATTATATCCATATTGACTTCAACTCACCCATTAAGGCTATGAAACGCACAGCACACAGCATCACACCAAGTGAGAGATTGTTTATATTTCGGTGCAACTCGCAACGAAACTATCAATGAAAACCTGCCGCAAGCAGCAACTAGCGAAGCGTCCCTAGCAACAAATGCCGCACCAGCACAGTTGGTTCGATAAGATCCGAAAAATGTTTCAAAAACGTTGGTTGACATTAGGTAAAAAAATAAACAGTTTGTTATGGCAATGGCAGCCGTTGAGAAATTGAAATAAAAATTTTTGATGAATTTTAATTACATTTTACCCATTGTGCAGCTGCTGCTAGTGCCCACGGCGCGAGAGAAGAAAAGTGCGTATCAAAGTGAGTAAGGAGAAATGAATGAAGTTCATAAAAACTTTATTTATGAAGATAAAAGTCAGCGATAGAACGCCCATATTTAATTTCTTAAGTGTTTTTATAAACAACTAGTTGAACATTCCCGGCGATGCTCGGGATCAAAGGTTTCAAAGATAGATTTTTTTTATATTTCATTGCTGCATTAGCTCAACTCACTTCATAAATATAATTTACACCTTATATTTCCATCATCACTTTAAGTAGGGTGTCGAACGTCTTCGTCAGTGGTTTTCTTCGGACCTTTTTTGCATAAGATTGCGCCAATAAAACGACCGAAGAAAACCACTGACGAAGACGTTCGATACCCTACTTCAATATTCTTAGAACGCGCAGAACGGAAATACCCATATTGGATTGTTTTTTGTGATTTTGGGCTGATTTACAGAAACTGGAAGTCACCATTTTGGATTTCAAAATGACGTATGGAGTTCCACTTTCGAAAGTATTGAAATTGTTGGCAAATATCACTTTAGAAGTCATAAATTTGCATGTTTCATGTAGTTTTGTGAATAATATATCAAATTTAGTAATCAGATACTTGTTATTTTTCTTCAAATGTCTTTTCTGAACGTTAACAAACATTTTAATGAAAAAAAAAAAAAAAAATGTGTCATCGCTGTAAAATGACGTATGGAGGTCCACTTTCGGAAGTATTGAAATTGTTGGCCATATATCACTTTAGGTTATTTTCCTGAAACCGGAAGTCGCCATTTTTTAATCCACAAAACTTTGTAGAAAATAAGAAAATAAAAGATTTTTAATGCTTAAGCTGCCTCTTAATCGATATTCAAACAAATGAATCGTAACCTTTCCTGCAGCTAGATGTGAGTTCTAGTTTGGATTAACGCAAAAAAAGTAAAACAGTAAGATTAAGAGCTGAATGACCTTCTGGTTAAAAGCTCTCTAGTAAAAATCAAATTCAAATTCAAAAGTACAAAAGTAAATCGAATGCCGTAAAATGTAACTATTCACAAAACTACGAAAACATCAGAAATGTAAAATGTTCATGCTCGGGATATGGGTTATTCTGCAAAAAAAAAATGTAGATGAAAGAACAACGAACATTTGATTGCAAAAAAAAACAAATCATTGAATTTTGATTCAGAGGCGAATTGCGCATAAAAAGTCAAAGTTTCGCATGTAATCGTATAAAAACGTATAAATTTAAAAAAAATATTTTTCGGTGATTTTCTGTATCCTGTATGCTGTATATGGTCCTCGTGGCTCTGTGGTTAGCGATGTCGATTGGCTCCCACACGGTTGTGATATCGGGTTCGATCCCCGATCAGGTCGAGAATCTTTTCGAACTGCAATTTTTCTCGACTCAGCTCTGTGGCACGGTGTATCGTTGTTCTTATCCTACAACATGCAAAATGTGCTAAAACAATATCGATAACGAATTTTCTCAACTAATCTGGTTGATCGAGAGCGCTATTAGAAGGCTGCAATATTGTTGTGCTGTATACAGAAAATCATCTTCAAACATACATTTTATATTTTAACATAAACAAACATTTTAATGAAAAAAGAATCACATGTCATCGCTTTAAATTTTGATTTAGAGGCAAATCCAGCATAAAAAGTCATAATGTTGCATGTTTCACGCAGTTTTGTGAATAATATCTCAAGTTTTAGTAATCATATACATTTTATTTTTCCTCAAATGTCTTTCCTGAACGTTAACAAACATTATAGTGAAAAAAAATCATGTGTCAACGCTTTGAATTTTGATTTAGAGGCGAATTTAGCACAGAATGCCATAATTTTGCGTGTTTTCGGTAGTTTCGTGAATAATATCTCAAGTTTTAGTAATCAGATACTAAATATTTTTCCTTACATATCTTTCCTGAACGTTGACAAACATTCTAATGAAAAAAGAATCACATGTCATCGCTTTGAAATTAGATTTAGAGGCGAATTCAGCATAAAAAGTTATAATTTTGCTTGTTTTACGTAGTTTTGTGAATAAAATCTCAAGTATTAGTAAACAGATACTTGTTACTTTCCTTCAAATGTCTTTCCTCAACGTTTACAAACATTTTAATGTAAAAAAATCACATGTCATCGCTTGAATTTTGATTTAGAGGCGAATTCAGCATAAAAATTCATGAAGTTGCATGTTTCACGTAGTTTTGTGAATAATATCTCAAGTTTTAGTAATCATATACTATTTATTTTTCCTCAAATGTCTTTCCTAAACATTAACAAACGTTTTAATGAAAAAAGAATCACATGTCATGGCTTTAAATTTTGTTTTAGAGGCAAATTCAGCATAAAAAGTCATAATTTTGCAAGTTTTACGTAGTTTTGTGAATAAAATCTCAAGTTTTAGTAAACAGATACTTGTTACTTTCCTTCAAATGTCTTTCCTCAACGTTTACAAACATTTTAATGTAAAAAAATCACATGTCATCGCTTGAATTTTGATTTAGAGGCGAATTCAGCATAAAAATTCATGAAGTTGCATGTTTCACGTAGTTTTGTGAATAATATCTCAAGTTTTAGTAATCATATACTATTTATTTTTCCTCAAATGTCTTTCCTAAACATTAACAAACGTTTTAATGAAAAAAGAATCACATGTCATGGCTTTAAATTTTGTTTTAGAGGCAAATTCAGCATAAAAAGTCATAATTTTGCAAGTTTTACGTAGTTTTGTGAATAAAATCTCAAGTTTTAGTAAACAGATACTTGTTACTTTCCTCCAAATGTCTTTCCTGAACGTTTACAAACATTTTAATGTAAAAAAATCACATGTCATCGCTTTAAATTTTGATTAAGAGGCAAATTCAGCATAAAAATTCATAAAGTTGCATGTTTCACGTAGTTTTGTGAATAATATCTCAAGTTTTAGTAATCATATACTATTTATTTTTCCTCAAATGTCTTTCCCAAACATTAACAAACGTTTTAATGAAAAAAGAATCACATGTCATGGCTTTAAATTTTGTTTTAGAGGCAAATTCAGCATAAAAAGTCATAATTTTGCAAGTTTTACGTAGTTTTGTGAATAAAATCTCAAGTTTTAGTAAACAGATACTTGTTACTTTCCTTCAAATGTCTTTTCTCAACGTTTACAAACATTTTAATGTAAAAAAAATCACATGTCATCGCTTGAAATTTTGATTTAGAGGCAAATTCAGCATATTTTTGCTTGTTTTACGTAGTTTTGTGAATAAAATCTCAAGTTTTAGTAATCATATACTAATTATTTTTTCTCACATGTCTTCCCTGAACATTAACAAACATTTTAGTGTAAAAAATCATATGTCAACGCTTTGAATTTTGATTTAGAGGCAAATTTAGCACAGAAAGTCATAATTTTGCGTGTTTTACGTAGTTTCGTGAATAATATCTCAAGTTTTAGTAATTAGATACCTATTATTTTTTCTCAAATATTTTTCTTAAACATCAACGAACATTTTAATGAAAAAAGAATCACATGTCATCGCTTTGAATTTTGATTTGGAGACGAATTAAGTATAAAAAGTCATAATTTTGCATGTTTTACGTAGTTTTGTGAATAATATCTCAAGTTTTAGTAATCAGATACTAATTATTTTTCCTCGAATGTCTTCCCTGAACATTAACAAACATTTTAGTGAGAAAAGAATTATATGTCATCGCTTTGAATTTTGATTTAGAGGCAAATTAAGCACAGAAAGTCATAATTTTGCATGTTTTACGTAGTTTTGTGAATAATATCTCAAGTTTTAGTAATTAGATAACTATTTTTTTAAAACTAATGTCTTTCCTGAACATCAGCGAACATTTTCATGTTAAAAAACCTACATGTCACAGCTTATTATTTTTGATTTAGAACGATTCAAAATGATGATGATTACTGTACACCACAGAGACTGAGGAAATAATATCAATAAGATCAAGCGTTACGGAATTCCATTTTTATATAGTAGATACTCTTTCCCCTCAATTTCTCTCTTTCTCAGTTAGTTTATTTTTCCGCTGCAAGTGTGATGCTCCGCTACTCGATCACGTTTATTTTCAATCAATATTTGATTTTAGTGGAAAATTTAATCACAACACATGGACGGTAATTGGAAATCTCAGCTCTGGTATGAAAAGGTGAGAACACTTTCTGTTAGTGTTTATCGAGCCAATTGGTAAATAAAAACTTACTCTAATATGTTTAGTTTAGAGCGGATAGTATTTTCCGGGTGCAATTCTGAGGCTTACTTGTTTTTATTGCTAATAATGGTTGTATGTTAGATAATTAAATTTGTTGATTGTTCAACATTTTGTGTTATCATTTTTATTATGTTCCTTTCTTAATACGGCAGCAGTACGGTACAACCTAGCAGAACAAAAGGTTTTAATTAGCAGTGTTATTATATTTTGCCGAGTTAAACATCCTCTGGCTTGACGACGTTAACTCATAAAAATCACTGGTGGTCAATTACACCAGCCAATCTTGGCCATGTTAGATGCGGTCCATATAAGTGAGGCTATCTAGCTTTATTTCACATTCGCATGCTTGGGATATCAAAATCCTATCAAATTAAAATCAAATGGAGCGATGACGTTTGCAATTCAACGTCACCAACGTCAACCCAGAGAGCGTGGGCATGAAGAAACGCTAGCAACTAGGTGCTGTGTCCACGCGTGCCTCGAACGGCTACAGACCGACAGGATTGTTTCTTTTTACGAGCGACACATCCCTGCCATGATGCTTCCGAATCATGTGGGACATTAAATTTTAATTGCCTTTGAACTCCCTGGCTACCGACTACGATCTCACGGTAGGGCGAAATAAATGTTTATAGCTCTTTGTTTCGTCTACCTTCGGCACCACCGAGAAAACATCTCCAGTTATTGGTACAGTACTTCTTGCCAGCAACATTATATCATACCCAGCACTTGATATAAAATGTTTAGTGAAATAATTCTTCCCAGCGGATCTCCAAATCTAAAACCCAAAAATTCAAATTATATAGAAAATATTTGAAGTCTACTTTTATCTAACCCCGTGCGTGGACTGCAAACATATCCATTTCTGCCATTGTTTGTTAACTCTTTCGTAACATTGTTGGGCGATCGCCCTTCTCGAAAAATATCGAAAGAAATGCTTGGAAAATAAATCCCCAGAAAACCTTTCACGGTTATTAAGCTTAAGGCGGCCGCGAAAAAAAATGCCGCCTCGTAGGCATGGAACGTGTCAATATGTACTTGTTGATAAATGCTGCCCGAGGGCTCTTTCCTTTCCAGCGCGCGCGCCACGCTTCCCGAACTCGGAGCTAGGTTGACATATTAGATGCGATTGACAACCTGGCCGCTGCCGCCGCCGCCGATCGCAAAGAGGCAGGCATAATTTCTGCCAGCGTGACATACCAGTTTGTCGATGCGACGCACTAAGGTGCAGCATATCATGCGTCCAGTACGAGTTATGCTGAACACCCACCACGAGAGCTAGGACAGACTCTCGGAACGGATGGATTGCTGGAGCCCAATGCGTGGTCAATTAAATGTTTTGTTTTGTTTCCCCGATCTCGTCTGGCCCTTACGGAACGCGAGACCGTGGTTCCTAGCCGCAGATGGTGGCGGCGTGCCAAAGCCAATCAGAGAATGGAAACATTACTTTGAAGAAGCGATCGCCCCGGGTTCGAAAGGCTGGCAAGTATAAACTAACAAAAGACACACAATATCGGACATCGAAGTGTGAAAGGAAGACGCAGTCGTAAACTGCATAAACTGTTAATTAACACAGATATTTTCGACCAGCAATGCATTTATGTGAGCATACGCAGGGAAAATTTATGTCATATAACGAAAGAGTTCGTTGACTCGAGCCGAGTTAAAAAAAACGCTACCGAACCCCAAATTTGTTTAATGCGGCATGCTAAGTAAAACTTACCAATTTTTTCAAACAACATACAAATAATTGATTGGGTATTAACAATAAACAAATCTAGAGAAACATTTCAAAAGGTCGTATCTGCTTTGATCGATTTTTTGATCGGTCGCTTTCATTCAATCACCACGACTTATTAAACACCTTTTATGACACGTTATTCGCACAAGTTTATAGCGGAGAGATCACTCTAGCCTTCTAAACAAAAACCACGCTTAGGAGAGTTACTAAAGCTGAACCATTACCAAAATGAAAAGACGCTCCGGAAAAACGATGAAGGCAGATAGGACCTTTTGAAATGTTAGAAATATATTCATTCTGACATTCCAAATAAAACTTTTCCATGCTCCTTGAACTGTCAATTGTTTCAATGTCTTCGACATGTTTGACACATACGGTACTTTATTACATTTTTGACACTAAGCAAATTTTATCGAATAATAATACAAATAGCAAATTGCCTAACACTGAATACATCTACAGCAAGTTTTATTATGAAGAATGTATGATTCCCATATTTATATCATTTAAATACAACAAACTCGAGTTTTAAAAATATATTTATAAGCTCGAGTTTTAGAAAAATATTTATATGACCCACCGTCCAGCTCTAGCAAAATCTTCGGCCACATGCCGAATACGAAGCTGTTCTGTACCGTACCGAGCCGTGTGCGTCAGATTCGACTCTGTCGCACAAAAGCACGCAGCATCCCCGTCTCACTATGAAGGCGACATTTCCCACCAACAACGGAGATACTCACACTGACTGTGCTTTTGTCATTACACCGCCCTGCGAGCTCAACGCGTATAGCGCGCACGCATAGAGAAAATCATCGCACATCAGCCTTCGCTAGTTAGCAGCTCGTACCGTTTTGTGGTGATACCTCGCCTACCTACGCAGGCGATGTTTCCCGCCGTCTGTTTTGTTTTTCGAAAATTGCGCCGCGCGCTTGTTGCTGGCTGGAATGCACCGCTCGCATGCTCACTCACATGGCACGTCAGACGGTAACAAGCAACGGTTCAAGCGAGAACAGGCCGCCACCAGGGGTAGCACTCCCGGAGCAATTGACGCTGCTAGTCGTGCAGGATCTTCCGCTTCCTGCAGGTGGTTTGATGAACAGTGGAACGCGAAACTTTCAAAAGTGTTGCTTCGAGGAATATGGGTGAAGAGAAGTGAAATTGAGTTGTAATTCAGTTTTCCAAAGAACGCTCAGCGTTTCGCGGATGTTTGAAGAAGATAACTCGTTCGGCCAGGGCTTCGACAATCCGATAAGCATTGGGGCGTACTGTGTGTGTATAGTGTCGTATTCGAACATATTCTTTTGAGATTTTTTTTCTCAAAAACCATTAATAACTGCTGAAAAACATTTCACTTATTCTTGCCAATCATCAAACAGTGTTTGGATCGTACGAAAAAGCATACGATACTGTGGAAATATTAGTTTGGACACTGCGGCAGCATGGCAGCAGCAGAAAAAACGTAAAAACCGCCGTCAGTCAGGATATGAAGAAGTAACTAAACCATGTTTTTAATTGGTTTAGAGAAGTATCTCAACATGTTGCGAACCAGGGCAATAAGTGACTATCGGCAGAATGACAAACTCGCTCAGGAAGATTATTCTGCGCTGGTGTGCGATCGGGATTAGATAGGTTTATTTTGCGACAATCAGAAGAAAGTGATTTTCGATAAACTGCGATCCAAAAAGATTACTTTAAAATTTTCAAAACTTTACACAAGCCGGTAATCACAACTTGGACCTATGGAAAAACTGCCGGAGAAGATGCTCGTATATGGTTTGCTTTTATTTAGTATTATTTGGTGTATTAGTGAGTGTAATGACATCATCAATTCTAGCAGGTATGCAATATCAATTCTTATCATCTCATTCAAATTTAATTGAGCTGGCAAATTTGTAAACTTATTACCGACGCTGACTGACTTCAATGCAAAATTTCACTAGGTTCCATCGTAGAAAAGATTTTTAAGTTGCGACGGTATAATGTTGAAGGGGGAGCTCGGTTTTCTATAACAAGATGTTACAATAACATTCCTTATTTTATTCACAATATTTACAATTAGGTAATTGGGCTACTCCAGCGCATAATGCATTCTATTATACTTCTATTATACGTCAGATTCTATCGCACTCCATAATACAACATAATAATTTATCAGATATGACTAAACCATGCAACACGCTATCATATTATGTAATAATCCGTAATTGTTTAATATTGTTCTTTATACTTCATAACATTCAATATCATTTATTCTCATTAGGTAATTATAATTGGTAATTGGGTCATAACAATTAAATGCATCGCGATCGGCTATAATACACTGTTTTATTATAATTTGTTGTAATTAATTACACATTAATAAACTTGATGACTGCTTAATTATATTCAGTTTTTTTTTCAGCTTCTATTTCATCATACACTATTACGTCTCTACATGCGCTATTTTACTCCATCTTTATTCTACAAAAGTATTTATACTTTATTGAAATCCTTTATTTTCTTCACATTTTGATTTTGCTACATTATCTTTCGTATTACTGCGAAGTATATTATAAGGCTGTGCGAAATTTCGCGAAATTTCGAGGTTCCCGAAATTAAACGAAATTTTTCTCGAAATTTTTCAAAAAATTATTAGAATTTATAAATTTTAAGCAAATCTTTTTATTGATTCATATTTCAACAGAAGGCTTAGAGATATTTTGAGTTTATTTGAGTGGAAAATTTTCAAGAAAATCCAGGTAATTAGGAAAATTATAGTAAACTATATATTTTTTTAAACTATGTACGGTCATAGCTTTGAAGCATTTCCGGACCTTAATTAGAACTTATTACAGCAGAAAATGGGTTCAGAAATCATTATTTGTATCTATTTATTTAAAAAATGTGTTCTCAACTTCGATAAATTTCGTTAAATTTCGTGAAACTCGAAATTTCGCGAAATTTTGCACGCCCTTAGTATATTACAACATTTTATTATAGTTCATAAGCAATTATGCTCCATTTTATTTAATCAAATTTTACCATATTAGTAATATGATACAATTTGTAATGTAATATGATATTACATTGCGATATCTTCTCTCATTATACTAGGTTATAGTATTCCAATCCTACTTTATTGTAACTTATTGTGTTCCATTATAATTAATCGAATTTCATTACCTTTTTAGCATTCCTAGACTATAATTTCACTTTAAAACTAAAGTTGTCAATAGGGGGCAATATTTAATTCTGACGAAACGAATCCTAACTTATTAAGCAACACTGAGAAAACTGAGGCCGATGACTTCGCGACGCTATTCGCGCTTCCTAAATATGTCATCGGCCTAAAAGAACTATCAAAAATCAATTTGATTTCAAAATTTAAAAAAAACTCTTCTCGATTATCGACTTTTTTGCACCAGAGTAAGTGTCAATGAAATTATTCATTTTGTAAACGCGTCGAGATTAACAGTATTTTGAGGAAGAGATAAAACAGCATACACTCCTAAGAAAACACAGAAATGGATTAAGAATATGTTCCTATTATCAGTCCTGACCATAACTGGTCGTTGAAAGGGATATCAATAGATATTCCCGTCACTTCTTGTGATGACTTCATTAGACTGCGACATGTCGAAACGACCTGGCGCATAGACACAGTCTTCCAGAAATTATACATAAATTTCTAATAAAGTCATAGGATAATGCCAAATTGTTTGAAACAAAACGATTCAACCGAGATTTATTAAAAAATTGCTTTTAAAATTATTCTAGTACCATGATTATTTAGTCCAGATATATCTTACGCACCCTGAATAAGAAAAATCATGGTCTCGATCGAGCATTGCCGTCAATCCTTCAACTTCCAACTTTTTGGACTGTTCGGGGCGTTCCTTGCCTTCCAACTCAAAGTGTCTACTCTCAAACCGCGCGAAACACTTACTGCACGTTTGTTCAGCTAGATCATGTTTACTAAACTACCAATTTACTAAATTTCACAGGACTGGTCAATAAGCCGTAATCTTTAAGGAGTAACTTTTTGAACCTTCTTTTCGCTTTTGTAGACCAGTATAATTATTTAATTTATCAATTCGTTTCTTCATCATATTCCATCGTATTCTATTGTATCTCTAAATGCGCTATTTTACTCCATTATTATTCATGTGAAACTTTTCTGTGAAAACTTAAACTATAATTTTTAATGCTTCATAGTATTATACTTCATAGTAATTTTTTACTACTATAATATATATTCGTCGCTCAAAATAGTGAACGCCACTACTACAAGATATGCCAAAAGTATGTAAAGCACCACAAAACGGTAGGGGTTCCTGGGGTTCCTGGGGTTAACGAAAGCAAAGTATATTCTTGTTAAAGCTGAGGGATAGAACCAATGTTATATACTGATCAAAATATAAAAACCCTTGTTTATTCGTTCGAACTCGCATCTGATGCTAAAAGATTAGAGAAAATGCATAACACACATTTTTTAAAGTGAGTGTAATAACTTTTAAAAGTCGTCAATCGAGGCAAATTGCACCCTTGCTGGGGTAAAATGCACCGCAACAAAGAGGTAAGAAGTACCATGCAAATGCGGCAAAATGCACCCTGTGCACGAGGCAGAATGCACCACAATATTGGGGCAGTACAGCTCATTTTGTCATCTGATAAATAATGGCAATATGGTTTTCTTTGGAATTCCACACACTCCCCTTACTAACACGCAGAGAATCCTGAGTAAGAATCCCCAGGATACCTTTAACTCGGTGACGGAATCGTGAAAGGAATCGCAAACACGATCCGGAGGATTCCCACTCAGGATTCTTATTCAAGAATCCTAGAGCCATCTACAAGGCATTCCTGAGGATTCTTTTCTCAGGAATCCTTTTCAAGGACGCTCACGAATCCAGTGTGAGGAATCCTAGAGAATCTATGCAAATCGTATGTGTTCGTCCGGGTCGAGCGGCATGGTTTCTGCAAACATCATTTTTGATTATCTCTAGCACCGATCTTAGCTGTTCAACGGTCCATGACCGCCAATTGGACTTCCGTACAATGCTGCAGACGAGATGAAATGTAAGCAAAAAATTTGTTTACAAACAGTCCTTTTGCCCCGAGCGCTATGCCCCGAACGTAACAAAAGAATGTTTCTGGTTACATAGCGATAATTCTCTTCGAAACTTACCGATATTTTATCAGAAATATGTTGCTCGACATATATTCGATGCAATAACACTTTTCGCTGGTGGAAAACAACAATTGAAGAGCTAAAAACAGCTTAATTCAGCTGAGAAAAAAGTTAGACCGCAAGCGACTAAAACTTTATTTGTATTTAGTTTCATTTTCTGACATTGTAGTGCTTCCAAAGTGACAGGGTAACTATAGAAAACATAGATTCAAATAATAAAATTATTATTTTGATAATAAAATGTTTCTCCATTGTAAATCGGAGGGGGTGCATCTTTCCTCAACGGTGCTCATTACCCCAGGTGCCCCTACTAATCTTGCACTCTACAAAACACTCATCCTTCCCGGGGCCCTCTACGGCCATGAAGCATGGACGTTAAAAAAGGCCGATCGGCGAGCTCTTGGTGTTTTTTAACGTAGGATATTGCGTTCAAACCTTGGTGGCAAACTAGAAAATGGTCTTTGGCGCAGACCCATGAATCATGAAGTGTACCAAGTGTACAAATGGGCGGATATAGTCAGGCGGACAAAAACACGACAGGTTGCAGTGGGCTGAACATGTTTTTTTTTTTCTTTTTTTGTAACATTTGGACCACTGCGACCATTATTTTGATCTTTTGTGGTATACCTCTTCTTTAGTCTAGGTACTCGTGGCAGACATATCACTATTGATGGAAGTGATCGTCGTTGTCATATCGCACCCTTTCTCCCAATTAGACACTGAATTTCGTATGAAATGTATTACCTCATTAGGATTCGCAGACCAGACCTCAAAGGCTCCTAAGTTCCTTTTCCAAAGGCTCTTATTCTGCGCTGTATTAGTGCACTGCAGTAGCAGAGCAAATGTTCTGCGGTTTCACATTCGAACCCGCAGAGACGACAAATTTTGTCATCTGACTGACCAATTTGTTTCAGGTGATGCTTACTTGGACTGTGTCCTGTAAACCCTACCGAGCATATCCAGTTCTCTTGTATTGTCTTAGGTTCCCAGGTTTTCAATTCTGCTTTCAAAGCGCTTAATGACACCCCACAGAACGGTTCTGGGCCAATGAAATCGGTACATGACCCCTGTCTAGCTAACGTATCGGCTTTTTCATTGCCTTCCACTCCGCAGTGACCAGGAACCCAGTATAACCATACTTGGTTCCTTTCTGCCAGTTGTTTCAGTGAAAGGATGCACTCCCATACTAGCTTAGAGGTACATGTGAAGGCTTTTAGTGCTTTAAGTGCTGCTTGGCTATCGGAAAAAATGCATATGTTAGCATGCCTGTATATCCTAGCCAAACAGACTTGTGCACATTCATAAATTGCAAATATTTCGGCCTGGAACACTGTAGGCCAACGGCCCATTGGTATCGAGATACTTATCCCAGGACCATTTATACCTGCTCCGGTTGAATCATTCATTTTTGAGCCATCTGTGTAAAAGACGACAGAGCCTTGTCGGATATTCGGGCCACCTTGTTCCCAAACTTCCCGTTCGGTCTCTTTGATTTTGGAAGATATTTCGAAGTTTGCTTCTGTATTCATCCAGTCTTCGATACCTAGTATATGTTTGCTCAGCTGGAAATGCTTGAGGATTGCCAGCTGGCCTGTCTGATCTCCATCAGGTACTTTTTTAAGGCGTTTTAGTCTCAATGCACTTTTTACCGCCTCTAGTTGTACTACCTGGTAATAGTGGTAATAGATGCAGAATTGCATCTAAGGCTTTCGACGGAGCACTTTTCATTACTCCTGTTATTGCATTACAAATTAGCCTTTGCAACTTGCCAAGCTTGTTCTGCGTTGACCTTTCTTTTCTACGTTATTCTTGGTCTTATTATTGCCTGGTACAACCAATAAATCATACTTGGCCTTAGACCCCATGTTCTGCCAATAGCTTTGCTACATGCCCAGAGGGCACTCGTAGCTTTGGGGCTGGACATGTATCTGGAATGCCAGAAGAACGACCAGCGAAGACAATATTGAGCAGAAATCCCGATAGACGCCGTCGACTTTGAGGTATACTCGGCACTCGTTGGATGTGTGCTGTCAACGAGGATGCCCGCGAAATAGATGTTAGGGGAGATTGGAAGATAGCAGCCCAAGACCGAGTGACATGGCGACGTATTCTGGATTCGGCTTTGGATCGATAATCGGTCTGTCGCCGTAAAAGAAAAGTAAAGTACTCAAGGGATTTAAGGATAAAAAAAACGAAATAAATTGTATCCGTACATAAAATTTCAATTACCAATATTTTTTACGAAAATCTTTTCATAAAATCGAGGGTACGAAGCGAAGTTATAACTATTTACAGCACGCTATACCTGATCCATTCCATGCCAAATAAAGTTTCACTTAGTAGCGACCATTTTTGCCTTTCTCCTAGAAAGGTATAGCAATCACTGAAAAAACCGAAGGTATAAAAGTGCTCCAAAGGGTCGAATCTCGTATATCAATCGACTTAGTTCGACGAGCTGAGCATTTTCTATATGCGTGTGTGTGTGTAAGTATGTATGTAACGCTCTCCCAAACTCACTCGATTTTCTCAGAGATGGCTGGACCGATTTCCATGGAATTATTTGCAAATGACAAGTCTAGTTGTCCCATAAGACTCTATTGAATTTTATTGTAATCGGATTTCTAGTTTCAAGGTTATGTGAAAATCACAAAACTTCATTATCTCAGGAACTACACAGTCGATTTGAACAAAATTGGTATCAAAAGAACGGGCTTGTTTTTTGAACCATTTATAAAATAATTTTATAATGCTTGGACATGTAGTTCAAAAGTTATACACAGAATCGTGTTTCAAACACTGTTGAAACTCACTCACTTTTCTCAGAGATGGCTGGACCGATTCTCACAAAATTAGTGTCAACTGGAATTTCTTGTTGTCCCATAAGACCCTATTGAATTTTATTGTTATTGGACTTCAACTTTGTCCGTTATGTATAATAATGGGAAATCAGGCTATGACAAGAAACCTGTTTCTAAGACTGCTTGAACTCACTCACTTTTCTCAGAGATTGAAAACCGATTTTCACAAAATAAGTTGCAATAGAAAGGTCTAGTTGCCTGATAAGACCCTATTGAATTTTATTATAATCGGACTGTAACTTTGTCTGTTATGTATCAAAATGTAAAAGTTATGAAACTCCATTATCTCAGAAACTACACAACCGATTTGAACAAAATAGGTATCAAATGAACGGACTGTCTTCAAAACCCCTAAATAACGAATTTTATGGTGATTGAACATTTAGTTGCGCAGGTTATGAAAAGAAACGTGTTCAGAAAACTTTTTTAAATTCACTCGTTTTGCATGACTGATTTCACAATCTTAGTTTTGATTTGAAGGTTTAGTTGCTTTATTGGTACCCATTTCATTTGATTATAACACTGGTTGACAAAATCGAAAAAAAAGCTGCTCTAAAGCTCACAATAGTTGCCCTAGAAAGAAAAAAATTAACAGGAAAAGCTATAATTTTTCATTTTTTCTTTGTTTGACCTTCGGGGCAACACTTGTGTTGACCAGTGTAATGGGACTTTCATTTTAACCATTATGTATTAAATTGTAAAAGTATTGAAAATCTATTCTCTCAAAGATTACACGACTTATTTAAAGAAAACAGGTGTCAAACGAACAGGTTGTTCCTCAAACTTAAAAAGAATCAATCCCCAAAGGCTGTTTAAAACAAGCTGCTTTGATCAAAGTTCAAAATTAGGAATCATTATGATAGAAAAACTATTTATTCAGTACAAATATTATGTCAAATTCCAAATACTATTCTCCAATTATCCCTTCAAATACAACATCAATATTCTAGAATCCCAAGAGTTTATATACCTTTATTGGATTGTATTTGGAATTGAAGGATGTTTTCCATAAACCGGAAGTCGCAAATTCGGATTTCAAAATGAAGTATGGAGTTGATTCCTGGCCTCTGAGCATCATCCCGGGTACTGAAAAACTCACATTGAGTAATGTTTGTCCCTTTTAGACTGGTTTCCAGAAACCGGAAGCTACTGTCTAGAAATTTAAAATGGCTTCTGGAGATGATTTCTGGCCTCAGGGTATCATACCGCTTCCCCAAATCGTATTGGATGATATTTGTCAGTTTAGGCTGTTAATCGGAAACTGTCGCCATCTTCGCCCAGATTAGGTAGTTCGGCAATTTCATGATGGATTTTATGATTTAATGATTATCAGGTAACCAGAAGTGGTCATCTAGATTAAAAATGGGGTTCGAGGTCGGATTCTGGCCACTGGGTAGAATCCATTCATTGGATGCCCCTGAAAAACGATCAGTGATATCAATTGCGTTAAGAAAATTTAACTAATAAGGAACAACATTTAATTATACATTATTTGAAATCTACTGGCTAACGTTGACATAAACAATCTGAGTATTTATACGCAGTATATGAGTACAAATCGATTACACCACGATCAAAACCAAAATCGCATCATATATTCTACAAACTGAGTATTTTCCGCGGGCGAAAAAAGTAGGAAAGTGGTTTCCAAGACACGACCGCATGACGCATGGACTACGGTATTTTTATATTCCATTAAAACAAATAGTAGATGGAATACTACAGTCCACGATGTGTTGGTATGGTTTTCAAATCATTATCGATAGGAAACCAACACAAAAATATAATCAAGTGACAAAAATATTGGTCGTGCGATGATTTGGGAGAGAAGTCCGAACGTCTCTATCCGTACTGCGGCTCGAGAAGTAGGAATATCACCAGGATTCGTTCAGAAATCAATCAAAAAAAAATTTTAAACTCTTTTTACCAATAGTTTATGGTACCTAGAAGAACCTGTTTCGATCTAAATGAAATTTCGAGCAAATAAGTATTGATCATTTTTCGGTAGTAATTTTTCCTCGATGAATAAAGACTGGCTGAAGAAGTTTTATTAGCGAACAATATTTGCCACTATCCGCTTTGCCGGTCAATGAACGAATTCATGACGGGGTGTAGTGTTCGAATGGTACCTTTTATATCGAGGTTACGTCAGTTATTTGAAAAGAGGGTGAAGCGTAGAAAAATAGGGAATGGCAAGGAAAGCTAAAAAACATCAGGAACAGAAAGCGACCTCGAGTAAAACAACAACAACAACAATAACAAATCGTTCACAAAATCAGATCGTCAAAATTGTATCCGTTAGTTTCGGCTACGCTTGGAAAGAAAGGTAGGGATTGGTTGCTCGGTTTGATTTAGACAATCGATATTATTCAGCAATTTTCCAATAGTGTATCTCAAACAATAGCTTGTATTTTGTTACATTAATTTAACCGTAAAATAATTTCTGATCGGTTGATGCCAAAACCTCGGTGCTTGAAAACCTTTTCCCTGGTTGAATTACTGGATTTTCAAGTTCAGGCGCCTAACTTCGATATAGACGTTGGTCCAACGTCAAAAATTTTGGACTCAAGAGTAATAAAAGTGCGTATGTATTTTAGCATAAACTTTATTTGAAGCATTGTAGCTTACAAAGCTACAGCTATTAAGAAAAACATTTTATGATCCAACTCGTTAATTTAATTATTCTATATAAAAAAAAAAACTATGATAATAAAAAATAAAAATTTAAATTTTACATTACAAATTCAAAAAGTTGATTTTTTTCTCATGAAAACCCAACAAATTTGATTTATGTCAGCACATTTTACTGCTCCATGTTCAATTAATTTTTTTTTTATTTTAAAAGGTCTGAATTTTTTATAAGAGATGAAGAAAAAACTCTTTCAAACGTCTCCTAAACGACCATGCATGAAGCCACTTAAAAAAGTTTTTGCTGGGAAAACTTTTTTTCTCCAAGAGTGTCGACTTTGGTTTGTTCAGAAGAGTTTTAGGCAACAAAATTATCTAACTGAAAAACTCATTTCGAATCATAAAATGAAAATGAAATTTGTATCGGCCTAAATTGTGTATCTGAAAAACTTATTCAAACTAAATTTGAGATTACCGATTTTTCTAAAATCACTTTTTGTTTTTAAATTGATTTTTTTATCACTGTAAGATCTCAAATTAAATTTTTGCGACATTTTTATTTTAAGGTAATACAATAGAACTCATTCCATGACAACTTTTTTTCTATCTCTTGCCATATGGTTTATGAAAAAAATCTTTTTCCCTTTTCAAATGTTAGTAGAGATAAATTTTCAGAAAAATCAAAGTTGCTTAGAATAGTAAGGCCTACAAACTCACAATGTTTCGTTAAATTATGTGGGGTCGATGCCAACATCTAGTGGATTTAGCACGAAATTCTTCTACAGATGAATTCATTACAGCAACCAAAAAAAAGTCTTGAGGTCATGCTTTTGAATCGACGACTCTGCCGAATATACACGTTGCGAAGGTTATGCTGTGTACTTGGTGGGATCGGGTCGGTGTTATTCGAGCTGTTGAAACCGAACGAAACCAACACTGGAGAAAGGTTACGCCTTCAATTGATGCGATTATGCAGAGCACTGGAGTACTGCGCAAAAGACGGTTACAAAACGAGTGAAGGCACGCAAAAGTGATTCTACCGCATGACAACGCTCGGCCTCATACTGCCAAAGTCGTTAAAACTTACATATAGCGATTTTTATATTCCACTGGGTTAGTTAGAATCTACGCGGAAAAAGAGAAACGACATTGCAATTTACGATGCAAGAAAGAGATGCCAGATAGTCCCAGGTGGGCTCTGGGAATAAAGAAATTGGCTAGATGTAACGCTCCTACATCACCCATATATTTCCCGGATATTCCACCATCCGATTATTACTTGTTCCGTTCGATGGCACATGGTCTGGCTTATCAGTAGTTCTGCTCCTATGAAGATATCGCCAACACATTTATCGTACCAGTGTTTGAGCCCTTTCAGAAAAATTCCTCGTTTCAGTTTATATTTAGTTTATACGAAATTTTCTAGCTTTGATTACCCTTGTGCCTTATAAAAATTGGTTATTGGAGATCCTCACAAATATGAAATAATGAACCTTTAATATAGAACATATCCACAATCTGGTTCATATTTAACCAATCGTCAAAATATTCCTCAATCCGCACACCCCTAGTATTAATTAACCCCAAAACCGTTTTGCTGTTCGGTAATCGTCATGGCAAGGTGCCAATGTGGTTCAACGTGCACGCGAGCAACAACGGTGGCAGCCACGGGGGCCACCATCACCAAAATATCGAAAAAAGCGATACACACAAAGGCAACTCAGTAGCATTTCATCGGCAAACAATGCGAAAGAGACAAAATCAGTTGTGGGTGACTTTTATGGCAAATATTTTAATTAATTTATGAATATTTTATAAAGTAATGACAACGATTTGGTGGAATTTAAATTGATTTTTACCCGGTTTGAAGAATGATAATCCTTGTTTATCGTGCGGCCAAATCGAAACGCTTTTAATTATTTCGACATCCCGAGGAATGTGTGGGTGAGCGCTTTTTTTAGTGTGCGAATAGGGCAAAATGTCGTGCACCCTTCTCTGCACCCGGGTTGCAATTTCTACAGCATCACAGGACCGAAAATTTGTGGCAATTTATTTTATGGTTTCTGTCTGCCTTGAAAAAAAAGTCGCTCCTTTATGATATCCTTAACTACCTGCCCCAACTCTACTCGACAGCACGAAGCGCACACAGCCGACCGTCTTCAGCACATGTGGGAAAGATTTCAATTCAACAAGTGACTGCAATCGAAATATTTGTGTTATTGTTTCATTTAACCCGGATGGTAGTTGAATGGGTTGGTGGAGAAATAGCATTAGTCCATCCATTGAAAAGTATCGAAAGGGTGAAACATATAAAATAAAATAACATAAAATTTTGAACACATTTTGTTCTACTCTTGTCCAAAATTAGAAACGTATTCGCCTTTAAAATGAAAATTTTTGTGTCATTTTGAATAAATAAGGTTCTTCGAAATAACGACAAGAATAAGGGAGCCTCGCCACGTTCTCGTCCGGTTCAGAAGCGGACGTGACATCCTGGCATCGGGTGTCCCAGGGCGAATGAAAATCTCAGAAATCACAAGCCCCATTTGCATTAATATGCTCCATACACGACGTTTCGTTTTGTTTCCATCGTAAGGGAAGGTCGCATTTGCATCCGATGACTGCCTACAGTTTACCGCATTTCATAGGTATGAAAAGGATAACAAAACTCAACTCAAGTGAAAATATTTAAAAACAACAGCAGCCGACGTTACTTTTCACTCCGGCATACGGAACGCGCTCGAATGGAATCCGCAACCCCTTTCAAACCTATAACTGTTCAAAATGCGCTGCGGAAAAGATACCAGCTCTATCTTTCCTTCCTGAGTGTAGCGGAAAATACTCCACATATTCTATCAATGCAATATATTCCATGATACTGGTTGTGTCCCCAAATTCCTTCAACCAGCATTCAGTGACATGAGTATTAGCTAAATGACATACTGGAAAATGAAAAATATGAAGAAGTATTTTAAAAGATACTGAATGAATAATTGCCAGGATTCAACCACCTAACAGAGCATGACAAATAACGGTGCAGTTCTGAATAGAAGCATTTTTGTATTTAGGATACCCCAAAAAGAGACACAAAACAACTGATAGCGTTTTCACAACAAAGCTTTTGTCTGCCATCCCACATTGCATTGCATTGTAGCAGTTTTATTTAGTGCTTTAGAGAACTCCACGTAGGCACTCCAAACTAATAACTCAACTCGAAAATAGGTCAAACGTCAAACTTTTTTTTTTTTTTTTTTTTTTTGTAAGTTTTGTAAGAGCAAAAATGCAATACTGTTCAAGACTCACCACGAGGCACACAGGAAAAATGGAAACGAATTTACATTTAGGTATTCATTAGCAAGCTCTAAGAGGTTTATGAATGGTTGAGTAATCATAGTCCGTAATTTATACAGCGGCGATTAAAAATAAATGTAAACATCACGAGGGCAATCATTCTGTGCCGAACACGCATCAGTACTGGACGTGTTTGGTGATCGGTCCGATAGAGTATAAAACAAAAGACGTGTGAACAAGTGTTGGCATTGTTTGCCTGGTCGAGTGAAATAAATCCGGGTTCAAGGTCGTTCCTTTGTGCAACTGTTTCGCATCGTGACTGCCAGCTGGTGCGTAAGCCGATTTGGCTGCTGGCTGGATTGTGCTACAGCAGTGGACGAGACACAAACGAGGAAAAAGAAGAAGCCATCAGTGTCAGCGAGTCGTATCGCTGTGTGGAGTGATCTCACACCTGGCTCGCTGCTGGTGGCTGTTTGGTGCTGCTGTATTGGTGCTGCTGGCTGTAACGGCTGCTACTTCGAACGATCGGACAACCAACCTTACTGGAAGGGAGAAATAAAAAGGTACGTGTTCTTGTCAGCGCTAGTGCGCTAAACATAGCGCGATGGATGTAGATCCCTCGCCTCCCGCGCCACCATCCCCGAACCCCTCTGACCCTGACCCTTCTGTTACCCCCTCCCCTGTTCATTCTTCAGTCCCCCCTCGCCCCAGGCTTTACCCAGACGGAGCCCAGGGCAGCTATACTGTCTATTTTCGGCCAAAGGCGGGACCGAAATCGAAACAGTTGAACCTCTTGCAGATTTCTAAAGACCTGACGAAGGAGTACAAGGGCGTGACCGAAATTTCCAAGGTCCGGCCTAACAAGCTCCGTGTCGTGGTCGGTAACCTGAAAGAGGCCAACGATATAGCTTGCTCTGAGCTCTTCACACGCGAGTATCGCGTTTACATACCCGCACGAGACGTGGAGATCGACGGTGTCATAACCGATTCGAGTCTGTCCGTCGAGTGTATACTGCAAAGTGCCAAAGGGTGCTTTAAGAACAAAACGTGTCCCGAAGTAAAGGTGCTCGACTGCAAGCAATTGCGGTCAGCATCGATCATCGGTGGCAAAACAGTATACACTCCGTCAGACTCGTTTCGAGTTACGTTCGCCGGGTCTGCACTACCAAGCCACGTCTCGATCCACCGGGTTCGTCTCCCTGTGAGGCTCTACGTGCCCCGCGTCATGAACTGCCTGAATTGCAAGCAGTTAGGCCATACAGCCGCCTACTGCTGCAATAAGGCACGTTGTGGCAAGTGTGGGGAGTCTCATGCGGAAGATTCTTGCAGTGTTAACGCTGAAAAGTGTATTCACTGCGGAGAAAATCTGCATGAGCTCTCGACATGTGCGGTGTACATGCAGCGCAGGGATAAAATAAAACGGTCTCTCAAAGAGCGTTCAAAGCGTTCCTACGCTGACATGCTGAAGAAGACCGTTACCACTTCTCCCGTTACTTCGAACCCCTTCGATCTGTTGCCCTCTGAGGAAACCGATTCTGACGATTCACCAGCGGGAGCATCTTACGCCAATCCTGGGGAGTCTAGAAAGAGGAAAAATATTTCCTCTCCTAAACTTCCCAGAAAAGGTCCTAAGATTTCTCAAAGTGAAATGAAAGATACAAAAAAACCAAACAGTGCTGCGGAAAAACCGAAGCAAACTCCTCCTGGGCTGGCAAATTTAAAGTCCCAGAAGGAGTTCCCAGCACTGCCAGGAACATCTAAAACCCCAGTTGCTCCTTTTACACTCCCAGTTGATGAAACAAACTCTGGATTAGTGAAATTTTCTGACATTGTGGACTGGATTTTTGAAACTTTCAATGTACCCGATCCAATTAAAATTTTTCTTACAGCATTCCTCCCAACAGTTAGATCATTTTTGAAGCAGTTGACTGCCCAATGGCCTCTCCTTGCAGCGATTGTATCCTTCGATGCCTAATTCAACTGCGTATATGAAGGATTCTATCTCTGTCTTACAGTGGAATTGTAGAAGTATTTTACCAAAAATTGATTCGTTTAAAGTTTTGATAAATAAAAACAAATGCGATGCATTTTCCCTTTGTGAAACTTGGCTTACTTCAAATATTGATCTCAACTTCCATGATTTTAATATTATTCGCCTTGATCGAGACACCCCATATGGAGGAGTACTTTTAGGGATTAAAAAGTGCTATTCTTTCTATCGTATTAACCTCCCCTCGATTCCAGGCATCGAAGTTGTCGCATGTCAAATGACAATACAAGGTAAAGAGCTTTGTATTGCCTCAATATATATTCCTCCCAGAGCACAGGTTGGGCAACGGCTGCTCTTTGATTTAATAGAACTTCTTCCCTCGCCACGTTTGATTTTGGGAGACTTCAACTCTCATGGCGTGGCTTGGGGTTCCCCATACAATGATAACCGCTCCTCTTTAATCTATAACCTTTGCGATGACTTCGACATGACTATTTTAAACAACGGTGAAATGACACGTATCCCGAAACCTCCAGCGCGCCCAAGCGCTTTGGATCTATCCTTATGTTCGACGTCGCTACGGTTGGATTGCACATGGAAGGTAATCCTCGATCCTCACGGTAGCGACCATCTGCCTATTCTTATTTCAATTACTAACGGGTCAACTCGCATGCGACCAATTGACATTCCGTATGACCTCACACGAAATGTCGATTGGAAGTTATACGAGGAAATGATTTCAAAAGCGGTCGAGTCGATTCAACATCATTCACCACTTGAAGAATACAACCTCCTCGCGGGCTTGATTCTCGACGCCGCGTTGCAAGCCCAAACGAAGAAATATCCCGGCGTAACGATCAAAGAACGGCCTCCCACTCCGTGGTGGGACCAAGAGTGCTCCGATGTCTACACGCAAAGATCCGACGCGTTTAAGGCCTACCAGACGGGAGGTATACCTGGCGACTATTTACGGTATTCGGAGCTTGATACCAAGCTTAAAAGCTTGGCTAAAGCAAAGAAACGTGGATATTGGCGTCGGTTCGTGAACGAGACGTCGAGGGAGACATCGATGAGCACTCTTTGGAACACAGCCCGAAGAATGCGGAATCGCGTAACGGTCAACGAAAGCGAGGAGTCTTCAAGTAGGTGGATATTTGATTTTGCCAGGAAAGTATGTCCGGACTCTGTTCCTGAGCAAAATATTGTTCGCGATGCGTCTCCGGGCCACGACGCGATAGAATCACCTTTTACGATGGCAGAACTTTCAGTTGCCCTCCTGTCCTGTAACAATAACGCGCCTGGATTAGATAGAATCAAATTCAACTTGTTGAAGAATCTACCAGGCAATGCCAAGAGGCGCTTGTTGAACTTGTTCAATAAGTTCCTGGAGCAAAACATTGTACCGCAGGATTGGAGGCAAGTGAAGGTGATCGCCATCCAAAAACCAGGGAAACCAGCTTCTAATCACAACTCTTATAGGCCGATTGCAATGCTATCCTGTATCCGGAAATTGATGGAAAAAATGATACTCCGTCGTTTAGACCACTGGGTCGAATCAAATGGTCTACTATCAGAAACTCAATTTGGCTTCCGCCGTGCCAAAGGGACGAATGATTGTCTTGCGTTGCTTTCAACAGATATTCAGCTGGCGTATGCTCGTAAAGAACAAATGGCGTCTGCGTTCTTGGACATTAAGGGGGCTTTTGATTCCGTTTCTATTGACATTCTTTCGGGTAAACTTCACCGACAAGGATTTTCTCCAATTTTGAACAATTTTTTGCACAATTTGTTGTCCGAAAAGCACATGCATTTTACGCATGGCGATTTGGCAACTTTTCGCATTAGCTACATGGGTCTTCCCCAGGGCTCATGTTTAAGCCCCCTTCTTTACAACTTTTATGTAAATGACATCGACGAATGTCTGGCAAATTCATGCACGATAAGACAACTTGCAGACGACAGTGTAATCTCTGTTACAGGAGCCAAAGCTGCCGATTTGCAAGGACCATTGCAAGATACCTTGGACAATTTGTCTGCTTGGGCTTTACAGCTAGGTATCGAATTCTCTCCGGAGAAGACTGAGATAGTAGTTTTTTCTAGGAAGCATGAACCTGCTCAGCTTCAAACACAATTAATGGGTAAAACGATTTCTCAGGTTTTGGTACACAAATATCTTGGTGTCTGGTTCGACTCTAAAGGCACCTGGGGTTGTCACGTGAGGTATCTGATGAAAAAATGTCAACAAAGAGTGAATTTTCTTCGTACAATAACCGGACAATGGTGGGGAGCCCATCCAGGAGACCTTATAAGGCTTTACCAAACAACGATATTGTCTGTTATTGAATACGGGTGTTTCTGCTTCCGCTCCGCAGCAAACACACATTTGATCAAACTGGAGCGAATACAATATCGTTGTTTGCGTATCGCCTTAGGTTGCATGCAGTCGACCCATACGATGAGTTTGGAGGTTTTAGCTGGAGTACTACCATTGAAAAACCGCTTCTGGAGCCTGTCTTCTCGTATTCTAATCAAATGTGAGGTCTTGAACCGTCCCGTGATTGAAAATTTTGAAAGGTTAATCGAACTTAATTCTCAAACCCGTTTTATGACATTGTATTTCAATCACATGTCCCAAAATATTAACCCTTCTTCGAATATTCCAAATCGTGTCGACTTATCAAATACTTCTGATTCTACTGTGTTTTTCGATACATCCATGATAGAAGAAACTCGTGGAATCCCGGATCATTTACGCGTGCAGCAGATCCCTAAAATTTTTTCCAATAAATATCGAAACATCAACTGCGACAATATGTACTACACTGACGGATCACTTCTTGATGGGTCCACTGGCTTCGGTATCTTCAATAACAATTTAACCGTCTCCCATAAGCTCGATAATCCTGCTTCTGTTTACGTCGCAGAATTAGCTGCAATTCAGTACACCCTAGGGATTATCGAAAAAATGCCCACGGACCATTATTTCATCTTTACGGACAGTCTCAGTTCCATTGAGGCTCTCCGATCGATGAAAGATGTTAAGCACTCTCCGTATTTCCTGGGGAAAATACGGGAACATCTGAGTGCTTTATCCGAAAAATCTACTCAGATTACCTTAGCGTGGGTCCCTTCTCACTGCTCGATACCGGGTAATGAGAAAGCGGACTCTTTGGCTAAGGTGGGCGCAACAAACGGTGATATTTATGAAAGACCAATTGCCTTTAATGAATTTTTCGCACTTGTACGTCAGAATACGATCATCAGTTGGCAAAATGCTTGGACCAGAGGGGAATTGGGAAGGTGGTTACATTCCATAATCCCCAAAGTATCGACGAACCCGTGGTTCAAGGGGTTGGATGTAGGTCGGGATTTCATTTGCGTGATGTCCCGGCTTATGTCCAATCACTATAGATTTGACGCGCTCCTCCGTCGTGTTGGGCTCGGGGAAAGTGGCATCTGTGCCTGTGGTGAAGGTTATCACGACATAGAGCATGTGGTTTGGTCATGCCCTGTACACCGTGACGCCAGGTCTAAATTAATAGCTTCCCTGCAGGCCGAGGGTAGACAGCCGGCTGTTCCTGTTCGTGATGTCTTGGCGAGCCGTGACCTATCCTACATGTCCCTTATATACGTTTTCCTGAAATCCATCCACGCCCCAGTCTAGTCCCGTTCCCCTCCGTCTACACCCAACAAAACGACAAGAACACGTTTGAACCTTAAGCACAAAACCAGCAACCAGACCCCGCACAACAGAACCAGGACCCAAGGACTACGAGCCTCTGTCCCAACTCACGACATCGTGGCTCAGCAGAACGAATCCATACATGCCATTCGACGATTATCAGACGACCATTGAACAACAAAACACTGATTGGAAATCCCATGCTAGTTTTAAGTTAGACTTAATTTCAGCTCGTAGTCGGCAGCGAGGATAAAAAATTTGCTTTAGTTTTTAAGTCATCAGATATAATTGGCGCCGTTAAACATTAAATTGTATTTGTGCCGTGTCAAATAAATGTTATGTGAAGAAAAAAAAAAATCACGAGGGCAATTAAACTATTAACTTACATGCAACTGATTCAACTTCGAACAAATTGACGCTTAGAGGCAGTTGTGTTTGCTCCAATAGTTAACCAAAATAGTGCACTTAAGACCTATTTACGCAGAATAATTTACTTCTAAAGACTATTTCCCGTGTATGTTTTTCGGTAAGATAAAATGATTATCTACAACTTTGTTGAAGATGTTTCACTAATTACACTGTGCTACAAATGAAAAAAAAATGCAAGAACTTTTGAAGTCACCTAGTGTAGGTTGTTGGTCTTGTTGAGTGTAACATTCGCTCATACTAGAAATTTTCCAAACACCCCCAAAATCTGAAGTTATGGTCAAAATACGGTTTTTTGGACCTCAGTGCATACAATTTTTTTTTAACTCAGTCATTTCTCAACCGATTTTCAATATTGAGGCAGTTTTGGAAAGAAGATAAACAGAGCTTTCAAAACATCTACTAGTTTGTACTAATATCCCTCAAACATGTTGAGTTATTGGAGTTTAAATATAATTTTTTAGATTTTTTCACGCAATTTTTCATGTTAATTTGAAATTTGCCACCTGTTTTTGTGAGAAAGATACTACAAATACACTTAACTTTTGAAATTATATTCAATGACGAATCAAACAAAAGGGGTTTTGTGAAAATCGTTGAATATTTGGCTGAGTTATATATTTTTTAAGAAAACCAGAATTTTTGGCTTCTATCCCACAATTATTTCGCAGTGCTACAAATGGTGAAAAACACAAGAGCTTCTGAAGTGACCTAGTGTAGGTTGTAGATCTTGTTAAGTGTAACATTCGCTCATACTAGAAATTTTCCAAACACCCCCAAAATCTGAAGTTATGGTCAAAATACGGTTTTTTGGACCTCAGGGCATACATTTTTTTTAACTCAGTTATTTCTCAACCGATTTTCAATATTTAGGCAGTTTCAGAAGTTCTTGTGTTTTTTCACCATTTGTAGCACCGCGAAATAAATGTGGGATAGAAGCCAAAAATTCTGGTTTTCTTAAAAAATATATAACTCAGTCAAATATTCACCGATTTTCACAAAACCACTTTTGTTTGATTCGTCATTGAATATAATTTCGAAAGTTTAGTGTATTTGTAGTATCTTTCTCACAAAAACAGGTGGCAAATTTCGAATTAAATTGAAAAATTGCGTCAGAAAAACTAAAAAATTATATTTAAACTCAAATAACTCAGAATGTTTTAGTGATATTAGTACAAACCAGTAAATCTTTTGAAAGCTCTGTTTATCTTCTTTCCAAAACTGCCTCAATATTGAAAATCGATTGAGAAATGACTGAGTTAAAAAAAATTGTATGCACTGAGGTCTAAAAAACCGTATTTTGACCATAACTTCAGATTTTGGGGGTGTTTGGAAAATTTCTAGTATGAGGGAATATTACACTCAACAAGACCTACAACCTACACTAGGTCACTTCAGAAGTACTAAATCGCTGTAGCACAGTGTTATACAAACCGTTCTTACTCTAAAAATATTCATAATCTTCAGTATTATTTATACATAAACTTTTCTTTAAATAGTTGTGAATTCAAAAACATATTCAGTAGCACAAAACGATACCTTTAGCCCATAAGAACATCTGCACACAGTTCCAGCAAATATCTTAAAATAACAATATAGTTCACTCTCGAATTTCCCATATATTCCCGTGAAGACAGACAGGGAACACCCCCTCTTGTGGTGAAAAAGGTAACTAAACTCATTGCACAGTGGTACAGTAAGGCAATTTAGGTGGACATAGGCTTTTCGTTGCGATTTTGGTTTGCGGTTTAAAGCCATAGTTTTTGTAAAAAGTTGTTTCTTATACATAGTCCTCTATTCATGTGCGAATGAAAATTAGGGTGGTCCTAAAATCAACGAAATAAAACATTCTTTGGCAAACTTGTAGACCAACTAATTCTAAGTAACTTTGTAAAAAAACTTTTTTGTAGACATGAAATTTGGTTTCCAAAAACAGTCTTTTCGCTCTATTTTTTCAATTCAAATTTAAAAACAAAGTTTTCTTCGGTAACTTTAATCAAAAATACGCCAATTTTGACGAAAAAACATTGTCGATATATTATACAGATGAAGAGTTTTCACTATTTCTATTTTAAAAATAGGCCCTTTTGATATATTGATGTCTCCGTTTAGGGCAAACATAAATAATATTTTTTGGTATCATTTGATAGAACAAATATTGTATAAATATTGTAAAGAAATACCGAAAGTTGCTTAAAATTAGTTGATCTACAACTGTGCCGATGAATGTATACATTTATTTATGCAAATAAAAAGTTAGTTTTTTCATTTAGTCGATTTCAGGACCACCCTAATTTTCATTTGCATATAAAAAATAGACTAAATATAAGAAACAAGTTCTTAAAAAAAAAATTTTACTCTAAAACCACAAAATCGCATCGAAAAACTCGTGTCCGCCTACATTGCCTTACTGTATCACTGTGCATTGTTGTTGAATTTCTGTGAGCGTGTGACCTTCTCACACACGAAACTGAATTTACTCAATTTTAGATTTAGTTGACTCAATTTCATACTTTCACAGAAAAAAATATGTTGCAGATTTCGTGCGTATATTGTTTGTATGTAAAACTAACGCCATTCCGGGAGTTGAATATTGATAATATAATAGATGTAGCTTATCGAGGCACGAAGAAGAAATATTCAAATAATCAGGCCACGACGTGTAAATGGTAAACTAATCCCAAGTTGCTATATACGTGGTTCCCTGTGTAACTTCATAAGCTCAGATCCATCACGGGAAGCAACTACGAAATGTGCGGCCGTCAAGCTCAAGCTCAATAATCAGGCCACGATGTGTACAATTAAATGAATATTTTAATTACCTCGTGAAAAAGATAAAAGGAGAAACCGCACAATGGTTGTCAATAGTCGTATATGGTTGTTGTGCAACTTTTAGCTTAGATAAAACTTGAATGTTCTATCAATTTAACAATTTAAGTATGGATACATATCATGTTGTAATTGGTTTAAATGCTTTATTATATTATATATAAAAGATATTCAACAAATCAAACATAATTAGTGATAACAACTGTTATGCAAAAACTATTATTTAATGTTTAGTTTTATTCGTTTTGAAAGTATTTTTTGTTTTTTTTATCCCTCCGAATTTTTTGCTCCCGAGTTCTAATCTTCATATTCATCACTTGCAGCTTTGCTTTAACCAGCATATTTATGTATTTACTAGCTGACCCGGCAAACTTCGTCCCGCCTATTTTTGTGTTTAATTCAATAATTTTCAACATTCCAAATTCATTGATTTCTTGCGATTTGTTTATATCATTTGAAATTATTGGTTTTATCGGAATGACAACATCCTCGACTTTTGCCTTTAGTACATCACCTCTATTCCGAAAACACTCATGTTAGGTGGTATTCAGTTATTTTCGTTGTTTTCCAGAAACTGAAAGTGGTCATCTTCGAATTCATTATGGTGTCCAGGGTCAATGCTTGGCTTCTATACATTATTTCGATTACGGAAAAATTCATATGCAGTAGTATTCGGCTGTTTCCCAGAAGTTGCCATCTTACAATTCAAAATGGTGTCTGAGGTCAATTTTTAGCTCCATGCATCATTCTGGTTAAAGAAACACTCATATTGGGTGGTATTTGGTCCCTTTAGGTTATTTTTTTTTTTTGGAGACAATTTCTGGCCCCTGAGCGTCATTCTGGTTTAAGAAACACCAATGATAGGTGTTATTTAGTCATTTTCGGCTGTTCCACAGAAACCGGAAGTCACCATCTTAGAATTTAAAATGTTGTCTGTGGTCGATTCTAGCTCCTGTGTATCATTCTGGTATCGAAACATCTCATATTGGATGGAAATCGGCCGGTTGAAGAAATACCCATATTGGGTGTTATTTGGTTATTTTCAGCAGTTTCCCATTTACCGGAAGTCGTCATTTTACAATTCATAATGTTATCTGAGGTCGATTCGTAGCTTCAGTGCATCATAACAATCCCGGAAATACCCATAATGAGTGTTATTTGGTCTTTTGCCACTGTTGTTTAGGAACCGGAAGTCGCCATATTGGATTTCAAAATGGCATTTGGAGACAATTTCTGGCCTCTGAGCATCATTCTGGTTAAAGAAACACCCATATTTGGTTGTTTTTAGGTCATTTTCGGCAGTTTTCCAGTCACCAAAAGTCGCCATTTTACTACTCAAAATGTTGTCTGAGGTCGATTTGTGGTTTCAGTGCATCATCACGATTTCGGAAATACCCATATTGGATGGTATTTGGTCATATCTCGCTGTTTCTCAGAAACCGGAAGTCGCCATCTTGGATTTCAAAATGGTATTCAGAGACAATTTCTGGCCTCTGAGCGTCATTCTAGTTAAAGAAACATCCATATTGGTGGTATTTGGTCATTTTCCTCTTTTTTCCAATCACTGGAAGTCGCCATCTTACAATTCAAAATTTTATTTGATTTTTCAAAAACCGGAAGTCGCCATCTTGGATTTCAAACTGGCATTTCGAGACAATTTCTGGCCTCTGAGCGTCATTCTAGTTAAAAAAAAACCATATTAGGTGGTATTTGGTCATTTTCGGCAGTTTCCCAGTCACCGGAAGTCGACATTTTACAACTCAAAATATTGTCGGAGGTCGACAAACGTACAAACCGTGGAACACCACCCATGGATTGCCTTATGCATAGGCGAACTTTATTATTATAAAATATTCCGCCGAGTCCACTTCACAATAAAATGTGAATTTTTTTCAGTGTACCCATTAGGGTAATATTATTGTCAAAAGTTGCTCTATTTCGCATGTCGTGTAGAACAAAATCAGAAGTGGCGCACCTAGCGGTCGAAAAGGTGACTAACGCTTCTGTCATTTTCAATTTGTCTTCATAATTTCACGAAAGTGAACTATATTGGTATTTAATATATTTGGTTCCAGTCATATAAAAAAATTATAATAAAAAAATATACTAAAATTGGCACAATTTTTTAAATTTCACCAGTCAAAAATCACATACTAAAACACTGATTCAAGTGCCCCTTTATAACATGCTCAACAAATTTTGTAAAAACATCTAGAGTGTAGTTATTTTCCCTACAACACAAATCTCCACTGTAATATTACCGCTTCTAGAGGAATCGAACAGAAATATTATACGACTTGCATGCAATCTTTAAACGAATCAGATACAAGAATCTCCGCGCTTTTATTTACCACCGAGCTTCCAAACTCACCACGCAGTGGTGAACTGCGCCCTTCAATACGCTCCTTTCTCACACGCTTATTGCTCTCCGCCACCAGCAAAGAGACGACAAACTTGCCGGCGAAAAATACCGTGATGGCGGTATTCAGCCCGATGACCAAATCACCCGGACCCTGTCGTTATCTATCCGGAACACGCAAACAGAACCATCAGTGCCGCCGCGATGTGGGCCTTCCGGAAGCAATTAAGGAAGCGCGCCGACTAGCGGTGACGCATTGCGAGGAACAGTTCCGTTACGACCGCTGGAACTGCTCGATCGAGACGCGGGGAAAGCGGAACATATTCAAAAAGGTTCACCATCAAATGTGGAATTGTTAGCAACACATTAATAGTTTTCTTTCTATAGGTTTACCGTGAAACAGCGTTCGTGCATGCTCTCACCGCAGCAGCAATCACTCATTCGGTAGCGCGAGCCTGTGCCGAAGGTAAAATGGCCAAGTGTCAGTGTGCTTCTGAGAAACGACCGGAAGCAACACGGCTGGCGTGGAAATGGGGTGGTTGCAGTGATAACCTGAAGCATGGCAAGCGAGTCACAAGAAACTTTCTGGAGCTACAACCGATCAATGGTGATCCCGTGGCGGAAATGCTCCGGCATGACAGCGAAGTAAAATCCTATGGATGACGAATCAGACGCACTAAAATAACCTCATTGTTAATTGAATTGTACTATTTTCAGGTAGGGATTCAAGCAGTTTCATCTACTATGAACGATAGATGCAAATGTCATGGAGTGTCTGGATCTTGCTCTTTGAAAACCTGCTGGCGAAAGTTGGGAGACTTCAACGCGACTGCTGCTATTTTGAGAACAAAATATCATCACGCCGTTCGAAAGATTCCAATTAATAACAAAACATCTCGGAGAGCTGTTCCCAAAGAGTTAAAAGAGAACGTAAGCATCTGCCTAATGGTAAAGTTTGCTATTCAAAGATATATTATTCACAGGATGTACCGTACGATCAACTGTATTACTTCGAAACGTCACCCACGTTCTGTTCCGTCACCCGAGGTCGTCGTTGCCTGCACCCAGATAACTGCGCAACGCTGTGCTGTGGCCGAGGCTACACTACCAAAGTAATCAAAACGATCGAGAAATGCCGCTGTCGATTCACCAATGGACGCTGCTGCCAAATAGTGTGCGATTACTGTGAAAAGTATGATGACCGATATTACTGTAAATAGGTTTTTCAGAATCGAACCGAACGAATTATCGATACTGCAAATAGTAGTTCTAACCTTTACAAAAGCTATTTATTATTGTACGAAATAAGAATTACCCCTACTATACATATTAGTAGCAGCAATTCTGTAGTCATACTTTGTGCGCTATTTTTTAGATATCGAAAGAAGATGAGGATTACGACTCAGTGCTTCAGTTCAACTTAATAGTTATTCGTTGTTGTGCACGAAACATTCATGTGAATAGATCTTAATACTTATTATCAATTTATCAACCGAGAACGGCTTCACTCAGAATGGGCAGCACGTTGCGCTACATTGTAAGATCCGTGTTATCTGCTACTATGTATCTAGATTTCACCTTATACAAGTACTCAAGTAGGAATGCTGTACTTTATCCATGCTTCGCGGTAGATGAAGAAACATTGAGTTTTGAATGTAGCAGTCCATCCAAAAAAACGCACATTACCCCATGCATATTTGTACGATGTATTTCGCTTCAGATTACAATAAATTCACTTGTCTGTAGATGTGTACTGGTTTTCGTGTGTAGCTTAAGCTCCTTGGTTACAAGTTATATTGTTGGTGTCCTCTGTCAGAATCTTCCGAGCTACAGATAAAAAACCGAGATACAGTACTTCTTCGTTTAACTAGCCAGGCCAAATAAACTCCTACTCGGATTTACCAAAATATTATGGAAAATGATTCTTCAGTAGGACTTTATAGTAAATACTGTTTTATTTTATTCACAAAATCATTGCCCACATTGTTTCAACAAGAGCTAGCTGGGCAAGGTTTCATGATTGAAGTTTTCTGAAAATCCCTCGAGTTTTCACATAAATTTAGTTAATCTGACGGGTGGTCCACTGTAGGAAAGGGTTCCATTAAGGACTAATTCACTCTGCATAGGAATCGTCATCAATGAAATGCTTGCGCTGCCAGTCTCAATCCTTCCTGCAGTTAATCAACAGTCATTTCCTGAATTTCGTCAAAAACTGCTTCCTGGTCTAAGGGTGGCAGCATTTTCAAAAGATCCTCATCAACCACAGTATCGGTTCCTTCATCAACTCCCCAACATCGTCGCCAGTCATGTCGTCAAAGTCCTGCCTGCCAATAGCATTGGCCAGAAGAATAATTTCAAACACGTCATTAGTCTTTCAGCCCGTGGTAATAAACCACATTCAGGTCAGATTGGCCTCCCACAGGCATTGAGCGCGGACGACTTCGCATCTGCTACAGCTGCACCAATATGATGAACACTGAGCGTAGGATCGTTTTCTACCTTTTGCAAGTCAAACCGCATCGTCCTCCCTATGTTATGCTTCTTAAAAATAGGAGACTGTATTTAGGACGTTGTATTTGTAGACAAGTAGACATTAGGATGATCGATTATTGAATGTCCGGGAGCATTATCGACGAGTAGAAGGGCATGAAAGTTAAAACCTTTATCTTCCAAATAGGTCTTGACCTCTGCAACATCCGCGACAGCTGTCGTTACTCATGCTTTCTGGTTTGACATCCACTGAACTGGAAGTTGCTTGTAGTCTTTTTCCTCCAACGCACGAGGTCGCAAAGTACGATGAATCGGTAACGGCTTTAAGCGTTTGTGACTGATTACTGTAGAGATGATTCTATCTTTTGCAACTTTAAATCCACCAACCGTTTGCACAGTTTTGGCCAGATATGTGCAAGATGGAATTTTCTTCCAGTGGAGGCCACTTTCATTCGCGTTAAAAACATGATGAGAATCCTGGATAAGTTTAACCAATTCCTCTGAATACTTCTTGGCAGCAGCTTCGTCACAATAAAGAAAATATCTTTTCAAAAATAAAAAAAAAAACACCTAGAGCACTGAGCAACTTATTCCCGTCACTACTACTCGAAGACGGTTCTTGTTCGAAAAGGGTGTTATATAGACGTAAAGCCTTCTCCCTGATGGTTTGATGAGGAAGCCTTTTCTGTATGTGGTCTTCAATCCAGAAATTCAGAACCTTTCCTCTCCTCTAAACCAAATAATATCGAGCTTGGTATCATCATTTGCTGCATCACGAATTGGTTTCTCATTTTTTTTATCGTTCTTATTGTAGAATCACTCAGGTTGAGCTCCTTGCTCACTGCAGCCGGCGTCTCACCTTGAGTCCACGATTTGAATTTTTATCTGCAATGTCAGGGATTGTCTTAGTTCTTTTTCGCCGAAGCGATAGCAGTAACACCTCCAGTATATCACGCCGAAAGTTTGGCTGAAACGACTGTTTTCCAGAAAGCTTACCAATCTTCGTAAATTGTTTGTAAAAGTTGAAAACTTGTGAACTACACTCAGCAATGAAGTATGCATTTGTTTTGTCTAGCAGCTAGTAACGATGCGTATCAGAGCTGCCAAACTGTTTTTCGTAACACTTATGCCGATTTTGGTATGCACGCTCGTTCGAAATAACTTTAAAAAGAGTAAGATTTGAAGCATTTTCGTAGAAAGTGGAGCAACTCTAAAACTGAGTAATTTCGCAATTACGCATAATTGAGTAACACGAGGCACTTCTAAACTTATTGATTATTACTCAAAATTCAGGAATGATATAATTAATTTTTTTGAGTACTGGATGCTGGCCGGGCAACTTCGGGTTCAAACTTCTCTTTGCAGAAGGTATAAGAAGGGTAGCGTTTTAGTATGCGTACTAATCGAGCGGACACTAATAAGTATAGGCACTTATTTATCCAACAGGTAAGTATTCGCGCCAGGTAACTATAAACACTATCCAACGGGACATAATCAGTATCTTCTGCAGGTAAGTATAAGTCATTTTGCGTAATTAATTGTTACTCTTTCTGGTCGCTTAAAAACATTTTATTTCTGTCGATTTTAAGGGGCCGTTCTTAAATCAGGTGGTCATATTTTGATCAATTTTTATACCTCCCATACCCCCCGTGTTCTTTTGGCCGAATCCCCCCGCCCCTCCTAGCGACTTTAACCACGTGGTTTTTTCATTTGTCAAGTGCCAAAAATTCGCTTAATTTTTCTACATTTTTATTATTAATCTTTCAGTACACTCTATATTTCTTAATTGCAAAAGCTTCATTCTTGACTTGGTGGCAACAATAAAATATAAGTCAACAAAAAAGACCACGTGGTCATTTCGTTAACCCCCCACCCCCTTGCGTGGTCATTCGTGGTTTTTTGACAAAACCCCCCCTCCCCCCCTCTTTATGACCACGTGGTTTAGGAACGGCCCCGAAAGGAGCTTAGCTAATTTCAAGTTATCAAGTAATAAACTTTTAACGAGATCTTGATTCTAGAGCGGTTTATTACGAACTTAGATTAATGTTTAGCTGCGGAAAGTCCTTTTATCAAAATTGTAGGCGGAAACATTCGAAATAAAAATATAACTTGCACCGCGAACCGAACTGAATGTAAATAAACCAGCATAACAAACAACCGTCATATGCTTCACAAGATTACTATACTATTGGCAGGCAAGCTGGATTAGGGACGTGCTGCCATCTGTTCGTCGATTCCTGCGGTGATAATTAATGTTGCGCAATAGGGTGTTCCTTACAATTCAAGACTAAACAGTCACAAAGACAACAAATTCAAAAACTGTGTGCTTTCGTCCTATTCTGTAGAGCCAAAAACGTAACATCCATTGATTAGGATTATTGTTGTATGACTCATATCTTATTTGTTACTTGTCAAATATCCTGTCACAATTAAAGTGTGATGAGGATTGGTCGACATTGCACCCGATCTCAGATAGGTTCGACTCGTTTTATGAAGTCTAAACTCTACAAAGACCACGTTGCCAAATTTCGAAGGGCTCAACACTTCCAAATAACGACATCCTTTGATTGAACAGTGCTTCATAATTACAGAGTAAATGTTCAGCAGTTTTCGTTTCTAACTGGTAAAAACGACTCTACCATGGACATTTCCTAAGTTTTTGTTTCTGTCCTCAGAGTACACTCCGGGAATCCACAAAATGGTTCCGGACCAATAAAATATGATCCTAAACCATCTCTTGCTAGACTGTCGGCTTTTTTGTTCCCATCAACACTAGGCCAGGCACCCAGTATAGAGTAACTTCGTTCCTAGATAGTACCTAGCTAAATGTCTCAATAAAATACTACATTCCCATACTAGATTAACATGCAAAAGATTTGAGAGCTGCTTGCTTATCGGAAAAATGCAGATTTGCGCAAATCTTTGTTTCTTTTTTCAACAGATACTACGTATTCAATAAGAGCATAAACCGCAAAACCGTTGGTCCCATTATACCAATAATAACCACAGACAGACGTTCAAGCAAGAACAACATTGATAAAAAATTCCGTATAAATTTTCAAAGAGAATTGTGTTATAAATCACTTGTACACTAGCGCCGCCTGGTGTCCTTATTGCTACAATACATTTTTGTTTCGCTGGTGTACGAGGTTGGCGTCACTGGTAGCGCTAGCTGGTGAAGAATTGCTACCACAAAAAACTTTACGTAAGTTTGGAACTTAGCTTGGAGGTCTGTCTGCGGTATAGCTTTACCACAGATTAACAGACGTAACACTGGAACCTAGCTCCAGCACCACAAAAAACTTTCATTTCGAATTTCCAATCGAATTACAGTTATCACGCGATAACGCCGTCTGGGGGGCTGTCATGCATTTTCATACATATATTGTGGTTCCCCATTTGACACATGCAGTAACGCTGGCGCTGATGTCTAAATACATAATTAAAATAACGCAGTCTATTTTCACACGATTCGTTCAAAATGGGACACCGCCGCTAATTTTTGCTAATAAATCACACCAGTGAGCGCAACTGTTTGTGTATTGCCATCAGGGATGGTATTCTACGCGATTTTTCGGAACTCGTAAGTAATCTACGTAAAAAACTGTATTCTACGTTTTCTACGGTAGAAAACCACTTGCAAGTAGAAAACTCTCAAACACCCGATAATTCACAGTATGAGTCATGAAATGCCATTCGCTGCGCTGATTAGGTGTATTTAAGTAACGGAAAATTTAATATAACAAAAAAAAAACGAAACACGAAGAAGCAAGAAAGAGTTTTTACGGACTACTTTGTTATTATCATTTTTTTTCACTTTTTCGTGAGTATTTATATATTTTACAATTGAAATTACAGGTTTCATATTTTTAAAACCAGTACTGGCATCCTTAGAACTTGAGAAGTTAGTTTCGAAAATCCTGAACATTAAAAACATTTATTTTTCGTCGTTGTTTCAATTTTCCTTATTTGGGGTAACTATGATCAGATTCAATTTTGAATAGTTTTGAAACTTTTTTGAACTAAAAATGTTAGATAATACTTTGATAACATGTTAGAGACGCTTCCCGTTCTCCTTGACTGCTTTTACTGCGGAGGATAGTCCTGTCCTTGCATTTAGCCGCGGTATGTACTGCGAGGCACTTTTATGCCATATGTAATTTTACCTTTCGATGATGAAAAACGTAAACGTTGGTCGCGAAAGTTGCTAGAAGTATTTTGTAAGTTGACAATCGTTGTAAAATTTTTGTGTTCAGAAAACGTTTGTTGATCTTTATGCAAGGCCTTTTCAACAACGAAAGTATCAATAGGCTAGCTCTAGCCTCCTACGTTCTATGCTCTAGCCAAGACAACATCCTGGCGTAGGGCAGGATGTTGTCTTGGCTATAGCATTAAACTGGACTTTCTTAACAAATATAAACTAATTAACATTGAATGTAATAAATTTGACTAAAAGTTTTTCTGGTTGATTGAGAAAATTTAATAACGAATTCGGAAAACATGTCAATGAATACGAAATGTTCAATATTCGACTAGTATAAAGTGCTTTTTCTAGCACTTGCTGAGAGTAAGAAATATAACGATCGAATTAATTTTGAAGTTTGGTCACCAAAACAATAAAAAATTTCAACCAATACAATATTGTTCAGACCTCGAATGACACAAGACTAAGATGTTATACTCAATTTCAGCAAAAGTAATCACGGAGTAATCAAGACTAAGATGTTATACTCAATTTCAGCAAAAGTAATCAAGGGTTATTTCAACTATTCATGAGAAGGGTAAAACTGATCAATGTTACCCCAGTGATCAATGATACCTCGTTTTACGGTACCTGGATTTGTTGTTTGTACTAGCTAGAAAGCCCTAGAATATTTTGCAAACAGGATGTATTTCTAATCCGAAAACTTAACACATCAAAAACAATTTCAATCGATGGAGATTAAAAGCAACGATTTTAAATGTCAAATTCGTTCTCAATTCACACAGAATAATCATCACAATTAAAAATAAATAATATTTTAAAACTTAAATTCCGTTTATTCTTCATGTAATTCACCACAAAAATCTCTTTGCAGGTTTTCGTAGAATACTCGTAGAATATTGGTTTTTGGTTAGGTATTCTACCAGAGGTATTCTACGTAGAAAACTCGTCGAAAACTACATGACGTTTTCTACATGACATCCCTGATTGCCATCTATTAAAAAATTGCTGAAACTATATTCACACCAGAACTAGATGTCGTTGCTTGGCTAAGACTATTAAAGCGGTTCATCGTCAGATGGAAATGTTAAAACAGCAAAGATCCAAAACAAAATTTTATTGCTTCCATTTGAGCCCTCAAAAATCCTAAACTTATCGGAAGTCAATTACTGGTGACTCCGCCTATCGTATTGCATTTTAAATTTGTATGATGATTTCTAAGAGATAACTTGCTTTTTGCAACCTTGAACCACCTTAATAAGTATTGTGCGCATCCGCTTTCAACCACACGGCTCTCGCCCTAATTTTGATCTGTTGTAAAAATCAACACAACGGGCTCATGGACGAATGGTAGTAAGACTCAATGGAGTTAGATAGGAAAAACATGTGTTTTGATAAAAATAGATAGCGTTTAGTGAAAGTAAGTATCAGAAAGATAGAATAAAATGTATAGAAGACATTTGATAGCTGTATTCTCGGTCAATGAGCAAAATACTCGGAGAAATTTCGATTTTACTACCACTGAAAAAGCGCCATCTCTTGCCATTGGACATGTTTACAGGTGTCCTATTACCTAATTTTTTCACACGATTTGTTCAAAATTTCGTAATCTTTTTCTGGGCGATTTTTTTTTGTGCGGACGCATCAATTGCGTAAAAAAAAACCAATGTACTCAAATTTTATTTTTACTGCGTGCGAAACATAGACGTCTTAACTAGCTGCGAGTAAAGCTGCGCCACCTATACGTGAGCGAACTCAAAATGTTTAGTCACTATGATCGTTTCCTTCAATAATCAAAAAATCATTGAAGTAAATTAATTTTCTGAATCTTTTTTCCAACTACATTTAAAAACCTAATAAGAAACGGAAAATGTTTTATAAATAAGTGATTGGTATATTAATTTATAGAATTTAGAATAGTTCTACACATAATTATAATATTTGTTTTTTTACAGTGAATTTCAACAGTTAACGTAGATTTCACTATGTAAGTATTATATGTTGTTCACTAATTTCCAGATCTAAGTTTTCACTGGTCTTTGACTAAAACCAAAAATGATTAGAACAAGATACCTGACTTCCAGTTTATTCATACATTTTGCCAACACACCCTTGCAACGGTTGGTACTGCCATCTGATGACTTAAATGCGCATAAAACTGGTTATCAGCAAAATCGATTTATTGTGCATAATCCGCCAGACAAAATTTGCCATCGTACGGAAAAAGTAGTTTTTAACGGGATGACAAGAGTAAGTTCGAGCGTTGTCATACTGGTAAATCACTTTTTTGTTCGTTTACTCGCTTTATGGTCGTATTTTGCACAGTGCTCCACTAAACCCGTCGTAATACTACTATGAAAACCCTTTCTTTTTTGTTACTAAATCAATTGTTCGCAGAAGAAAAAACGACTCGCAACACCCATTAGCTTCTAAACACACGGAATCCAAGGTCCTTACTTTTAAATTATCGCTTAGAAATGGTTTGATCACAGACAAACAGACGTGCCACTCGATGATGATTTCATCGACCAGAAAAATAACGATCATTGTGAAATTTTGCTTAGTGGGCAGTAATGCCGCTAGTGTCGCTATAAGCAAGCGTGCACATTCATTATCAAAGACAAAAACCGTCAGTTATGCCGCTGGTGTTAATTTAAGCTGGAGTGCATACCCATTAACAAAGACAAAAACCGTTCTACGAAAATAAGTTAGTAGGCAATAAGCTCAAATGGTGGCGCACGAGTGTAACGTTTCGAATAAGGACGAAGATTTTTCAGGATTTTTCTTTGAAGAGGCACGTCTGTTCGTTTGTGGTTTGATGATACTGACGGAAATTCTTTTTGCATTTTACAAGGAACTTCATCATCGAACAATACCTTTAATTCAGTGTAGTCGCTTGTTTTTTGTCACAAAATCAAACATTTTAACACAAGCAAATGTGTTTACCTTGGCTTAGTTTTTGATGTTTCCGATATTTCAAAAGCGACCAGCATTTACTACTAGAGCCATCTATTTGCAAACAGCGGGAGCTCAATTGAACATCATATATTTTTAAGGTAAAGTTTAGCATCGATATGCACAAATGCTCAGAACAGAAAAAAACATAAGCAAATAACAAAAATATTGAATTGTGTTATTTGCAAATATTGTTCTATTTTTATAATATATTTCTTTATAACAGCAAACTTTTTTAGCGTGCTTTTAGCACGCAACTTGACAGTGACAATTGTTGGCTTTAAAAAAAACAAAGCATCAATATCGATTGCTGCAGCTTCTCCGTCGAAAGCAGATTTATGTTACCGTTAACTGGGGTGACTTTGATCACCGGGGTGACTTTGATCACTGTACCTCTTTTTTGAAAATGTGGTAAAAAAGCGCTCGTAATGCTTGGGACATTTCGTAATCTTAACTGATTGCGTGGATATATGTTCGCATTGCTACTATTCATGCATTTCCTGCTATTTAAAGAGTGTTTTTCATGCTAAAATATTAATTGAAAATAAAGTGTATTTTTGGCGATTTTTGTTGCATACAAACAATCGGTTCAAGCAGATTCAAAACAACAAGTTGCAATACGTAAAGTTTTTTTATTTTTTTCCCAGATTAGTTCTTAAGATGAAGAAATATTATAACAATACATTTTATTGTTATTTTTGCAAGTTTTTCCTCAAAGGCAATGTTGAGTCCCAATATTCTCCATAACGATGTAATACGTTTCTTCTTAACAAAAACCCAAGACGTGAAGTAACATGCAAATTTGGCCAATTTCATAAGTCATATTCCTCGTGGACTAGTTTTTGATGATTTTAGACCACCTTCTCTCTCAGTGGATAATCATTCATATATATTCTAAAGATTTTGTATGAATCTTGTATATTCGCCATTATAAACTGTTCACGTAGAATGTGAATGGCCCCCAAATTGCTTTCCATATTTATAAACTCGTTTAAGTCGTTTAAGGCTGTTCAATTTAGTGAAAGTAGCAAAGTGTTACACCAAATTAATCAAAACAATGAAGTGATCAAAGTCACCCCGGAATTATGATTGGTGTAAAATTTTTAGAGCATATTTAAAAACAGCAAAATTGTTGCTAAACTTTTGAAGTAGTGACTGAATCTTTTTCAATGCATGCCAGTACTTATTTTAAAAACATCGAATAATATTGTTTTCAGTATATTCTGAAAATATTTGAGATACAATCAAAAAAATGATCAAAGTCACCCCAGTTTACGGTACCAACAGGAAAACCCTCCTGCCTGTTGTCTGGTGTGTGGAGTGAAAAACTGCCACCCACTTATGCTGTCAGGTTTTCTTCTCTCTTCTTGCCTCTGTACATAGGAGAACATTCTCATAAGCTGCTCTCCGGTACTCTCATCCGTTCTCTCTGCATCTCCAGATATTCTCCCAACATTCCTGTACATAATCAAAACATCATCCGCAAATCTAGATCAGTGTGTCAGTCGTAGATTATTTCGGAATGCTTTAGATTTATCAGTGCGTTTTCGGCTGCATCTAAACTTAAAGTCTTTGACTTTTAACTGACCGTGCACACAAATGACCTGCATTTGTGCATGACTTTTTTGTTCCTTCGAAGGGCATGCTGCGTGTGGGCATAACGAAGTGGGTCTACGATAGAACATATGTATGTGAACAGAACCACTTTTTGCTGTCTCGTTCGTTTGTTACGACGGGCGGCTGCAAACAGAGAATTGATATATTGGAGAGCGGTTCCAGCCGTCGCTTGGCATAGCAGCTGATTTCCACCAAACGATAAAGCTATGCCGCTCTCTGCGGACATGTTAGGTCAAACCAGCGGACAATCACCGCCGCTGGGACAGTGAGTGCTACATGTAATGTAATTTATGCGTTGATCTCAATTCTAATTAACTTTAAATGGCAACCCGAGCGCGAACGCGGTTACAGCTTCGAACAAGGTGAACGTGCGCAAGAAAAATCGCTTGGAAAGGTTTGTTGGATCTAATCTATGCGATGAGGGTGTTAACTTATTTAATTATTATGTTGGCAATTTGTTCTACAATGTACTACTGTACGAATCGATCAGAGAACAGACTTTACACGCTAGTTTGAAGAGTATTATTAATATTATCGCAAAAAGCAACATATTGAACATCCAAAACATCGAACATGGAGGAAAAATAAAAGCCCAATCGTCGAGAGCAGGTAGGTAGAGAACATGCTGGATAACTTCACTGTCGCGAGATGTGTGGGAATGATGCTTGAACTAAAAAATCGGAAAATCTCTCGATTCTCACACAAACCACAGCTGGCAACCAATACCACCAAGAAAAATATACAATTCAGTAACAGAGCAACCTGGTGTGGTGTACCATGTGACTGGTTCTCTGCAAAAAGTCTTTTGTTCCTCATGTAAAATGGATGTATCTCCCACACAGTGTGCGCGAAAGCGATACAATGTGCTCCAAATTTACCTTTACCGTACCTTACGTTACTTAGAGATTACTAAGACTTTTATAGGACTAGCTAAATAAAAAACAAAAATTCTAAGAAATGTGGACTTAAATTCATCTACAATTTATAATAAATGCTGCAATGACCATGATTATGACCACTTTCAGGTAGCGTCTCGCCGGTTGTTCCCCACCCAAAACACGCAACTAACATACTAATCCTATACACCAAAAGCCGTATGATGACCGGTTAGCAAATCTCGCTGGTGTGTACAGTTCGCTTAGTGCAGGCCTACTAGCCGAGAATTAACAGACTGAACAACATAATTGCATGTGAATGTTCCAGCCCTCCAACACATGCAAAACCGCAAGCATATTCAGTGTGTATACTAAAGTGACCATGCGTTTGTGAGCACCCCGGAGAGTAAGAGAGGCGCAGAGTGGGAGACGATTATCCGTTTTTCACCGCCCGACTGAGTAGAATCTAGCGCGTGGTGGTTCTAAGAGGCTGTTTTCCTTCGTGCTGCCTTATTGTGTTTTTTCATTCGCTATCTAGTGTCACGGTTTTTCCGTTTCTGCTCCGAGTGTAAGGGGGCCAGCCATTGTTGAAAAAGTGCAATTTTAAGAAGTTGGGACACTGCTGCCGTGTCGGTTGTTCTGTTGAATTCGTTATCTTCGTGTTTTTGTGCTTAGTGGAAACCAACGTTTCAGCTGTTTGTAACCAGAAGCGTGCAATTGTTTTAACTTAGTGAGAAAATTTATGAATTTGTTGTTGACGCACCGTTCAGAAAATTAGATGTATGTTATAAAGTTAGTGAAAAATATTTCAACAGTAGTGAATCTTTGCAGTGATTTGCAAACAGTTACCCGCATTCGCCAATTGCAACGAGAAACTTGTTCTCATTTTTCATCACTGAAAGCAGTCTATAATTTGATTAGCGCATAAGGTAATAACTTACATACGCCCGCGAAAATTCCGTGCTCGCTTTCCCTCTTCCAGTTTCAACGAATGTAAAAAAAAAACCACTAGCTTTTTGCCAGATGAAATGATACCGACCATACCTAATGAGCCTATTAATCTCCGTGAAAATACCTTGTAGCACAGGCAAATCCAGCCTAATTACTCCAGGAATATTTTATAGAGAAAAAAGGCTCTTTCCCAGGCATATTACGAACTTGTAGACAGAAAGCTTGAATACTGTTAGAGTCGGTTAAGCAAAATAGCCTCCGAAGAAAATAGATAAACTTGACATCGTCAACGCCTGAACGGATTCGGTGGAAGCAGTCGGGACGAAAATATCGATTGGTTTGCGACAGCATTTTCGCTACAGCAGGTGGCTCTGTGGGGAAACTAACATGTAGGTGGTACTATGAGAGGTCTAGAAAAAAAATCCTAGCCCATTTTGCCAGTCAATTAGTGATTCGCCTTTTACGTTCCAATCTTAATTTCAAGATCGAGAGGCTATTGCCATCGCGAAATTTACCGTTTCTCGTCAATTAAAAATACAGCTTTGATATCTGCGTTGCTCGGGCGACGACACTATATTTGAACACGTAAAATCACTTGATAGCATGGACCTGCGAAATTGATAGTTCAATTTCAGTCTGGTTATGCTGGGTGCGGGGGGCCTGCCTACTTCTTTACAGATGTTAAAACAGACGTAATTGAAAATTACCGATTGACTGGACTGTGGACAAACACGATGGCTATCAAAGTTTTGATGATGCGTAAAAGTAAAAATATTGTCAATTAATTAGCAGATAGTGAGGCAATACGTACTACGCACTTTATATTGATAATTATCTGAAACTTCTGATTTGTTCGTTGTTTATTCCTTATGCGGGAGTTGCAAACAACATTAGTTACTATGTTTTATTACAGAACACCTACAAATTATAGCCATTGTAAACGTACAATGCAATGTAGGCAAATTGTAGTCTAGATTTTCGTAGAAATCGAGAAGAATTTTAAAAACATTGATTAGATTGAAAATGCTCGACTGGCATGATACTATATACGACAATCCGCAGTTGAAGGTCATGCTCAGGCAATTGAATGAATTGCAAGCAGCTGGGTGACAACTTGGATAATCAACCTATTCCGGATTGTTTAGCCATTTTCGCTCAAAATTTTCACTATGACAATTAGGCATTTTTAGATTTCAATAATATTTTTAGTTGTTTATTTGCCATTTTTAGAGGTTATTGAGCCATTGTTGAGGTGTTTAGGATATTCATGTCATATTTGTTATGGCATTTCTAGGAATTTAGCTCCTTTCTTGAAATATTTTTAAAAAAAGTGACATGATTAGACCATTTTTACTATCATCTTCATGCAGCTTTCTAGGCTATTTTTAGGACGTTATAAATTATTTTTGAAATATTATTGGGACATATTTGAATCATTTTTTGATTATTTTTTTTTTGTAATTGGGTCATTTCTGAGGTATTTTCATACACACAATGACATGTTCATAACATCCCGATCAGTCAAAAATATCAGGATTATACCAAATCTTCATATTTTGTTACGAACCTTTTGTATCAACTTGTGTTCTAAACTTGGTCTCGGTGATAGTTAAAATATCAAAATTCCTATTTAAAATTACTTACTGTCTATTATAAATTATAGCAAGTTTTGTAAGGTTTTTGGCAGAAAAAGATCTGAATTAGTTAGAATGCACAATAACCTTTAACCTTTTGTTAATTGAATAACAAATTTTGTTATAAATTTGCTTTAAAAAAACACACTTTTGAACTACTGAAAAGGTTTAATTTTTTTTCCAATTATGGGCTATATTGAGAACATTAATAACAATTTTAGGAGTTTCAAGAGATATTAGGAACATTAATAACAATTTTAAGAGAACTCTTTTCAAATATTTTCAGAATTATTCTACAATTCTTCAGTTTTTTATTTTCAAAATTTAAAAAAATATCAAATTTTTTTAAACATATTTAAGAAACTTTTCGAAACTGTTTTTAGACATATTTGCGTAACTTCTAAGACCTTTAGGCCACATCTAAACCAAATAAGTTGCAACTATTTTAAATATGTTTGAAACATTTTAGAAATAATTGATTGACTCTTCTCGAAGTTCTGGGAATTTATATTAGTTTTCTGAAACATTCATCATTGCATCTCTGATAAATTTCAAAAAAAATATATTGGAGCATGTCTAGACCCTTTAACTGGAATTTTTGGAACATTTCCTGCACATTTTACCAACAATTTCTGGACATATTTAGATCTAATTCCATATACCGTTGGCACTTTTCAGAAACATTTACGGAACATCTTTTTTTAAAACATTATCGATGCATGGATCCAAGGATAAAACCCCATGCCGGCGACAAAGAGATTGCGGGTTTAAGTCTCATCTAGATGGGGTATATTTTTTCAAGCCTGTGTCACATTTTTTAATTCGCTTATCTTTCGCTTCCTTAACTACATTCACAGTCTACTTCAATGAATTCTCGATACACTTTGAGACATTTATAGAAAGGTTTTGTGATACTTTAAAAAGGTTTTATCCTGCTATAGCTATTATATTAAACACGTTTGACAATTTTAAGAGTTTTAACGTTTTTAGACATTATAACAGTGACAGATAACTCTTAACATGAACCGGGACGGCATCCAAGCATGGAAGGAACGATGGCTTCCTCCCACATACTACCGCATTTCGGGAGTGCCTCATTAAATATCATAAATTAATCGACTAACCTTCAATTCTTTATTGTCGATATGCTAACCCAGTACCGGACTACCTAGTTTTATATATTTGCACCTTTGGTTTTAGCGTGAAAGTTCTGAAACGTTTTTATCTCGCCCTTTTTCACATCACTATTTTTTCTCTCCTGATTACATTTTCACGCACTAGAATATTTTCCACGAATACCAGCACGAACGAGTCGCGTAACCATTCTAACTACGTATACTTTTCTCTTAACACTAATAAACATCGCGATCGTGTCTAATTTTTGCGAAAAATCGGCCGAAATGAACTAAAACTTGCTTCAAAATTCAAGCGCCTCGCAAAATTCCGGTTTTTGCTTTTTTCTAGTTTCAAGTCAACTGCGTGTATCTGCGCCAGTGTTGTCAGCAGTGCCAGCAGCAGATATCATTATTGTTTGATTTTAGCCTCATAACTATTGTGCGTCATTTTGGGAATGTTAATAATTCTTTGCTTGCGCAGCTCGAACAAAGATGAAAAGTATTCTTTTAAGATGGAAAATTTACACTAGAAGGTTAAAAACAGCATGATTGTTATTGTGTATGGGAAGGATTATGGATGAGCACATCGTATGATTTATATTAAGCTAGTTAGAGATGCTTTATGTAATTTAGAACTGTATGGTCATTATACGGGGGGTCAAAAGAATTTCACCGAAAAATGAATCAATTTTGACAAAACGAGTTTCATTTTATTGGGAAGCTATCCTGGTTTCCTAATATTAATTGAGAACTCGACGCTACCAACGGACACCGAAAATATTCCGAATTTTAGGACTGTAAGTAAAAATCTACATTTTTACAACGCATAGAAGTTTTTCTGACATCTCGTTTCTTCTAGGTTCAAATGTTATCAATAAACTAGAATTCATTACGAGCTCATTGGTATTCAAAGGTTGAAAATTCGTCAAGGGACCATCGAGATACGAATTAACTAAAAACGGGTGTTGTTTTTGGCAGTTTTTCCCGTTGGGTACAATTTTCCTTGGGCTCACAGCAACCTCGCAGAACTCATGGGTGTTTGGGCCTTACTATACCAAGCAACTATTGCAAACTATTTTTGCTGAAAATCTATCAGGACTAACATTTGAAAAGATTTGGAGTATTTGAACCTCTTTCTTATAAATCAATAAAAAAGAACGAGAGAAACAGAAAGGTTTTCAATGAATAACCCCTAGAAAAATTATCGAAACTTTCATTTAAAATTATTCAAAAAATTAAATTTAGGATCCTGCACTGAAAAAATATAATTTAAAAAACCAAAAGATCTCTTAAATATATATTTCATTTCAAATTTTTTTCAAGTGAGGTTCTTAGATAGACAATTCAGTTGCTTGAAGCTCTTCAGAACAAACAACAGTGGGCACTCTCAAAAAAAAGTTTTTCTAACAGAAACTTTTTCGTGTACCCAACAGTAAAAAACTGTAAAAAACATACTTAAATAATTCATATCTCATCATTCTGTGCCGAACACGCATCAGCATCGGTTGTGCTTCGAAATCGCTCCAATAAATTTCAATACGTGTGTGCAAGTGGTGGCATTTTTTGACCGGTGTCTTTTGTCTAGATTGCTGTATCGCAAGGTCAAGCGCCTTTGTGTTACTGTGTCGCTTTGTAGCTGCCTGCTGTCGAACGATTTGATGGTGAGTGCAGTGCACTCCAACACGAAGGAGCAAAAGAAAGGAAGGTACGTGCTTCTTGTCTGTCCCATCGGCGCGCTAGGTTTAGCGCGATGGATGTAGACCCCCCACCTCCCGCACCTCCATCCTCGAATCCCCTCGACCCTGTCCCTCCTGCCCCCCTCCTAATATTAATTCCTCAGCTCCCCCCCGTGTCAGCTTGTATCCAGATGGATCGACTCTTCCGGTGGCAGTTTACCTCAGGCCTAAAGCGGGGCCGAAATCGAAATCTTTAAACATTCTACAGATTTCGAAAGACCTGACGTCACACTTTGAAGCTGTGACTGAAATTTTAAAAATCAGGCCGAACAAGCTCCGTGTCGTGGTCAATGACCTTAAAGAGGCCAACGATATAGCTTGCTCCGAGCTTTTTACACGGGAATACCGTGTCTATGTACCCGCTAGAGATGTGGAGATCGACGGTGTCGTGACCGATTCGAGTCTGTCCGTCGAGTGTATATTGAAAAGTGCTAAAGGGTGCTTTAAAAACAACACATGTCCCGATGTGAAGGTGCTCGACTGCAAGCAATTGCGGTCGGTATCGATCGTCGGTGACAAAAAAGTTTACACTCCGTCAGACTCGTTTCGAGTTACGTTCGCCGGGTCTGCACTACCAAGCCACATCTCGATCCACCGGGTTCGTCTCCCTGTGAGGCTATACGTTCCCCGCGTCATGAACTGCACTCATTGCAAGCAGTTAGGCCATACAGCCGCCTACTGCTGCAATAAGGCACGTTGTGGCAAGTGTGGGGAGACTCATGCGGAAGACTCTTGCAGTGTTAGCGCTGTAAAGTGTATTCACAGCGGGGAAAATCTGCATGAGCTCTCGACATGTGCGGTGTACATGCAGCGCAGGGATAAAATAAAACGGTCTCTCAAAGAGCGTTCAAAGCGTTCCTACGCTGACATGCTGAAGAAGACCGTTACCACTTCTCCCGTTACTTCGAACCCCTTTGATCTGTTGTCCTCTGATGAAACCGATTCTGACGTTTCACCAGAGGGAACATCTTATGCCAATCCTGGGGAGTCTAGAAAGAGGAAAAATATTTCCTCTCCTAAACTTCCCCGAAAAGGTCCTAAGATTTCCCAAAGCGAAATGAATGGTACAAACAAACCTAAAAGTGCAGCGGAAAAACCGAAGCAAACCCCTCCTGGGCTTGCAAATTTAAAGTCCCAGAAGGAGCTCCCAGCACTTCCTGAAACATCTAAAACCCCAGTTGTTCCTTTTGCACATCCAGTTGAAAAATCAAATGCTGGACTGGTGAAATTTTCTGACATTGTGGACTGGATTTTTGAAACATTCAATGTACCCGATCCAATAAAAGATTTTCTCACAGCATTCCTCCCAACAGTTAGAACATTTTTGAGCAGTTGACTGCTCAATGGCCCCTCCTTGCAGCGATCGTATCCTTCGATGCCTAATTCATCTGCTTATGTGAAGGATTCTATCTCTGTCTTACAGTGGAATTGTAGAAGTATTTTACCAAAAATTGATTCGTTTAAAGTTTTGATAAATAAAAACAAATGCGATGCATTTTCCCTTTGTGAAACTTGGCTAACTTCGAATACTGATCTAAACTTCCATGGTTTTAATATTATTCGCCTTGATCGAGACACCCCATATGGAGGAGTACTTCTAGGGATTAAGAAGTGCTATTCTTTCTATCGTATTAACCTCCCCTCGATTCCAGGCATCGAAGCTGTCGCATGTCAAATGACAATACAAGGTAAAGAGCTTTGTATTGCCTCAATATATATTCCTCCCAGAGCACAGGTTGGGCAACGGCTGCTCTTTGATTTAATAGAACTTCTTCCCTCGCCACGTTTGATTTTGGGAGACTTTAACTCTCATGGCGTGGCTTAGGGAACCTTCTAATGATAACCGCTCCTCTTTAATTTATAACCTTTGCAATAACTTCGACATGACTATTCTAAACAACGGTGAAATGACACGTGTCCCGAAACCACCAGCGCGCCCAAGCGCTTTGGATCTCTCTTTATGTTCGACGTCGCTACGGTTGGATTGCACATGGAAGGTAATCCTCGATCCTCACGGTAGCGACCATTTGCCTATTCTTATTTCAATTACCAACGGGTCAACTCGCATGCGGCCAATTGACATTCCGTATGACCTCACACGGAATGTTGATTGGAAGTTATACGAGGAAATGGTTTCAGAAGCTGTCGAGTCGATTCAACATCATCCACCACTTGAAGAATACAACCTCTTCGCGGGCTTGATTCTCGACGCCGCGTTGCAAGCCCAAACGAATCCCGGCGTAACGATCAAAGAACGGCCTCCCACTCCGTGGTGGGACCAAGAGTGCTCCGATGTCTACACGCAAAGATCCGACGCGTTTTTGGCCTATCAGAAGAAAGGTATACCTGGCGACTATATACGGTATTCATAGCTTGATACTAAGCTTAAAAGCTTGGCTAAAGCAAAGAAACGCGGATATTGGCGTCGGTTCGTGAACGAGACGTCGAGGGAGACATCGATGAGCACTCTTTGGAACACAGCCCGAAGAATGCGGAATCGCGTTACGGTCAACGAAAGCGAAGAGTCTTCAAGTAGGTGGATATTTGATTTTGCCAGGAAAGTATGTCCGGACTCTGTTCCTGCGCAAAACTTTGTTCGCGATGCGTCTCCGGGCCACGACGCGATAGAATCACCTTTTACGATGGCAGAATTTTCAATTGCCCTCCTGTCCTGTAACAATAACGCGCCTGGGTTAGATAGAATCAAATTCAACTTGTTGAAGAATCTACCCGACAATGCCAAGAGGTGCTTGTTGAACATGTTCAATAAGTTCCTGGAGCAAAATATTGTACCGCAGGATTGGAGGCAAGTGAGGGTGATCGCCATCCAAAAACCGGGAAAACCAGCCTCAGATCACAACTCCTATAGGCCGATTGCAATGCTATCCTGTATCCGGAAATTGATGGAGAAAATGATACACCGTCGTTTAGACCACTGGGTCGAATCAAATGGTCTACTGTCAGATACTCAATTTGGTTTCCGCCGTGCCGAAGGGACGAATGATTGTCTTGCGTTGCTTTCGACAGATATCCAGCTGGCGTATGCTCGCAAAGAACAAATGGCGTCTGCGTTCTTGGGCATTAAGGGGGCTTTTGATTCCGTTTCTATTGACATTCTTTCGGGCAAACTTCACCGACAAGGATTTTCTCCAATTTTGAACAATTTTTTGCACAATTTGTTGTTCGAAAAGCACATGCATTTTACGCATGGCGATTTGGCAACTTTTCGAATTAGCTACATGGGTCTTCCCCAGGGCTCATGTTTAAGCCCCCTTCTTTACAATTTTTATGTAAATGACATCGACGAATGTCTGGCAAATTCATGCACGATAAGACAACTTGCAGACGACAGCGTGGTTTCTGTTACAGGAGCCAAAGCTGCCGATTTGCAAGGACCATTGCAAGATACCTTGGACAATTTGTCTGCTTGGGCTCTACAGCTAGGTATCGAATTCTCTCCGGAGAAGACTGAGATAGTAGTTTTTTCTAAGAAGCATGAACCTGCTCAGCTCCAGCCACAATTAATGGGTAAAACGATTTCTCAGGTTTTGGCACACAAGTATCTTGGTGTCTGGTTCGACTCTAAAGGCCCAGGTGCCTTTAGTCACCACCTGTTGTCACATTAGGTATCTGATAAAAAAAAGCCAACAAAGAGTGAATTTTCTTCGTACAATAACCGGATCATGGTGGGGAGCACACCCGAGAGACCTTATAAGGCTTTACCAAACAACGATATTGTCGGTAATTGAGTACGGGTGTTTCTGCTTCCGCTCCGCAGCAAACACACATTTGATCAAACTGAAGCGAATACAATATCGTTGTTTGCGTATCGCCTTAGGTTGCATGCAATCGACCCATACGATGAGTTTGGAGGTCTTAGCCGGAGTTCTACCGTTGAAAAACCGCTTCTGGAGCCTGTCTTCTCGTATTCTTATCAAATGTGAGGTCTTGAACCGTCCTGTGATTGAAAATTTTGAAAGGTTAATCGAACTTAATTCTCAAACCCGTTTTATGACATTGTATTTCAGTCACATGTCACAAAATATTAACCCTTCTCCGAATATTCCAAATCGTGTCAACTTATTGAATACTTCTGATTCTACTGTGTTTTTCGATACATCCATGATAGAAGAAACTCGTGGAATCCCGGATCATTTACGCGTGCAGCAGATCCCCAAAAATTTTTTACAATAAATATCGAAACATCAACTGCGACAATATGTTCTACACTGACGGATCACTCATCGATGGGTCCACTGGCTTCGGTATCTTCAATAACAATTTAACCGTCTCCCATAAGCTCGATAATCCTGCTTCTGTTTACGTCGCAGAATTAGCTACAATTCAGTACACCCTAGGGATTATCGAAAAAATGCCCACGGACCATTATTTCATCTTTACGGACAGTCTTAGTTCCATTGAGGCTCTCCGAACGATGAAAGATGTTAAGCACTCTCCGTATTTCCTGGGGAAAATACGAGAACATCTGAGTGCTTTATCCGAAAAATCTTCTCAGATTACCTTAGTGTGGGTCCCTTCTCACTGCTCGATACCGGGCAATGAGAAAGCGGACTCTTTGGCTAAGGTGGGCGCAACAAACGGTGAAATTTATAAAAGACCAATTGCTTTTAATGAATTTTTCGCATTTGTACGTCAGAATACGATCATCAGTTGGCAAAATTCTTGGAACAGGGGGTACTGGGTAGGTGGTTACATTCCATTATACCCAAGGTATCGACGAATCCGTGGTTCAAGGGGTTGGATGTAGGTCGAGATTTCATTTGCGTGATGTCTCGGCTTATGTCCAATCACTATAGATTTGATGCGCATCTCCGTCGTATTGGGCTCGGAGAAAGCGGTATCTGTGCCTGTGGTGAAGGTTATCACGACATAGAGCACGTTGTTTGGTCATGCCCTGTCCACCGTGGCGCCAGGTCTAAATTAGTAGCTTCCCTTCAGGCCGGAGGTAGACGGCCAGCTGTTCCTGTTCGTGATGTCTTGGCGAGCCGTGACATACCCTACATGACCCTTATATACATTTTCCTAAAATCCATCCATGCCCCAGTCTAGTCCCGTTCCCCTCCATCTACATCCAACAAAACGACAAAAACACGTTTGAACCTTAAGCAGAGGTTTTGGAATCAACAACTGCACCCCACACGAATTCACCAGGACCCGAGAACCCGAGGCCTTCAGTGATATCTTGGCTCAGCGGCACATACCATAGGCCACTTGAACACCAGCGAACAACAACAACGAACCATAACCAGCAACTAGCCCCCGCACAATACCTTCAGGACCCGAGAATTACAAGCCCCTCTTCCAGCTCATGACATCGTGGCTCAGCAGAACAAATCCATACATGCTGCATATTCATGGCCATTCGAAGAGCATCAGACGACCATCAAACTACAAAACAGTGATTGAAAAATACATCCTAGTTTTAAGATAGACTTAATTTCAGCTCGTAGTCGGCAGCGAGGATAAAAAATTTGCTTTAAGATTCTAAGTCTTCAGATATAATTGGCGCCGTTAAACATTAAATTGTATTTGTGCCGTGTCAAATAAATGATATGAGAAAAAAAAATTCATATCTCGACGATTCCTTGACGGATTTTTGATCTTTGGGTACCAATGAACTCGGAATGAGTTCTACTATATTAGAAACATATGGACTTAAAAGAAACAGGATATCAGAAAAAGTTCAACGTGTTGCAAAAATGTACATTTTGACACACAATTTAAAATTTCGAAACATTATTTACTGTGAGATAAGTTTAAGCCGCAATACGATGAATTTCACACTAGCATTGCACACTAGTTCCACGTGGCGGCAGCATTCTACGCTAAACATTCCTCCAATCAAAAGCCCTTGACCTTCTAAACAACTTTTCTGAAGACCGCAAATTTCTAGGAAATCAGAATCCTGAAATAAGTTAAGGTCAAACTTGACAAATTGACTAGTGGTGGAGATTTACACTGAAGTGTCCACCATCCAGAAGCCCTCGATCTTCTGAACAATTTTACTTCATACCGCACCTTTCTGTGAAATCGGAATCTACATAGCAGAAGAAATCTGTACTAGGCTGTCCTTAAACCGAAATCAAAATCGCGGGGGGTTAAAGTACGAAGAATTGCGTGCATAATAGCGCCAACGCGCACTAAGCAGTCCACCATCCAGATGCCCTTAGCTTTTTGAACAAGTTTGCTGAAGACCGCAACTTTCTCGGAGAACGGAATCTTGAGATAAGTTTAGGACACAATACGGCGAATTTCGTACTCACTAGCTCCACTTAGCGTCGGAATTCTACACTAAACTGTCAACCAATCAAAAGCCATTGATCCCCTGAACAACTTTCCTCAAGACCTCAACTTTCTAGGTTATCGGAAGCATGAGATATCTACCTATTACAGGTGATGCTAAACTGTTTGCTTTTTGCAATACTCCGTTAAGCGATCCAAACTAAGGGCGGGTACTGTAACGTCCTAATTAATAAAATGTTGGTTGTAAGTTGTACTTCAGAAATTTTGATCTTTACTAAAATGTTATCTATGGACGAATTGTAACTGAAAAAAATTACTACTTTTGTTTAGGCTTGTCGTTTCTCCTCAGAGGATCACTAATGTATGAAAAATCATTCACCGAGGAAACAACTGCTCACAAACCGGTCAGCAATTCGACGCACGTGCTTCAAGAGAGCAGGGAATCGTGTATTTCCAAGGAACTTGCAAAGAAAAATACCCCATTTCACATCTGAAATAGGTGAGCTTCCTCACACAAAAGGACAGTACGCATAATAACTATACAACAGAGCTCGCTGCAGTGCTTTTACAGTGAGTCTCATATGTCAAATATGGGGAGCATCTAGGTAGGAAAGTAGATTGCGTTTGTTTTTCGCAAAAAAAAAAATAAATGAAAACTTTATCATGGCTAGAAAACTCTTCAATTCCTTCACTGTAGCTGGTAGCTACAACAGCTGTAGCTGGTTCTGAACAGCTTCTACACATCCCAGGCAATGGCAGGATAACTGGGGCGGAAACGACATGTCCCAGAAACTTCAGCGTGTCACGACCTAATTCGCATTTGGCGACGTTTATCGCAAGATTGTGCTGTTTGAGCCTTTTAAACAGTTGATGATGTTCGCAATGTTCTTCGGGAGATGACGATGTAGGGAAATACGAAATCTAACCCTCGGGCGACCTCGTGAAAGTTTGGAGAGTTTGAACAGCTTTCCGTAACCCGATGGTCATGAAGGAGACTCGAACAAGCCGGGCGGCGCCTTCTTCACCATAAGGAGTAGGCTGGCCTAGTTGCTGCTGGACGGCGACAGATTCCCACCTTCATTAAATGCTCGATTTCGATACGAGCGGCGTCGAGGTTTGGCATAAACAGGTTAACCGGTCATTACAATTCGGTGCACGATCGAAGATTGGCTAACTGTTCCCGGAGGGGCCAATCGGGTGATGCTAGGAAATTCTGCACTAAAGACCTTATTGAATAGTCGCTAATGAGTAGTATTGTCAATAAGGCGGTTTCGTTTCAAATCGGTCAACAGATCAAAGTTGCATATTAAAATCCGCCCCGATTATGCCCGACGCAACGTCGGCGATTATGAAAGTGCACAAAAACTGGCAGCGGAGACCGAGATTCAGATTTTGATTAACACTTTGATTAACACAATAGCAGTCCCGTTTGCGGTGAATAATTTCTTTTATCGACGATGGTGGTTTTGTCTGCCGCGTTTTCCTTTGAAGCGAATACCGCAACTGGTGCTTGTGCCGGCAATCTTGGCGCCCACATATCGAGCAACACCGCAACCCCCAGAAAATCCCCAGCTACCCGTTTCGTCTCATTGTAGAGTTGACTGGATTATTCCCCCAATCATAGTAGCGCGGGCAAAACCAATCATGTTATTGGAATAATCAAGAAATAACATTTACCACCCACTACCTAATTATTTCCACATGTTTACTTCTTGATTGACTTTAATTTCCAATACTATAAAGATTGTTTTAACTCTGAAAAAAAAATCATGTTTTAATGTGCGTAAAAGGATAATCATGCGTCAAATTGACTCCCAACTTATGAATAATTGAAAATGCATGTTTTACATCATGAATTATCGCTGAATGGACAGTACGGTGCTACCACATCGATAAATTATAAAAACCAGAGCTTAGGTTTCAATATTCCTTAATTGATTTATAAAAAACGAGGGAAAAACCGACGCACTGTTAGAAAAACATTAGCAATATTGCTGAAAGCGAGGAGTCACGTTGACGCAGAATATTTTTCCAGGATTAAAATATAATTTTAATTAGAAACAGATTTATTCGAAGTTCGAAAAGAGAATCAAATCCTTTGGAGCTGTATAATTGTATAATTGAAAACGGATATTATTTTAATGAAAGGATGCTGAAAAAAAAAATTTCGTTCAATTTAACTAACATGAGTGAAATTTTTATGTATAGAGAACAAATGCATTTTTGCGACGTAATGATCGTACAATTCAAAACATTACGCATACCGAATGCGCGTGATGAACAGTAAAAACCCGGTCAGTTGAAGGCCGTCCAGAAACACACTGGCAAAAAACAATGCTCCACAATTAGCTCCATCGGCGAACGGGCAGGTTACGTACGACGGCACTACTGTCGACGAGGTAAAAAGGCTATCTCGGTTCTCTTCAACAACGCATCTCTCACATGTGATTGTGTACACCCCAAACAGGCAAACCTGTGTGACACTGAATTTTTCCAGAACACTTATAATTATCATCGGCCCTGTTGAACTACAATTTTTACACAGCCGCTGATTAAACTGGAGGACAAATGAGCAAATAATTGCGACAAGAATGACAACAATAAATCCATCTATGGCCCTCAGACACACTGATAACGGATTGTTCTCCCTTCACGCTACTACGTGCTCCGTAGTCGTTGCCCCAGTGCTAGCACGGATGTCGTAAACTGTAACTGCATGAGAATGCCCTGATGTAATCGCAACTTTTCCGTAGTGCAGTGGCAGTTGCCATTTGTGAACAATTGAGATTTACAACTATAGGAAAGTGATTTAGATGGGCTATTTAAATTGAATTGCACTACAGAGATTGGCTAGCGATTGGATTTTTAGAGCGCTAACATTCAAGATAAAGCGACATGCGTTCTTGTCGAAAATATGTGATAATAAAGCCCCGCCCACGCAGATGTCATTCCTCTACCCATCACTGCCGACACACGTTATCAATTTAACTACACGACCGGAATCTCGCTCTCGCAAGCGAGCTATCATTACTGTTTCAATTGCCGTAAATCTGTTTAACCGCTCTCACAATCTTCTGTGACAACGCACTAATCTAATCTTTACGCGGCCACTTTGACGCAGCTGAAACCTGAAACGTATGCGCCGGGGGAGGAAAAACAGGGCACCACATAATATTGCTGGAAAAACATGCTCTTGAATCATTCTCATCATTTATTGAATTCGGTTAGCAAATTGGTTCTCCCCTGTGTGGTTCATTTCAAATCTAACACCGCACCAACATTATGCCAATTGCCAACTATATTAGCATAACCAATGCTCTACGTGCGTACGGCCACAGTAGTTGCTCTTAACGCCACAAATCGCCACCACGCGACGGGGAGCGGCATTGTCATCATTCTTATCATTTACTTTGCATATTCGACAGCAAACCTCTAAGCTGTACCTTGTCGTGAGGTAATCGGCGCTTGTCCGAGAGGGGGAAACAGTTGCACACTTTAAGAATGGGATCCAGTAAGATAAACGCAAGCAGCGAAAGCGGGTTTAAAATCTATTTTTATGACACAAGTAATCTACGTTGTTGTTCGGTACATTGCAAATTTACGGGATATTTTCGGATAAACTTGAACAGCGGCAAAGAGGATGCTGCGCAAAAATCAATGCAGAACACTTTTCCGATACTGTTTGGTAAATTGTTTAATAGATAGACTGTATCACCTCATTGCATTTAAATTTTTTCGTCATTCCCGAATTGCATAGTAGCTCAGCAACATCGTTCGTGTACGAATACGATGCCGTTACAAAAGCAAATCAAAGTGAGCGATTTGCACGCAAGGTTACGGAAACAAGTACTGCTCAATCTTGTATGCAATCTAATACAATGTGTTATCATCAACTCTTGCGTGACAAAGCTACACTTTGAATCGATTGAGTATTCACAAAACAAACTGATCGAACCAAAGTATCAAGTAAAGCTCGCTCACACTACGTATAATAATAGTATACTAACATACACCGCATTGATAAATAAGATAAGAGGGAAATGATAATAACTCCTGCAGCTTCATTGCATGTCTTCAAAATGAATAGTCATCATCACCGAATCTTACGTTTCCGTGCCGTTCTTGGAAAAATAACTGATCAATCGATTCAATCGTAAAAATTACAAAACACAAAATCGTCAGTTCCGTTCCATCCATGCTTTCTTCTCCTTCGATACGATAATTACTTGCTTAGCAGAGACGTAGTTCGCGGCGAGATTCTCATACAGCGAACAAATATTCAATGTACGAAACAAGAGACTCGCTAATATAATTTCAAAGTTTGTTACTATTTGCGCTCTATCTGGCTTTATATAATATCTTTTTAGCCACCTGATCTTTAAAAACAAAATTGACTGTATAATTTTATGACAATATTAACACTGTGTTGAGTCTTTGTCCAGACTATGTTTATGAGGCCATAAACCACCTATGCTCATAGCAAATCAGGGTGTCATTGTATTTGAACATTCCAAAAACTCATGAGATATTACCTTTTAAATTTCGCCCTAATTCCAATTCGAGCCAAGTATCACATTAATTTATCATCCCCAATTCCACCTGCTGTAGAAAACAAAGCTCCCACTATATAAACATCCATCTAATCACCTTTCCCATTAACAAAATAAAAACAATTGATTCTTGTTCAACATACCATGCGTCTCCTTCGGACACCGTCGTGTTATGAAATGCTACCCACGCGTACGCATGCATATCATCGAATCGAAATGATTGATGCTATTGCGATTGGATTTGACTTCGTTATAGTCAATCTCATCACACCCACCCACTTGGCCGCTTGCGTACGCAAATCGACCCCACCATATTGCGCTGCTTTTCCGAGGTATAGGAAAAAAAGGAGAAAAAAGAAAATGAACATCATCCGCTTTCTCACTATTTTAGTATACCCCAACAAAGTACACCCATGATTAAAGAGAAACTTTCCGATTGGAAGTAAATTTTATTTCTCTTTCTTCTTGCTTACAGATAAAATATATATGCCAACTGAGCGATTGCGGAAGGAGGAGATAATTCCACGCGATCTTCACTTAATATTCGTCAGTTAAAACAGATCGTATAGTGATGTGATGAAAGCAACCCATCAGTAGGTTTTCCAGTGCAAACAAATTAAATAAATGCTTATTCATCGATATAGCGCCGAATAAATAAAATATTTCTTCCCGAAATAAACATTGCCTTCAAGTTCGCGTACTGCGTTTCGTCCCAGACTGCGGCCAAATACTATATAATAATAATACATTCCAAGTGTGAATGAAAATTTACTGTCCTGTGTCAGTGTCAATGCCAGCGCGCCAGTGCTGCCGCCAATTTGGGAGAAGCGAAGAAGCGGCACGTTCAGGTTCATCTGAGTGATTGCGCGGTATATTTGTGTATGTGGTGGAAGCGATAGGCAAGAAGTGGCGTGGGTACTAATTTGCGTTTTTTCGGTGAACCAGATGCGCGTTGTGTGCCGTCCGAAGGAAGAGCAATAAACGGGGACTGCAAGATTGGCCCGTAACCTGAACTGACAGCAAACATTGCCAGACTTTGATTACAGCTATAAAGTCTTAAGTGGTAAGTTTCATTTCGTCTGTCGACGAAACGTAAGCTAAGATGATGTTTTATATTGTTATAACAAAATAAAAACAAACTCAGCATTTCCTCGCATTGTGAGAATTAAAACGTGATTGATTGATAAGGATTTGCGCAGAAAGTCATCACCCAATCATTGAGTTATTTGTTTCAGAATTCCAAATCAAGAAGTTCTATGAAAATCAAGCGACATTTATCTTGCAGGGATTTTTCGTGTCAATTTCCTTCAGCCAGAAAGTTGCTAGCAGAAGGACAAAAAACTTTTTCTTGGCTTCTCGCCATTTCGGCTCATCGGTATCACGCTACCACAGCTAATTGATCCTCGTGCTAATCAAGAAAAAACTATCCTCAAGAAAGTCCTCAAGACAGATTTAAAGACAAGTTAGCTGATTTTATTTATATTTGCGTTTCATACAATGTCAAAGCAAAGTTGCTCAAAACCCACTAATTACTTGCCGTTAACCACCAGTGTAGATTGACTGGAGTGTTGTCACAGCCTACACATCAATTCAAAACAAGCCAATATCCAGTTGCTGTCGGCCGAGCCCGCGATGCAAAATGCTTCCAAAACAGTTAATTACGATTTAATAGCTGCCATTATTTTCGAACCACAGTTTCAATTATATGATCAAATGTTTAATTACTTTGCACTGGCTGCAATCTTCGACCCTTTCTAGCCCGAATAGCAACTGGTCCTCACATCACGTGCAACAAGCTAACGCCGTATAACTATTACCAATAAAAATGGATAAATGAGTCGCTATCAAACAGGTCTACACATTACCACACTCGACTCATGTCAAGCTATTCGATACTTCGGTGAAGAGGATCGTTAACTCAATGCATCTCGAATGATCCGAGCTAACATTTAATGCTGAATGAACCTGGATTATTGCATCGTTACGACCAATTAAGACTAGTCTGTGCTTCAATTTGGCAACAGAGATGTGAATATTCATACACTAAGATAAACGTATTTACTTCCCGTTTTATTTAGAATTTGCTGACCCGGTAGACTTCGTCTCGCTCATTTTAACTCTGTATTTAATTAATTTTAAATTAATATCACATACTTCCAAAGATTGACCTTGCGATTTATTTATAGTCTGCATATGCATGACGAATCGAATATTGGATACGTTCAAACTTAAAAGGCAAATCGTTTGATAATTGTTTTTATAGGAAAGAAATTATCCTCACCCTTAAATATTAGACTTGGACACGGTTACATGGGAATAAAGTGAGAGTGATATTGTCTCGTTTTGATACACTTTTCGTGTTCCTTACGAGTCCTATAACAACTGTGTAAATTTTCAGGTCGATCGGTGGAACTATATTTTTGCGCCCGATTTTTTAAGTTTCCATACGATTCTACACCAAAACTTCCAAACTTATTCTACAGAGTTGTCCTGTTGACTTCTATAAACATATCGATACAAGATATTTTGAGGAAATTTTCCTGGGAAAAACTCTTCTGGAGACTGTAGGGTGCTACGATACTTGTGAAAAAGTTGTTTATTTCAAACTGATTGAATATCCTGACGAACGGCTCAACATAGATTTTTTTCTAGCAATAATGTTGCAGTTTGTTGCTGTTACAACAAGCAGAGTAGCATAGAAGCTACTATGACGAAACTATGAGCAAAAAATTGCACTTCAAAGCTTAATTCCACGCGAAATTGTTTCTCATGAAAGTTTGCAAAAGCAGCAAGCTGCAACAGTGTTGCTAGAAAAATTCAATGTTGAGCCGTTCGCCAGATATTCAATCAGTTTGAGGCAAACATTTTTTTTCTTCAAGCATCGTAGCGCCTTACGGTCTTCAGAAAAGCTTTTCCCAGAAAATGTTCATGCAAATATCATGTATCAATATATTTTCGGGAGTCAACTGGACATCTCTGGCGAATATGTTTTGAAAAAGTGTATGTTCCCATATAAAATCGTATGGAAACTCAAAAAATTAATCCTCTGTTGGCATTTTCGTGTTAAATACCTTATATGACAAGCCCAGATGCATTTAGAGTCCAACCAGACCCTGAGATATCTAGCGACTAAAACTTGAGTGATAAGAGTTAAAGTTTCCCACAATCATAAAATGTGCGGGAAGCAAATTGGGCTGATTATTTGAACTAAAGAAAGTTTCACAGAGCGCAAAAGCGTCACAATTATCAATGTTTATTTATTGAGGAAATATATCAAATTTGCGGACGATACTTCTGCAGTTCCACTGTAATACAGTAATCAATTTCCTCACCTCTTTCAACGTATTAGTCTTAGAAAGATATAATAGCTGAAATGAGGGGCCAAATTGTAGCAAGATGCTTTAAAAATATTTTTATTGTAGGGAGAAGAGCAAGAAGGATATTCTGAAAGACATCCGGAATATTGAACGTTGTAAATATCCAGTCCACGCTGTTAGAGAATTTTAAGAAAGATTAGGAGAGTTCACAATTCTCCTCTTCCTAGATTCTTCTGGTGAACAATATAAGAACACCCTTCGCAGGGATCGTCGAAAGAACCCTCATCTGCTGGCAGAAAGAAAATGATGTTGGCTGTTAAGGGTGGCTCAGCTCTCTTCAGCATTTCTACAAAAGAGCGCTTTGATTGTTCCCAGAGCGAACGCCTCATTTTCTCCTCGCGCTGTTTGTACGCGGGACATGCCGGAGTTCCTCTGCAGTAAAGACACTTTTCGGTGTCCCCACTGCAAGCGATCTCAGCATGATTGCCTCCACATTTTCTGCAGCCTGCCTTGTTGCACCAATAGGTGGCTGTATGACCTAACTGCTTGCAGTTGTGGAAATGCATGACACAGACGTACAGGGAGACAAAAGCTGTCCAAAGAGACGTAACTCGGCAGTGCGGATTTGGCAAACCGGCAGTGCGGATTTGGCCGAAGGAATTCGAAGAAGAGTTTTTTTTTCTTCCCTTTTACGATGAACACTGAATGCAATTGCTTGCAATCCAGTATTTTTACATTTTGCATTAGGGGGTTCTTGAATCAGCCAACCCCATAACGCAAAATGTCATCGTTTGTAAGATTCCCTTCAGTAAGCACACCTTCGATCTCCACATCCTTGACAGAATTGTACACCCGATACTCTCGCGTAAAGAACTCGCTGCTAGCAATCGCGTTTGTTTGTTTCAAGCTCCCCACGACAAGTCGCAATTTATTTGGGCTGATAGGGAAGTTTTCAATTTCTTTCCGATTTGTTTCAATATCCAGGAATAATTTCATCTGCATATTACCCATACTCAAGTCTGCGGGAGCAATTTGCTCTACCGCAAACTAACGGTAAAAGACTGTGACAAGATGGGGTGTCAAGTTATGAATAATTAAAAAAAAACAATTTATCATAAAAATACTAACTAAATACGAAAAAAGTCAACCGTATCAGAGAAAAAAAAAATATAACGAAAGTGAATACTTCACCGAACTTCCGGGGCTGCTGCCTCCACAATCTGCTAGGATCATCCTGCGTCCAGCGACGTGGCAGAATTGAAAATACATCAACGACAGGCTGAAGAAGTCGTCTCGGTAGAACAAACAATGCTCCAACGGCGACTGCAGGAATAGTCACTGCCGCTAATATGGTAGCCTACGTCTGGCGGCACGAGTTGTTCTGTTGCGGCTGCTGGACGTCTTTTATTGTCCCTGCACCGGTACCGAAAACACAAGCAGTACGTAGACCGCCTGCGCACAATGCACGAAATCTTTGCTCCAGCTGCTGGACGGCTATTGTCTAGTCTGCACCGGCACCTAACAACACAAGCGATACGCGCACCGTCTGAATACAAAGCGGCATTATTTTATCGAGTAAGCAAAACGCTAACGGAACGTTAAAAGAATGCTCGACGATAGCAGAGAAGCGAAGGAAATTCTTGTAGTTTATAAGTATAAATTTAATGATAGCTATTACACTGAGAGAAAAGCAGTTAAGAATTTCATAAGTTATAACTTATGAACATGCATAATTTTGATTTCATTGGACACTTATGCATTGCATATCAAGCTTATAAATTTCATAAGTATGCTTAAGGATTTTCATACAAACGTTATGTGCATCCCATACGCGTAACTTATGATTTTCATAAACGGCAAAATTGTGAAAATTCCATAGTCATATCTTATAAAATCTGCAAAATGGCAGACCAGAATCGTTGATTTGCGCACCGTTAGATAAGTGTTAGAAGTATTTGGATAAAGCTAAGCTGAAATTTGCGCAGCTGGTGAAAATTGGAGCAAAAAACTGTAAGTACCTCTTTTCAAATCCTGTAGGTATACCATTACATAATGTCATTTATGTTTATAAATGCAACTAACAACTATTAAATCTAGTGATCGTTAAAAGGAACAACACTGACGACATTCGGCAAGAGGAATCAAAGGCAAACTTGTTTCCCGAATTTCAATCTCTATTTACTTGTACTCTTAACTATATATTTGTAATATTTGCGAGTAAAGACTAAGTAAGAATTAGTGTAAAAAAAGTTTTTTTAACAAAACATGTTAACATACCATAGTATATTGAATTTCATATCAACGATTATAAGCTTTATAACATACCTACGACCAATAAATTTTATAAGTATGACTTATGAAAATCGTTAGCAGTCGAAAACAAAATTTCCCCTCCAATTCATAGGCCAAACTTATGACTTTTATTAGGAATCCTTGTGGCGCAAAATCATAAGAGGTTTATATGGTACTCAATAGTTATTTTCTCTGCGTGTAACAAATAAAAATAAGAAGGGTTGTGTACAAAGCCACGACCGCAAGGTTAAGGTTGTTTGTAACATCAAATCTGGGTTCGAAAGTTGCCCACATATCGAAGCTTTATTTAAAATAAGGCCCTGAGGCAGATGCCCAGCGAAAAAAAGACTTAAGTAACAATGAGCGAATCCCTTCTCTCTCACTCCATTTCGTTAATTACAGCGTCATTAAAAAAGATTACAACGGTTTCTTGCAACAAATCTAAAGATTGTAATGTTACCTAGCTCAGTATGCAAAGACTGTCATTAAATGCCTGAAAACAAATTAGTTATAATTTAATGTTGCTTTGGTCCTTTTTAAAAGTTGCGCGAGAAGTCAATATTTGACCTGTGACATCAATCTGGTGCCGAAAATACCTAATATGGGTATTGGGGTTATGAGGCAATATGGATGGTGTGTAGTCGGTTATTTTAGGCTGTTATCTAGAAACCGGAAGCCGCCATCTTAGATTTCGAAATGATGTAGAGGGTCAATTTTTTTTAGTTCTGTGCATCATTCTGGTTCCGGTGGTTTCCAGAAACCGGAAGCCGCCATCGTGGAGTTAAAAAAAAGTGTCTGCAGTTGATTTTCGGTCTCTAAGCATTAAAACTCAAAATGGCGTTCACGGTTTTTTGGCTTCTGTTCATCATCTCGATCATTTTAAGCCGTTTCCGCAAAAAAATAGTTGCTATATGTGTTTCATTGGTATGGGACCCTTTCCTCCCTCTTCCATTCCGGAGCAGAGAGGAGCTTCAAACCGTCACAGAAATATTTAATGTACTTTAAAATCCTCACATTCCAATTTTGGTCACCTAAAATTTACAAAAATTAAATTAATGCCCACAACTTGCAAAAAACACAATAAACAAGTTAGAGAAGAATGTGAAAAAGGCTCAAAATGACATAACGTTTGTGAAAGTGATAAAAACTACAAATAAATAACAAAATTGACACATAATAACGAAAACTGGCAAAAATGACAAATAAGTTCTACGATGAAAAATTAAAAGAAGATCGTGGATTCAAACTAACAGCTAGTTGCCTCCGGACTCCGTAAAATAACTGCTATTGCAAAACTGCTAATAATTTTGATTTCTTGTTAATTGCACAGAATAAAAAATAGTCTTATCGATTCACCTTATACAGGTTAAAAGTCAAAAAGATTTTCCGTGGCGCGGCTGAAATCCAACCGGCTGTTTACACACATTAATGTCAGCCGAGAAAATAATAAACGACTACAGCCAACAACGGTAGCTAAGTGATGTGTACGGGGAGACTGTGTATTGAAATTCCTTGAATGTTAGAATGCTTTATTGGCCTGAGTGGGGTAATTTGTTAAAACAGAGACGGAAGCCGAATCGTAAATAGTGCGAAAATAGGAAGCATTCCAGGTGGAACATGGTTCAGGAAAACTTTCTTACATGAGAATTGTGCTCACATATTTGCCACGGTTAGCATAGGATTGATTACATTTATTTTCCCCGTAATAATTTAAAAGGTAATATTTTAATTTGCTAAAGGCTTTCGTACACTTGAATGACCGATAAAAACCATAACATCACAATGTAATAATCAATGAACAGATAAAAACTAGTTCCGATAAGAACTATGGGGTGAATAACATCGGTACCGAAAAACAGAACAAATCGTGTGAGGCACAAATTCTAAGCTATCCTAGAAAATTGATGTGTCACTGATTGTTATTTATTTTTATCTGACTTGATATAACGGGGCAGAAAATATTTACTAAACACAACTTTGTCTAGCACGAGCGCGCAATTTCATTAAATTTCAATCAACTGCCACACGTGTGATAAATTACTCCCCATCCGTTCAATCCACTCTGTAGACACATTCGTGGTAAGATTGGTGCGTTGAGTCGGCTTTAAACCAACTGTGGATGGATGAGAACTTGTTGGGCTTTAACGTTGTGTCCATTACTCCTGTGACATACTTTTCTAAAAATTTTTGAGTTTTTTTTTTTCGAAGCGTGTGGAATATTCCACGCGACTTAAATACGAATGGGCACACCGAGTTTTGAACCACAGTAATGGAATACACCCGAGAGTTTGATTGTTCAACCTTGTCGTACTCCTCCAGTGGCATAGTTCGAGGCGGCAAGGCGTGTGTCTATCAACTCTACCAGGAGTCAGAACGGAGGATGATGATGATGTCGAAAGTGCCCTAGCGGCAGCACTCTCTAAACTGCATCACGCCCGAGAACGGTTCTTCACATGCATGTCAGCATTTTTGCGCTTTCTCCGTGCTTTGCAAAAAAAGAAACGGAACGTTCGAGTCAGTTGAGGATTAAACAAAAAGGATTTAGCCTTGATTTTTCAAGTCCGTGGACACTAAGATGGCGTGCAATGGTTAGCATCTTCAGCAGCTTCTATTCCACTATATACTGGATGAAGGGGAAGCTTTTATGCAAATGATGATTGTGTAATTAACAAGTGATTGCTAATGGTTTTATCGAGCTTGAAAAATCTCCTCAATGAAGATTGCCATTGAGAAGCAAGGTCCATTGATAACTGTAACCCCGGGTCGGAAAGGTACAAGACATATGCTGATGAAGATAGAATGCAGCGATAGCTGCAGCACTATTAACTGTTTCCGAACGGGAACAGATTCTCCTTTGTTCGGTGTTAGACTTCGAATCGTTTGAAATTGTTTGAGTGATATGAACTGTGCTCTTTGTCGAAGTTAGAACTAGTACGAATGTGAAACCCTCCTTTTGAGTGTCATGTTGTGCATATGATACTCTTAACATTGTGTAATAGTTGCCGTTATGTATTTCTAAGAAACAA